>NW_003101681.1:5456404-5607636 GCF_000003855.2 Blastomyces gilchristii SLH14081 | reverse complement strand
TTTTTCACTTTGTTATATAAGATCTATAAATATTATACTGATATATTTAGCGTAGACCTCTTATATAAACTTTACTATATTTTAATATTCTGTGTCATATTCAGTGATATAACTGATATATTTATTTATTAAATATTATGAAATTATTATTATTATTTAAAGAAGATATAAATCACATTAATAATATTTTAAATCTGTGATATTTAAAGTATTAGTCAATCTATTCAAAATTAACAGTAGTATTATTAAAAAGTATTATTAAAAAATAATATTAAAAATTATTATTAAAAAATATTATCTTTTACATAGTGAATATAAAAGTTACTTAAGTAATTACTTTTATCTTATTCTTAACTTAAGAATCAGTTATTTTATTATTCTTTATCTCAATATTAAGATTCTTTATCAGTTTTTATATTACAAGTTAAATTATATAAGTAATACAGAGAATATAATCTTATTTATTATTTCAAAAATACAAAGTTAATTTTTACTTTAAGCTCTTTATCATACTATAGTTATTCACAGTATTATCAGTTATAATTATCAGAAGACTCAGACTAATATTTCAATAGTTATTTTTAATCACAGTTATTAATATCTTTATTATATAATCTTCAGTATGACTACTGATCAATGATATAAATTCAATTAATATCTCTTAATAAGTTCAGTTCTTATTAATATAATAACATATAACTCTTATAAATGTAAGATTATTTATACTAGTTTATATATTCACTGTGAGAGACACTCTTCAATGATTCTTTAACTCTGATTTTAAATATTATATATTAACTTTGTAGTATATCTCAAGTTTAAACTGAAGACACAATTGATGTGAAATACGAAAATTTGAATTAAGTATTTAAAGAAGTGTTTGAAATTCAGAGTTTTCAATTAATTGAAGAGAAAGATTCAGAGATATATATATATAAAGTAATTATTTATAAATGTTATTAAATAAGAGTTATGAAATCAGAGTACTGATATATAATTATTTTTATATAATTTTCTTCAAATTAATAAGTTAGTGTTATTAAAAATCATTATCTGATAGAGTATCTTATCAGCTCAGTAGTAATTTTCTGATTATTTTTCTTTTATTATCTGTATTCTGATAACTTCAGATGTTAGAAAATTTCTTCAGAGTTATAATCAGTTTATAATGAATATTTCTGAATAAAGTTGCAGTAATTATAGTAAAGAGATGATTCTTTAGTAATCTATAATATAATCTATTAATAATTATTTCATAGTTCATCTCAATATTTATAGTGAGTTTTTCATAAATTTCATGACCTAGAATCAGATATGAAGAATGAAGTAATTATTTATTATCATTGAAAGAAAGCATTCTGTATTGAATTATAAATAATATAGACTTTGTAATTTACAGTGATTTCTTAAAGAGTTTGTGAATCTTCAATAGAAGTGAAATAAGTAAAAGAAGTAAACTCAGAAAATATAATAAAGATTTAAAAAAGATAATAATTTATTTTTAATAAAGATAATAACTGATCACTGATATATATAAGAAAAATTATTATAAGAGAAAATAATCTTCTTTCTTAGCTAGCTTAGTTATAATTTTAGTACTAACTCAGATTATATATTATTAATATATAAAAGTAAATAAACAATCTTGATTAATCTCTATTATATTTCTTAAAATATATTAATATTATGAAAGAGAGTATTATCAAATTATCTTATCAGATAAGATTCTTAAAAATATATTAATATTATAAATATCAATATTGAAAAAAAATATTAATACTTATATATAAGAGGCCTACGCCGAATAGATCGGTATAATATATATAGATCTTATATAACAAAGTGAAAAATGTTAAAGAAGGAAAAGAAAGAGAAAGTGTGAGAATCAGTGATTGAAGTGAATATTTATACACATACACAGTGTGTACGCGGTGGAGCTTCAGAGCTGAAGAAAAGAAATTCTGTGAGTTTTTCAGCTGAGAATTAGTAATTGAGAATGACTGAGAATCAGAGCTTTCAGCGGAATCTATGAAGTGTAAAGAAATTGTCTATATAATGATTGAGCACAGCTTACTATATTAGCCTCTCTCTTCTCTAATTATGCATAGTTTTCATCAGTCAAGAACTGCAGTCTCAGATAATATGAAACTCAGAGTTCAGGTCAGATAATTATAACTGACTTATTTTATAAGATATTATCAGCTGCAGCTGTGAAATCTCTTATTAAGAATATCTTCAATCTCTTATTCAAGTTCATTATCTTCTTCTATGATCCCTGGCAGCTGTCAGTCAGAAATCAGTTGAGAAGAGAACAGATTGATGATAGCACAATGAAGCAAGCTCATATGAAAGACATTGTGAATCTCTAGTAATATATCAAGACAGTAGTTATAACTATCTAGAACTTCTATTACTTTATACTTGATATGATGATAATTCAGTGTATGAGATGAACATATGATCTGGATATTCTTGAGATTCAATTATATCAAGTCTTCTATCTTATATTGCTCAGTGAGATCTCAGTGAACATTAATTTGATTCTCTTGATCTTGTTTCACAGTTGTCATGAAGGCCTCTGCTCAGTCACAGACATCTCAGAGGTTTGTTACTATATTATTAGTGATCTGAATTGAACTGCAGAGGTTCAATGTGAAATGTGTGATTTCTAGAAGATTCTATACTTTCATATGATAATCATGTGTAAGAAAGAATGAGCTTATATCTGTTAAAACAGCATCTCAGTCATTAATAGCAATCTCTGTATGTAGAAGAAGATTATATCAATTATCTTATAAGTGATTACAGAACTTATAAAGATAATTCTTTATAGTCTGAATTGTCTGTTCTGATGCATTATCAGTCTCAGAGTGATAGACAGTTGATAAATAGTATATAATATTGAGAAGTTGACAGATTCTTATTCAGAGAGTGCTCATGAATTGACAGCTCTGAGCTGATACTATAGATCTTGATAATTCATGCCTTTGATAGAATGAGCTTTATAGAAAAGCTTCAGTAACTTGTTCAGTATTCATCTTATTAGAAGATTTCAATATTATATCTTTACTTAATCAGTTCACAATGACCAGGACATTCTTATAATTCTTGCTCTCAGAGAGATTAACAGTGAAGTCAATTACTACATCTCATCAGATTCTATCAGAGATATTAAGTAATTTCAGTAGATCTTTTCTACAGTTCTTCTATAAGATAATGAAAGAACAACAGTTACAGTTTCAAACAAAATATCTGATACTGTTTGATATCTCAGATTAGTAGAACTCTCAAGAGATTATTCAGTACAATTATTCACAATTTGAGTGATCAGTTATATACAAATCATGCATCTCTTGCATTATTCAGATATGTAAGACTTCAGAGTGAGAGACTCAACATTATTATTATTATTATTCTTCAATTATAGATGTATGCAGTTAGAGACTATGACATCTACCTGAGAACCTTTAGATCTCAGGGCTTTTCCTATATCTATAGAGTCAACTATTATACATTTATCAATTTCAGATATGCAAAATCAGACAATTCCAGCTCAGAATACAAAAACTGTTTACAAATTGCAGTATTTCAACATCTTCTGATACTTTAAAACCATTTGAAAATATCATGACAAAGGAAAAGAGAACATAGTCTTAAAGATAGACACATTAAATAGATAGATAGAAAGAAACAGAAAGAAACAAGTACAGTAAAGAGAGACTATAACAAAATAAAATTATTAAAAGATAGTATATAGCTGTTTTAACAGACTATATCTAATCAATTTTCACCTCTTCATATTCAGATACTTCTGAATTCAGTCATTTTCTTATAGCTGCTTGAGTTTCTGATAGAAAGTCTATTAAGTATTTAATTCCTGTCTTAGTTGAGAATAAGAACCTCATGTTTAATTAATTTAAATCATACTTCTTCTTTAATCAGACTCTGAGACTATTGTATAATGCACAATATATTACAATATACTCAGGATTTTCATTTACATTGCAGAATGAGCACTCTGTTAAATCAAATCTATCATCAAATCTTTGTATATAGAATTTGAAATAATCATGTTCTAGTTTCAGCTGAATTATAGATAAGAATATCTTCTTTTTACATTTAATTGAACAAGATTTTCACTTTGATTTTATCTCAAATCTTGAATAATGTATACTCTTCTTTTGTTTCTGCCAGCTTTCATTTCACTTATTTAAACAAGATTCTTTTATCTTTCTCTTTATAAAAGATCAGGACACTGTTTTTTGAATAGATCTGCTTAATTCTGAACTCTTTTTTACAGCTGAATCAGCCAATTCATTGTCATGAATATTCATATAAGCAGGAACTCAATGAAGATGAATTATCAGTTTTAATGTTCTTCTCTTTTGAATTTTCAAAACAGAGTTTAAAATTAGTTCAAGATTAATTTAATCATTATGAATCTAACTATTTCTAAGTCTTTTTAAAGCAGCTTGACTATCAGAGAATATTCATATCTCTTTCAAACTATTTCCTCTTTTATGAGATTTTATTTCAATGAGTTTGAAAGCTTTCACTATTACAAATAGTTCAGCATCAAAGACTTCAGATTCACAGCCTAAATTTCAGAAATCTGAGATAAAATTAATATTATCTTCAGTATAAGCAATGTCTGTGTCTAATCTATTTAAATTCTCATTTTTTAAGTCATTTGATTAAATCAGAATAGTGCTTTTTATATTAATTGTAGAGATCTTCTTTAAATACTGTTCATATTCTCTCTCTTTAGATAGTTCACTTATTTATAAGTCTATGAGAGATTTCATCTTTTCTCTTCAGAGAGATATCTTCTCATGATCAATTTTCTCAACATTTAATAAAGAAAATTAATTTTTAATAAGTGAACATAGTCTATACAGTTGAGAGGGCATTTTCTTTAAAGCATTATTCTTATTTCAATCAAGAAATCTATTTTAATTCAGTTTATTTCCTGAGTTAACTGATGAAAATGAAGAAGAGACTCTTTCTCTCATTATATGATTTAAGCTCATCTTCATGACTCTCAGAGTATAGTTCATACAGGCCTTTTCAAATTAAATAGTAGAAGATAAAATTGAAGCTTCAATTTTCATTGTTTTAATAGAAGATGATTTGAATGCTCTCAGAATTCTTCTTAAAACTCTGTTATATAGACTTTGAAAGAGTTCAGTAAAGTTTTCTTGATTATTTCATCAAACTGAAACTTCATAATCAGCTACTGAGATAATACAGGCTATGTATAACTGTCTCATAGTCTGAAAGAATAGACCTCTCTCAGTATTTGATAGTCTGATTATACTATTCAGTAGTCTCTCTGTCTTGATACTTCTTTGTTGAATATGATATTTAAAATTCAACTTGGAGTTTAACCATACTTCTAGTCATTTGACATTCAAACTGAGTTTAATCTCTTTATTCAAAAGAGTTAGACTTAGTTCTTTCTCATTAAATCTGAAAAAAAAGTGAATTAACTCAGTTTTATTTGTATTAAATTGAATTAGATTGATATCTGCTCTATTAAAGATTTTCTTTACTGCTTTCTTAATTACTTCTAAATTCTCTTTGATTGTCATTGAACTGTAGAGTAGATCAATATCATCTATATAACTTGAAGATCTCACTATATTCATCTCTCTATTCTTGAATAGATATACAGTATATATTGCAAATAAAACAGATGAAATTGAAGATTCTTATACTACTTCTATTTTTATCTCAGTTTTATCTTATTTTCTTTCATTAAAGAATAGTTGTATAATTCTTTTAGATATAAAATAATTAACTCATTTTATTAGAGAAAGTGACAGTTTTAACATCTTCAAAGTTTGAATTATCTTAGACTTTGAAACATGATCAAATATATCTTTTATATCAATAAAAACTATAGTTGAGATCAGATCTTCATGCTTTGTTACTTAAATATTATGAATAACTGAAAGAACAGTATCAATTGCAGAACATTGTTTTCTATCTCTTATTTATTCATTAAATAGAAGAGAATTACTAATAGAGCTTATAAAAGATAATCTAGTAGCTATTATCTTATCTAGAATTTTTTTCAATCAGTTCAATAGAGATATTACTCTATAGAACTTAGAAATTGAAGCTTTTCTATTAGATTTTGTAAGGATTACTTCAGTAGCTTCTCTTCAGCATTCAGAGTGATAATTATTTTTTAAGAGATTGAAAAAGAGCTCAAAATATTCATTCTTCAAGTAGAAATATATGTTTTGAATAATTAAGTGATTAATTGAATTAGGCCCTGCAGCAGTTTTCATTGAACTTGAGAATATTACTGACTCTAGTTTATCTTATATAAGATCAGGTCATTCCCAGTTATTTTCATCAATATATTCATGAAATGACATATTCTTCTCTTCTAAATATGATGAGTTTTGAAAGAGAATTCTCATAAATTCTTGATATTTTTTCTTAAAAGAGTTTGCTGTATACAATTCATTCTGAAATTCATGTTCTAAGATTGAAAGCTTTGCTACACTTCATGTTTTAGTATAGTTAAAGACTTTAAAAACTTCTTTTTTTTATACTTCTTCAAGAAATTTATTTCAGTAATCTGTTTTGACTCTTTTAATATCTGAAAAATATTCATTTTGAATAACTTTGAACTCTTTATCAGATATTAAGTTATTCTTTCAATCTCTCTTAGCAGTGACTAATTACTTTCTTTTAGAAGTGATATTCTCATTTCATCAAGATTTGAAATACTCAGAAGACTTTTTCTTTGAAATATTTTCTTCAATACTTGTTAGAAGAATAGATGTAATCAGCTTTACTCTATTCTTAAGTATTTCATTTGAGATATCTTGACTTTGATTTTAATAGAGCTCACTCTGTCTTTTAGATTTCAGCTGTTTTACTCTTTCTTTAACTGCTTTTTAATCAGCTTTTTCAAAGTTATACTGATTAGAGAGAAGAGAATTTTCACTTCTTTATTTTTCACTCAGTTCAATATCAAATTGAATGATCTCATGACTCAATTCTGAGATTTCATTTGAATTAATAAATCAGTTTATAAGTCTTTTTTCAATTAGATTTTATGATATAAAAGTTAGATCTATAATAGATTTCTGTTTCATATCTTTTCTAAAGAATGTTTATTGATCAGACTTGTTAACTAAATCTATTGAATACTCAAAAGTTTATTCAATCAGTTTATTTGATCTTACTGCTCTTATGCACTCTGAGTTTCATCAGAGATGATGTGTATTGAAGTCTTCTGTAATTATAGAGTTTTTTAAGAGAGTTATATTCAAAAATTCTCTGTTAATTATTCAGATGTTGTTATTTTCTTTCAATAGCTTTTTATTATAGATATTTATAAGTTGAATACTATCAAACTCATTCTCTTTATCTATAATATCACTCACTAGAATATCAGAGTCAGATATGATATCAAATCTCAAATTAAATTAATATCTTGATCTTTTTCTCTCATAGATCACTACTCTTAATTTTATTCCAGATTTTTCACAAAGAAAGCAGTCATAGCTTGAATAAGAAATAATGTACTTTTACTCAGTATTAAAGTTTGATTCTTGAAGAAGTACAAAGTCAACTTTTTATTCAAATGCAATCTGAAGATAAGAATAAATACATTTTAAGTTTCTATTCACATTATTTTGAATAAATGTGATTTTTAAAGAGTTTTTAAACTTTTTTTGTTATTTTTGTTGTATATTCATACTAAAAGAGAGTAGAGATAGAGTAGAATCTACTCACTATCATCAGATAGTAGATTATAACTATTTTAAAAAGTAGGAATCTCAACTGCTTGTATTATATCTAGTTTATTATCAGAGTCATTTCTCAATTCTCTAATCTTAACAGAAGTTTGAGAATTTAAATTCTGTTTACAATTAGCTGGAGAATTGAAGTTTGAAAATCTAAATAGTTAAGAATTTCTTCTTTTTAAGCTTACAGTTGCAGATTTACTAGCTTGACTTTTCTCTTCAGTTTTAGATTCATTTTGAGCTTCATGTTTTCTTCAGTTCTTCTGAGTTCTTGAAGTAAATACACATTCTTTTGAGCTAGATACATGTTTTTGTTTGCAATTAAAGCACTTAAGCACAGTATATTGACATATTTCATCTCTTTTTAAGCATGTTTCATATTTATGCTCACTAGTTTTATAATCTTCAGCACAGAATATGCATTTTGAGTCTCTGAAATAAGAGATTATAAAGTGTTCATATCTTTGACAGTTTGAATACTGTGTTTGAGCTTTGAGATTCATTCTTGAGTCTTTGTATTTATGAACTCTTATTTTTAAATCTGCTGCTCTTACTTCAGAGATTCTTGATTATTCAAGTGTCTTTATATATACTAGAACAGAGGCATTTCTTCTACTCTGTCTGAACTCAATTGAATTAAGCTATATAGACTCTTTTCTCAGTTGAATAGAATTGTATTCTTCTAATTCATTTTTGAGAAGTAGCATTTCTTTCTCACAGTCAAAGATTTCAACTGAAATATTATGAAGAATGAATTTATCTCACTTTTCATCTCTCTTAGATAGAATTATTGTGTTTAACAGAGATTCTACTGCTGATTTTCAGAGATTCTCATTCTGAATAAGGAATTCTGCACTGAATTCAGACATTGTGATCAGAATGATGAAGCTTTTAAAGAAGAATGACTCAATTGAAGCTATAAATGATTTTTGAACTTTAATATCAGTTATTAACTGAGAAAAGAACTACTGATTGATTTCATTTCTAATTCTAAAAATGAGATTTGAGTTTAGCTTATTTCTCTGCAAGATGTTCTGATTTGAAACTTTGAGAATAAGTCTTCTATTTCTGAAGATTTGAAGATTTTTCTCTTTTTATATTTTTTTCTTCACTCTTCTATTAATAGAAGTATGAGCAGTATTCTTCTCAGATTTCTCAGAATTTTGAGCAGATTTTGAGATAGCAGATTTAGAGACAGCAGGTTTAGAGATAGCAGATTCAGCTGCTTGAGCATATATTTTCTTCTGATTTAAAGAAGAAGAAGAAGAAGAAGTAGTAAAGAAAGAAGAGCAAACTGAAGAGTCAGTGATTATATTAGAAATTTTCATAGTTTTTAGAACTATGTTTGAAATTTCAAGTTTGAACTTGATCACTTTCTGTAGTTGTCTAGTCTGAGTATGAAGAATTAATAGAACTTCTTCATTTATCTCACTCAGACACTGTTTTTCAAGAATCCTACTTGCTTTTTCAAGATTCTGTATTTCAAGAACTTGTTATTTCTTTATTTCTTCTATCTTTCTTCTCTTCAGAATTTCAATCTCAGAAATAGCATTTGAGAAAGCAGCTTTTTTCACATTAACTGAGAGTATTTTTAAACTCATTGTTCTCACTCACTGCAAAGTTGATCAGACTGTTTCAATTGAGATATTTATTGAACTCTTTTGAAAAGTTGATCAGACTGTTTCAATTAAGAGATTTCTAAGTCTGTTTTCAATTGAAAATTTGGTCAAACTGTTTCAAAAGAAGAATAAAAGACTTTTATATATAAAACACCTGATTTTTTTCACACTAGTTCAGTAACTAGATTAGATTTTTGAAGACAATCTAATAAACTAAAATTGATTTTTAAGATAAATCAATGAAATCTTTACAATCTCTTTCTTGAAATACAGTGAGGAAAAGTATGATATCAATTGATAATAAATTAGATAATATAACAGTTTTTAAGAGAAAAACTGATAAAAAATAAATCAATTTTTTGCAGAGAAATTGATTAAAACTATTTAATTTTATTCTAAATTATTCAATTCTTCTCACACAATAAGTGTGTAACTCAAATCAGTTAATAAAGAGTGTAAAAAAGAATTAAGTATTAATAAAAGCTCTTCAGTAACTGAAAAAGTAATTCTTACTTAAAAGAATATAAAATTATGATATAAAATAACTCTGTTTTTAATTCTTTGTAAGAATATTGTATAAAACTCAGAGAAAAACATCTTACTTTTTCAAGAGAAGTAAAAAACTATTTCTAAGATCTTTTTTTTTTTTTTTTATATTAACTGCTGTAGAAGAATGAAATAGAAACTGCTAAGATATACACTACTATATACTCTCTATCAAGACTTTCTCTCTTCAGAGTCTTGATATTATAGAAAATATAAGTCTGTTTCTATATAATAATATAAATATTGTCAGCAGAATGTAGAGAAACTGATTATTTATATTTTGAAATAGAAGACTTTGTCAATGATTATATTAATATAGAATTAATTCTCAAATTCAATAGAAATTTAGTGTTGCTATTCTCAATCTCTTACAGAATCTATTGAATATTGAGATATTAAAACTAGATTTCATATATCTCACTGTACAGAGATCAAAGACTCAGTCAGATCTTGAGATATACTGAATTTATAGTTGTTGATATGCTGTTGACTTGTTCTGTTGACTCATTATTCACTGATTATATATTGAATACTGTTGTCAAGGTATCTTTTTGTATTATTCTGCTGAGAATGAGCCAGATTGAGAGAGGTGATATGAGAGTGAGACTTGATGTTGATGTCTAGATACACTGAAGACAGACAGAGTATTCACAGAGATTGAACTTCAGAAGTGTCTGTTAATTATGTACTTGATATCATTGTTGAGATATTTTTTTGTATTTTTCTGCCAGGGATGGGCCAGATTGAGAAGGGTGATATGAGGGTGAGACTTGGCATTGATGTTTTGAAACATCAAAGATGAACAGCGTTTTCACAGAGATTACTTCTCAGATATCTTCACAATTACAGATTGAGAATCTTCTAAAATTGAGAAGATTAATGCATATGGCTAGGTCTCTTCATCTTACAATTTGTATGGCAATTTGGCCCGGGGTTGTGATGTGGTAGGGGAGAATGGGGGATAATCCCACACAGGAGTTTTGAACAACATCTGGTTCACATTTGGCTGAATAACTTCACCACCACACGGGGTATGCAGTCGGTGATAGGGTCAAAATGCTCATATGATCGAGGGCTTTTCAATGAATCTATCAGTGGGTTCTTATTCGAAAAATCGAGCGAGTTCGTGGTGGAGCGGTTGAGAGACTCAACATTATTCATAAAACTTCAGAGTATTATTATCATCAATTGAGTATTCTGAGATGTCAATTCTTATACATAGTTCTGGGAGAAACGAGAGTGCTTCTTAATGTACTGCTTCAGTGAGTACTTGAAGAAGTTCATCAGTTTGAGCTGTTATATGTCATAATTTATTCAGTGTAGCTTTGAGAGAAGTTGAGATATCAGTGTCAGTGTCAGTGTCAGTGTCAGTGACAGTTTGAAGAGAGAGTGTTCTAATCAGAGAAGTATATATAGTATTATGAGTTGTTTCATCTTGATTAACTAATATCTTCAGATCTTGAAGCTAGTGTTCTAAGTTCATTCAACAGGTGTCAGTTATATCAGAAGGCATATCTTACTCTCATTATAAGAGAACATCTATTATCAAGTTCTGACTACTGAGACAGTAGTGTATTGTAAAATGAAAGCAGCTTAAGAACTCAGATCATTATATCTGTTATTCAGTGAGTTTATAGATAGTTATAAAGTACTTGAGATTCTTCTGATCTATGATTATCTTAAATTCAGAGATACTTCAGAGTTCAGAGTCTCATTCTTCTAGACAGTGTATAATTATAAGAAGTTTCTTATCATAGATCTCATAGTTGTATTCAGTGAGACTTAATTTCTTAGATATGAAGACATATAATTATAAGACATCTTTATTATTATATTACAATATAGCTCTTTCTATAACATAGTCAAAGAACTTAGCTTCAATAACTATTTCATAATTAGAATTAAATATCATTAGTAAAGATGTATTAATGAATATCTTCTTCATCTATATAAATGCAGTATCAGTATCTACTGATCATTGAAATACTGAGTTCTTCTTAATGAGTTTTATAAGTAATCTTACAATATCTGAGAAGTTTCTTATAAATCACTGATAGAAGTTAGTAAATTTAATAAAGCTTTATACACTCTTCATAGTATATGAAGCTTTTCATTCAAGAATAGTGAAGACTTTCTCAGAATTCATTCAAATTCTCTTATCAGCTTCTATGATAAAACCTAGATATTTTATACTCTTGACTTTGAAATTACACTTATTAATATCTATTGATAGTTCTGCTTCTTATAATCATTGTAATATTCTTCATATATATTCTTGATATTCTTTTCTAAACTTATCAGTGAAGATGAGAATGTTATCAAGATATGCAGATATAAATTTATTAAGAAAATCTCAGAGTGCTCAGTTGATATACTTCTGAAATATACTGAGAGTATTAGTCAGTGCAAACAGTGTAATTAGTTATTCAAAGAGATTATAACATATTCAGAATGCTGTAAGTCATTTATCTTCTTCAGTAATACAGATTTTATAAAATGCAGTAATAATATCTAGTTTTATAAATTATTAAGCTTATCTGATGTGAGCTAGAGTTTCATTGATAAGATATAAAGAATAGCAGTTCTTCTTGATTAATCTATTCAATTCTTAATCATTCACACAGAATCAGAGTTCTTTACCTGATTTCTTTATAAAGAGAATAGAAGCTGTAGTAGAAGAGTTATTAATATATATAAATTTCTTACTTAACAGATCATTGAGTGTCTTCTGAAAAAGAAGAAGTTCATCTTAAGACATATTATAAAGAGAGTCTTATGATGACTTGAAGTGCTTATTATTCTTCTTTTCTAACTTAATACTGTGATTCACTTCTGAGTCTCATAAGAGAAATATATTTATAATGTTGTCTTATTGAAAGATATCTAGATATTCATGATATTATTGAGAAAGTTTTATATGAGAATCTGTTATTATAGTACAGAATAACTTTTCTAGAGCTTTCTTAATATCAGTCAGACTAATGAAATAGATTGCTATATGATTCTGCTATCAGTAATCTTTTCAGCAACTTCTTTTTCAGAGCATTTTATAAGTATTGACAGAGATCTGTGTCAGATTCATAGTCTTGTAAATGTCATCTTCATGAACTCTATTATTATTAGAGAATATTAGGCTTCTGTTTTGAGTATTCAATAAGATGCCTTGTTCAGACAGTCAGATAAGTTCTAATATAAGATTATAATCAAGATTATCAACTTCATATGTATAGACATCTTTATATTGATGTTCTCTGACATCTATATTTAGCTTCACTATGTAACAGATACAAACATTCTTTCAGTCATTGAATTCTGCAAGAAGTCAGAGATTTGATAAGAGAATATACTGAAGATTATAATGTCTTACAACTGAAGATTTAATCATTGTATAATGATATAGACTGCTGTCTATCATAGCTTTCATATTATACATGTTACTCATCACAGTAGATACAAGAATTACATTTATTATTATTTTCTCTTCAAATCATTGTTATCTGATCTCTTCAAGCTTCTGTTTACAAATTTGAATAAAAGCTAATCTTTTCCCTGTTTCATCAGAGTATCTTCATAGTTCTTCTCTGAATCTTTCTTCAATACAATGTGATTGATGTGAACAGATACTGATTCATTCTTTAAGTGAGAAGACACTGATCTTTCTCTCAAGTGAGGAGGTACATAGACTGATCAGTAGTTGAAGGTAATATATTCTGATCAGTTACAATTGATGCACATCTCACATTGACATCAGTCAGCAACTTCTTCAGAAGTGATTCTGAGAACTTGAAAGCCTGTTTAGACTGCAGAGACTCTTGCTTATATATAGATATTTAAGTCTACTCAGTTCATAGCATCTGTATCATTGTTGTTATTCTTTAGCACAGATGTATGAGTGACTGAGATGTAACATCTTCTGTCACTGTTCTGTATACTCTTAAGCTTGATCAGATGATCATTCATTGTTCAGAGTTGTATGTAGAAGTCTTTATAAGTTGAGTCTTCATCTACACTTATAAGAGTCTGTAAGAGTTCAAAAGTTAATGTCTTCTTAAGCATACTAATCTTCATTTAATCCTCTCAAGATTGATCACCTGCTTCTAGAATCTTGATGTCAAAGTCAAGAATGCATATTGTAAGAGAAGTGTTTCTCTGTCAGATACTCTGTAATCAATCTAATACTTTCTGTTGCATAGCAGTGTCTTAGCACAGAATATCAAGATATTTGATGATATTCTCAGATGTTTGTGATACTGATTCACATACTTTCATCCATGAATGAAACTTCTGTCTCATGTGATCATTCAATCATGTATTGATATATCAATCTTGATTGATTAATGAACTGATGGCATCTTCATCTACACTTAGTTTCATAAGCATTTCCAATCTTCATGATAAATAGGGAGTGAGATCAGAAGCATTAAAATATGCAGAAGTATTTAAATATTTCTTCAGCACTTACATATTCATATCTGATTCAGTCAGTGTTGAAATTGCTTGTGCAGGGGTTTCTAGTTAAGATAATTATTAAATCTTCTCATATTGATGTTGTTGAGTTGCATGCATATCAGCTATCTGTTGCTGTTGTAATTTCAACATTACTCAAAGTCACTGTGGCACTGCATCTATACTCGCGTTCAAGAGTTCTCTTATATTGTCAGTAGACATAGCTGTATCATTCATCAAATGTGTAGTAACTGTGAAATTAAAAGAAGTGTAATTGTATGAATATCTCATACATATATGTCAGAACTCTCAGGTCTTTTGCTGACATTCTCTTTGAAAGATCTTGTTCTTCTCATAAGATCTTGTTGCAGGGCCAGAGTGACTGACAAGTAAGCTTCTATCTGAGAACTCAATATCTGCTTAACTGTTTAATTATTTCTCTATTTCTTACACATCATTATGTGTTCAAATATCTCAGTGAGTAATCATTTCTGATAAGATGACAATGAACATTTCTCAAGTGTAAGAGACCTACATTAAATAGATCAGTATAATATATATAGATCTTATATAACAAAGTGAAAAACATTAAAAAAGAAAAAGAAAGAGAAAGTGCAAGAATCAGTGATTAGAGTGAATATTTATACACATATACAGTTCATACACGGTGGAGCTTCGGGGTTGAAGAAAAGGAATTCTATGAGTTTTTCAGCCGAGGATCAGCGATTGCGAATGACTGAGAATCGGAGCTTTTGACGGAATTTATGGAGTGTAAAGTATATGATGATCAGGCGCAGCCCGCTACATTATCAGTATATTGATTTGTGAATTATAATAATTAAATATATATATATATATTATTTTTGATATTGATTACAACTTGTATAATAATTTTTAAAAACTTAAAATTAATTTTAATTATTAATAGTTATGAACTTATAACTAACTAATATAAAAAGAAAAAAACTTTTTTTACTTATTATCTTTCTTCTCTTTCTCATTCTTCTTATCATTCTTTATAATTCATTTCTTATTCTTATTCTTCTTCTTCTTCTCCTTATCTGAAATGATAATCATCTTAAAATCTCTCTTCACTATCTTCTCAGAGAAGAGTTTCTACTACTTTGTCTCAGTCAGATTAATCTGTATCTTAAAATCCTGCATTTTCTAATCTACTGTCTCAGGTTTCATCTCAGTAGTAAGTAGATTGATATACTCAGAGAGCAGAGCTGTCTTCTCAATATTCTGAATTATGAAGTGCATTTGAGACCTGAATAAGATCTTAATTTTCTTCTTCTCTGCTAGCTTCTGCAATCAATTAGAGAATAGAAGTGTTATCAAAAATTATTATCTCTTAATAAATAAAAAACTTATCAGTTTTAACTTCTTTATCTCTCACTTTAACACTCTCTCAATCTTCTTCTATTACTGCTTATTTGCAGTAATACTCTTCTTCTCTCTTTCTCTTTTCATTTTAATCTCAAATTATTCTCAGAACTTCTTCTGATCTTATCACTACTATATAAGACTCTTCACTATCTTCTTTTTCATTCTCTTATATGCAGTGTTATTTATATTATTTCTATACTTAGTTCAGTCTAAATTTATCAGAAGTATTACTTAAAATCATTACTATTCTACTCTTTTACAGAGTCTTTTCAAGGCATTATAATATATCTTACAATCTGTCTCTTCTCACTGAAACAACTTCTTCTTCTCTCTCTTCAATCTGTGATAACGCTTATGTGCCTTAATGATCCACAGAACCGCAGAATATTTAAAGAGAAATAATATAATTGATTTCAGTAAGTATTGAACAGAGATGAAGACAGAAGAGACAGTCAAAAATGATATAATAATAATAATAATAATAATAATAATAATAATAATGATAATAATGATGATAATAGTGATGATAATAATAATAATGATAATAATAATGATGATGATAATAATAATAATAATAATAAAAGAGAAAGTATATTGAAATATATTATTAACTTATCAAATATAATGAGACTTAAAGAAAATATTAACAGCTTTTAAAGATATACAGAAACAGCTACAGTATTACATAGTAATATTATCTTCATTCAATGCATACACTGTTAATATTCTTTCTATATAGTTATAATATATTCTGTATCAGAGCTACATGCAGAAAACAGATCTTTGTTACTAGAATAAATAATTACAGCAATTTTCTATTTTTATATTATAAAGATAAGTTGTTCTTATTTCTTTCTTCTCTCTTTTCTCTTCTTCAAATTACCACTAATTTCAAGCTGGTATGAAAACTATTAAAACACTTTCAGAAATTCTCAAATTAAAGAGTATAGACTAATTAAATTTTTAATAAATGTAGCAAAAATTAAATTATCTTCTATAATAATTAAGTACTCATTCTCTCTTAATAAAACAGTAGTTACATTCTCTCTTTCTCTCAAATGAACATAGTCTGAGAAAAGTGAGTATCATGTCAGATCATAATAATTAACATAGTCTCAGTACACAGAGCTGTATACACACAGTGTATACTGAATTAAGAAGCTGTATGAGTTGCACACTGATATCAGCATCTCAATGAGAGCTGTGCAGTGTGAAAAAGCTGTAATTCTCACTTATATACACAGAGATTAAATTATCAAAGTAAGTGTATATACATTATATGAAAGTAACACTTTTTGATAATACTCAGTCTCTGATATTATGAAAATAGAGTCTCTTCATAAGATCTGTTTTTATCAGAAGTTGAGAAATTTTATATTTCTCAAGATCATCTTCACATATCTTATCTGTAAAATCAATGAGAAGAATCATTGATTTCAGTGTTCTACTCTTGATACTATTCAAGTAGTAGCAGAGTTCACTCTGATCACACTTTTTAAGTGTATATTTTCTAGTTATTCATATTTATACAGATATATACTAATTATTTATCAGATAATATTAAGATAATAACTCATTATAACTGTGTTACTCTCACTATGAGAGATACACAGTTAATAATGAATATTGTAAAGACACTGAGAAGAAAGTATTTTAAGAATACTGCAGCTCTGCAATTCTGATTTTTTTTATTTTTATTTTTATTTTTTTTTCTGTTGTGATTTTTTCTCATTTTTATTTTGTTTTTTATTTTTAGTTTTATTTTTTTTATTTATTATTTTTTTCAGAATTAAAATAATATAAATTACAATTTATATTCAGAAAAGTAATAATATTTGATAATACTCTCTGTTGAATTTTCAACAAATGAGTACTAGGTATAGAATATTATATAAGTGAGAAATGATTTTATAATCTTATTTAATATTATTCTTCAGAATAAGATCAGAATAAAAATATAACTAAGAATTTAAAAATATTCTTTATCTGAAATTAAGTTTTTATTTAAAAAGTGAATCTAAGATCTTTAATATTTGAAATAAAGTGATTTAAAATCAATATGATGAATATAAATTATGATCAGAAGTAATACTTTTAGATAATATAATAACTATAAAGTTTAATTCTGATCTCAGACACGGCTAGACTGGCTGTCAGAACTACGAATTTCATATTTAATCTTATTTAATCTGATTTTATATATTTCTTAGTATTAATCCCGCTGGGACTAATCATTAAAAAAACATGTAAAGTGACTATATATCAGATCTCAAAATGAGATCATGACTTAGAAAAAATGAGAAAGTGATTTCATTTGATTTTATTTAGTTCTATTCTTAGCATAAAGTTACTATTTTTAGTCATTTTAAGGTTTTTTTCGACTATTTTTAATTTTTTAAAAAGTAACACTTTTTGATAACACTCAAATGAGATTTAAAGTCATTTAAAGCAATAAAAATAATTTAAATTGAGAAGTGAAAATCATGATCTCATTTGAAAAATGTGATAAGAGTAGACAGTAAGTCTCACTGAGATAGTATGAGACTACTATTTAATCTTAAAACTGTGTAATGAGATCAGTTAAATTGATAATAAAATCATCAAATATTCTGATTCTGATCTTAGACACGGTCACACGGTCAGTCTAATTAGAAGCTTATTACAATAGTGAAATTCTTTCATCACTGATATCACTACTTTAAGAGTCTTGTAACAGTGATGACTGTTAAAACTGATTATAACAGCTTATAATAGTTTACTTTAATAAAGAAACTCTTACAATAGTAGATTTACTGAGCTCAGAAACTGAGTGAGTTCTAATTCAAGATAGAGTATATTAAGAAGACTAAGAACTCAGTGAACAGACTCTCTAACAGATCTGACTATATTAAGAAAATCAGAATAACAGATATAGAGAGACTAGAGAAGACAGAAAAGCTTCACAGAATACTCAGACTGAGTATTATGAAGAAATTAACTGAAGAGTCTCTTAATTCTCTGTAAGAGAAGAGAGAAGAAAGAGAGAAAAAGCCTGTATAACTTCTCTCTATAACACTGAGAGTTAACACTCTGAGAATCTTTACAAAGATTCTGAGAGAGATTATTTATAATCTAAAGTGTTTATAGACTTTAAGAAACACTGCAGAAGATCTGATATAAGAAGAAATAGAGTATAAGTCTTTATAAGATCTTCTATTCAGATTATCAGAACTGTAACTAAAGAATAAATATAATCAGTTTATTCAGAACCCTTACAGCAGAGATTAATTCCACAGAAACAAAGAATTAGAGTGACTTAAATAATCTCTTATAAAG
This sequence comes from Blastomyces gilchristii SLH14081, assembly GCF_000003855.2. NCBI lineage: Eukaryota > Fungi > Ascomycota > Eurotiomycetes > Onygenales > Ajellomycetaceae > Blastomyces > Blastomyces gilchristii. The sequence continues at coordinate 5,588,552 of NW_003101681.1, read as the reverse complement.
AGAGAGTTGAATTTATATATCTATAAATAAGTTTCTATATATAGAACTTATTAAAAGATATTATAACTCTTCTCTAGTATATCATTTTACAGATACTAGAACTTATAAGTTGCTTACAAGAAAGTACTTCTGACTGAAGATGTAAGAGCTTATAAAGAAAATAATAAATTCTTATACTATTTATCAGAATTTATAAGTAGTGCAGTTCAGATTATATAAAGAACATGTATAATATCTACTTTAACATTGTAATAGTGACAATAGATTACTTCATCAAGATAACACACTTTATACTCACTTATAAGAACTTAAAGTTAAAGAATTTAACTTATATCTTTATCTGTAATGTGATTCAGTTGCATGAGTTACTTATAAACATTGTCTTAGATAGAGAATTAATCTTTACAGAGAAGTTCTGATCTGATCTGATAACTATACTAAAGATCTTATAAGATCTAAGCACAGCTTTTTATCACCAGACAGATGATTAGATAGAATATCTAATAAGTATATTAAAACAGTATCTGCAGTGCTTTGTCAATTACAATCAGAATAACTGAGTGTATTAATTATTACTTACAGAGTTCATGTATAACAATTTAAAACATATCAGTACAGATAAAACTCTCTTTAAGATACTCACTGAAACTCACTCATAGATAATCTTGATAAATCTGTGAGAGTATACTATAGAGTGTAATAATATCTGTAAACAGACTGAGAGAATTCAGAATATTCAGAAGAAAGTCTGTGAATTCTTGAGAAAGACTTCAAAGTATTAAAAGAGATACTATAACTCTAAGTATATTACAAAGAGTTTTGAGAAAGATAATAGAGTCCGACTAAGTCTGAAAAATATTATTACACAGAGATCTAGCAAGAAGCTGAATCTCTTACAGACAGAGTCTTACAAGATTATAAAGAAAGTTAGCTTATAGTTTTACAGATTAAAACTGTCACCCGAGTTATTATTATTATTATTATTATTATTGTTCAATTATAGATGTATGCAGTCAGAGACTATGATATCTACCTGAGAGTTTTTAGTTCTTAGGGTTTTTTTAATATCTATAAAGTTAACTATTATACACTTATCAATTTCAGATATGCAAAATCAGAAAATTTCAGCTCAGAATATAAAAACTCTTTACAAATTGCAGTATTTTAACATCTTCTGATACTTTGAAATCATTTGAAAAAATTATAACAAAGGAAAAGAGAACAAAGTCTTAAAGATACACATATTCAACAAGTAGACAGAAAAGAACAGAAAAGAAAAAGTAAGATAAAGAGAGATTATAACAAAACAAATTATTAAAAGATAGTGTATAGGTGTTTTAACAGACTATATCTGATTAATTTTCTTCTTCTCATATTCAGATATTTCTGAATTTAGTCATTTTCTTGTAGCTGCTTGAGTTTCTGATAGAAAGTCTATTAAGTATTTGATTTCTGTCTCAGTTGAGAATAAGAATCTTATATTTAATTGATTTAGATTATACTTCTCTTTCAATCTGACTCTGAGACTATTGTATAATGCACAGTGTATTATAATATACTCAGAATTTTCATTTACATTGCAGAATGAGAATTCTATTGAATCAAATCTATCATTAAATCTTTATATATAAGATTTGAAATCATCATATTCCAGTTTCAGCTGAATTATAGATAAGAATATTTTCTGTTTATATTTAATAAAACAACATTTTCACTTGAGTGTTGTTTTAAATCTTGAATAATGTATACTTTTCTTTTATTTCTATCTGCTTTTATTTCACTTATCTAAACAAGATTCTTTTATCTTTCTCTTTATATAAGACTAGAACACTATTTTTTAAATAGATCTGCTTAATTCTGAACTTTTTTTACAGCTAAATCAGTCAATTCATTGTTATAAATGTTTATATGAGCAGGAACTTAGTGCAGATGAATTATCAGTTTTGATATTCTTCACTTTTAAATTTTCAAAACAGAATTTAAAATCAGTTCAAGATTTATTTAATCATTATGAATCTGACTATTTCTAAGTCTTTTTAAAGCAGCTTGACTATCAGAGAATATTCATATCTCTTTCAAACTATTTTCTCTTTTATAACATTTTATTTTAATAAGTTTGAAAGCTTTCACTATTGTAAATAGTTCAGTATCAAAGACTTCAGATTCATAGTTTAAATTTCAGAAATCTAAGATAAAATTAATATTATCTTCAGTATAAGCAATGTCTGTATCTAATGTATTCAAATTCTCATTTTTTGAGTCATCTGAGTAAATCAGAATGGAGTCTTTTATATTAATTGTAGAGATTCTCTTCAAATACTATTCATATTCTCTCTCTTTAGATAGTTCACTTATTTACAAGTCTATAAGAGATTTCAGCTTTTCTCTTCAGAGAGATATCTTCTCATAATCAACTTTTTCAATATTTAATGAAGAAAATTGATTTTTAATCAGTGAATATAGTCTGTATAGTTGAGAGAGCATTTTCTTTGAAGAATTATTATCATTTCAATCAAGAAATCTATTTCAATTCAGTTCATTTCCTGAGTTAATTAATGAAAATGAAGAAGAGACTCTTTCTCTGATTATATGATTTAAGCTCATCTTTATAACTCTCAGAGTATAGTTCATACAGGTCTTTTCAAATCTAATAGCAGAAGAAAGAATTGAAGCTTCAATTTTGATTACTTTAATAGAAAATGATTTAAATACTCTCAGAATTCTTCTCAAAGCTCTGTTTTAAAGACTTTGAAAGAGTTCAGTGAAATCTTCTTAATTATTTCATCAAACTTGAACTTTATAATCAGCTACTGAGATGATACACACTATGTACAACTATCTTATAGTCTGAAAGAATAGATCTCTCTCTGTATTTAATAGTCTGATTATGCTATTTAATAGTCTTTCTGTCTTGATAGTTCTTTGTTGAATATGATATTTAAAATTCAACTTGAAGTTTAATCATACTTTTAATTATTTAATATTCAAACTGGGTTTAATCTCTTTATTTAAAAGAGTTAGATATAGCTTTTTCTTATTAAATCTAGAAAACAAATGAATTAACTCAGTTTTATTCATATTAAATTAAATTTGATTGATATCTAGTTTAACAAAGATTTTCTTTACTGCTTTCTTAATCACTTCTAAATTCTCTTTGATTATTTTTGAACTGTAGACTAGATTAATATCATTCATATAACTTGAAGATCTCAGTATTTTTATATCTCTATTCTTGAATAGATATGCAGTGTATATTATAAATAAAATAAGTGAGATTAAAAATTCTTACAGTACTTCTATTTTTATCTCAGTCTTGTCTTATTTCATTTCATCAAACAATAGTTATATAATTCTTTTTGATATAAAACAGTTAACTCATTTTATTAGAGAAAGTGACAGTTTTAACATCTTCAAAGTCTGAATTATTTTTGACTTTGAAACATGATTAAATATATCTTTTATATCAATGAAAACTGCAATTAAGAACAGATCTTCCTACTTTACAATTTAAATATTATAAATAACTGAGAGAAGAGTATTACTTACAGAGCATTGTTTTCTATCTCTCATTTATTCACTAAATGAAAGAGAATTATTAATAGAGTGTATAAAAGATAGTTAAGTAGCTATTATCTTTTCTAAAATCTTTCTCAGATAGTTCAATAGAGATATTACTCTATATGACTTAGAAATTAAAGCTTTTCTACTAGGTTTTATAAGAATCACTTCAGTTACTTCTCTTCAGTATTCAGAATGATAATTACTTTTTAAGAGATTGAAAAAGAGCTCAAAATATTCATTCTTCAGATAGAAACATGTATTTTGAATGATTAAGTGATTGATTGAATCAGGCTCTGTAGTAGTTTTAATTGAACTTGAGAAGATAGCTGACTCTAATTCATCTTATATAAGTTCAGATCATTCTCAGTCATTTTCATCAATATAGTTATAAAGTGATATATTCTCTTTCTATGAATCTGAATCTGATGAGTTTTGAAAGAGAATTCTTATAAAAGCTTAACATTTTTTCTCAAAAGAATTTGCTGTATATAATTCATTCTGAAACTCATATTCTAAGGCTGAAAGTTTTACTACACTTGTTATTTTAGTATAGTTGAAAGCTTTAAAAACTTCTTTTTCTTATACTTCTTTAAGAAATTTGTTTCAGCAGTCTGTTTTAACTCTTTTAATATCTGAAAAATATTCATTTCTGCTAGCTTTGAACTCTTTATTGAATATTATATCATTTCTTCAATCTCTTCTAGTAGTGACTAATTATTTTCTTTTTCATATAATATTCTCATTTCATTGAGATTTGAAATACTCAGAAGACTTTTTCTTTGAAATATTATCTCTAATACTTGTTAGAATAATAGATGTAATGATCTTTACTCTATTCTTAAGTATTTCATTTGAAGCATCTTGACTGAGATTTCAATAGAGCTCACTCTGCTTTTCAGATTTTAATAGTTTTATACTTTCTTCAACAACTTTTCAATCAGCTTTTTCAAAGTTATACTGATTAGAGAGAAGAGAGTTTTCACTCATTTATTTTTTACTCAGTTCAATATTAAATTGAATAATCTCATGATCTGATTCTGATGTCTCATTTGAATTAATAAATTAGTTTATAAGTCTTTTTTCAATTAGATTTTATAATATGAAGATTAGATCTATAATAGATTTCTGTTTCATATCTTTTCTAAAGAATGTTTATTGATCAGACTTATTAACTAGATCTATTGAATTCTCAAAGATTTATTCAACTAGTTTATCTGCTCTTACTGCTCTTTTACATTCTGAATTTCATCAGAAATGATGTGCATTGAAATCTTCTATAATTATAGAGTTTTTTAACAGAGTTATGTTTAAAAATTCTCTATTAATTATTCAGATATTGTTATTTTTCTTCAATCACTTTTCATTATAGATACTTATGAGCTGTATAGTATCAAACTCATTCTCTTTATCTATAATATCACTCACTAGAATATCAGAGTCAGATATGATATTAAATCTTAGATTAAATTAATATCTTGATCTCTTTCTTTCATAGATTACTACTTTTGACTTTATCTTAGACTTTTGAGATAGAAAGCAGCAGTAACTTGAATAAGAAATAATATATTTTTACTTAGTATCAAAATTCAGTTTCTGAAAAAGTATAAAATCAAGTTTTGATTCAAATACAATTTGAAGATAAGAATAAATACAATTTAAGTTTCTATTCTCATTGTTTTGAATAAATATGATTTTTGAAGATTTTTTAAACTTTTTTTATTGTTTTTGTTGTATATTCATACTAAAAGAGAGTAGAGATAGAGTGAGATCTAATCACTATCATTAGATAGTAGATTATAACTATTGTAAAAGCAGGAATCTCAACTGCTTGCATTTTATCTAGTTTATTATCAGAGTTATTTCTCAATTCTCTAATCTTAATAGATGTTTAAGAATTCAAATTCTGTTTATATTTAACTGAAGAATTGAAATTTGAAGATTTAAATAGTTAAGAGTTTCTTCTTTTTAAGCTTACAGTTGTAGATTTACTGGTTCAACTTTTCTCTTCAGTTTTACATTTACTTTGACCTTCATCTTTTCTTCAGTTCTTTTGAGTTCTTGAAGTAAATATACATTCTATTGAGCTAGATGCATGTTTTTCTTTACAATTGAAGCATTTGAGCAGAGCATATTAACATATTTCATCTCTTTTTGAGCATATTTCATATTTATACTAACTAGTTTTGTGATCTCTAGTACAGAATGTGCATTTTGAGTCTCTGAAATAAGTAGACTGGCCGCTAGGACCATGAATTTCACAATTGGTCCCATTTGGTCTGGTTTCATACATTTCTTGGCATGAATTCTGCTGGGACTAATCATTAAAAAAACATGCGAAGTGACTATATATCAGATCTTAAAATGGAACCATGACTTGAAAAAAATGAGAAAGTGGTCTCATTTGATCCCATTTAGTCTCATTCTTGGCATAAAGTTACTATTTTTAGACATTTTAAGGTTTTTTTAGACTATTTTTAATTTTTTAAAAAGTAACACTTTTTGGTGATGCTCAAATGAGATTTAAAGTCATTTAAAGCAATAAAAATAATTTAAATTGAGAAGTGGAAATCATGATCTCATTTGAAAAATGTGATAAGAGTAGACAGTAAGTCTCACTGAGACAGTATGAGACTACTATCTAATGTTAAAACTGTGTAATGAGATCAGTGAAATTGGTAATGAAACTATCAGAAAATCTAGTCCTGGTCTCAGACACAGTTACACGGTCAGTCTAGAAATAAGAGATTATAAAGTGTTCATATCTTTGACAGTTTGAACACTGTGTTTAAGCTTTGAGATTTATTCTTGAGTGTTTGTATTCATGAACTCTCATTTTCAAATCTGCTACTCTTACTTCAGAGATTCTTGATTATTAAAGTGTCTTTGTATATACTAGAATAGAGACATTTCTTCTACTTTGTCTAAACTCAATTGAATTTAGTCATACAGACTATTTTCTCAGTTGAATAGAATTGTATTCTTCTAATTCATTTTTTAAAAGTAGTATTTCTTTCTCACAGTCAAAAATTTCAACTGAAATATTATAAAGAATGAATTTATCAAAGATCTTCTCACCACTTCATCACAAACTTGCTCGATTTTTTGAATAAGAACCTGCTGATAGATCCATTGAAAAGCCCTTGATCATATGAGCATTTTGACCCCATCGCCGACCGCATACCCCGTGTGGTGATGGAGTTATCCAGCCAAATGTGAACCAGATGTTGTTCAGAACTCCTGCGTGGGATTATCCCTCATTCTTCTCTATCACACCACAACCCCGGGCCAAATTGCTATACAAATTATAAGGTGAAGAGACCTAGTCTTATGCATCAATCTTCTTGATTTTGGAAGATTCTCAATCTGTAGTTGTGAAAATATCTGAGGAGTGATCTCCATGAAAACCCTGTTCATCTTTGATGTTTCAAAACATCAATGCCAAGTCTCACCCTTGTACCGCCCTTCCTAATCTGGCCCATCCCTGGCAGAAAAATACAAAAAGATATCTCAGTGATAATATCAAGCACATAATCAATGATCACTTCTGAAGTACAATCTCTGCAGTCTATCTTCAGTGTATCTAGACATCAATGCCAAGTCTCACCCTCATATCACCTCTCTCAATCTGGCTCATCTCTGATAGAAAAGTACAAAAAGATATCTCAGTAACTGTACTCAATACATAATCAGCAGACACAACAACTATAAAATCAGTATATCTCAAGATCTGACTGAGCCTTTGATCTCTGTACAGTGAGATATATTAAATCTAGTTTTAATATCTCAATATTTAATAGATTCTGCAAGAGATTGAGAATAGTAATACTAGATTTCTATTGAATTTGAGAATTAACTCTATATTAATATAATCATTGATAAAGTCTTCTATTTTAAGATATAAATAATCAGTTTCTCTACATCACACTGACAATATTTACATTATTATATAGAAACAGACTTATATTCTCTATAATATCAAGACTCTGAAGAGAGAAAGTCTTGATAGAGAAAATATAGTAGTATATATCTTAGCAGTTTCTATCTCATTCTTCTACAGTAGTTAATGCAAAAAAAAGATTTTAGAAATAATTTTTTTACTTCTCTTGAAAAAGTAAGATATTTTTCTCTGAGTTTTACACAATATTCTTACAAAGAATTAAAAACAGAGTTATTTTCTATCATAATTTCATATTCTTTTAAGTAAGAATTACTTTTTCAGTGACTGAAGAGCTTTTATTAATACTTAATTTTTTTTTACACTTTTTATTAACTGGTTTGAGTTGCATACTTATTGTGTGAGAAGAATTGAATAATTTAGAATAAAATTGAATAGTTTTAATCAATTTCTCTGTAAAAAATTGATTTATTTTTTGTCAGTTTTTCTCTCAAAAACTGTCATATTATCTGATTTACTATCAATTGATATCATACTTTTTCTTACTATATTTCAAGAAAGAGATTGTAAAGATTTTATTGATTTATCTTAAAAATCAATTTTAGTTTATTAGATTCTCTTCAAAAATCTAACCTAGTTACTGAACTAGTGTGAAAAAAATCAGGTATTTTATATATAAAAAGTCTATTATTCTTCTTTTGAAATAGTCTGATTAACTTTTCAATTGAAAACAGACTTAGAAACCTCTTAATTGAAACAGTCTGATCAACTTTTCAATTCAAAAAGAGTTTAATAAATATCTCAATTGAATTAGTCTGATCAACTTTTCATTAAATAAGAATAATAAGTTTAAAAGTACACTCAGTTGATGTGAAAAAGAATGCTTTCTCAAATACTATTTCTGAGATTGAAATTCTGAAGAGAAGAAAGAAAGAAGAAATAGAGAAATAACAAGTTCTTGAAATACAGAAACTTGAAAAAGTAAGTAAAATTCTTGAAAAGCAGTGTCTGAGTGAGATGAATGAAGAAGTTCTATTAATTCTTCATACTCAGACTAGACAACTACAGAAAGTGATCAAGTTTGAACTTGGAATTTCAAACACAGTTCAAAAAACTTTGAAAATTTCTAATATAATCACTGACTCTTCAGTTTGCTCTTCTTTCTTTTCTACTTCTTCTTCTTCTTCTTCTTTAAATCAGAAGAAAATATATACTTAAACAGCTGAATCTGCTGTCTTTAAATCTGCTGTCTCTAAATCTGCTATCTCAAAATCTGCTTAAAATTCTGAGAAAACTGAGAAGAATACTGCTCATACTTCTAGTGATAGAAGAGTGAAGAAAAAAATATAAAAAGAGAAAAATCTTCAAATCTTCAGAAATAGAAGACTTATTCTCAAAGTCTCAAATCAGAACATATTGCAGAGAAATAAGCTAAACTCAAATCTCATTTTCAGAATTAGAAATGAAATTAATCAGCAGTTCTTTTCTCAGTTAATAACTGATATTGAAGTTTAAAAACCAGTTATAGCTTTAATTGAGCTATTCTTCTTTAAAAACTTCATCATTCTGATCACAATGCCTGAATTCAGTGCAGAATTCCTTATTCAGAATGAGAATCTCTGAAAATCAGCAGTAGAATCTTTGTTAAACACAATAATTCTATCTAAGAGAGATGAAAAGTGAGATAAATTCATTCTTTATAATATTTCAGTTGAAATCTTTGACTGTGAGAAAGAAATACTACTTCTCAAAAATGAATTGAAAGAATACAATTCTATTCAACTGAGAAAAGAGTCTGTATGACTTAATTCAATTAAGTTCAGACAGAGTAGAAGAAATGCCTCTATTCTAGTATATATAAAGACACTTGAATAATCAAGAATCTCTGAAGTAAGAGTAGCAGGTTTGAAAATGAGAGTTCATGAATATAAAGACTCAAGAATGAATCTCAAAGCTCAAACACAGTGTTCAAACTGTCAAAGATATGAACACTTTATAATCTCTTATTTCAGAGACTTAAAATATGCATTCTGTGCTAGAGATTACAAAACTAGTGAGCATAATTATGAAACATGCTTAAAAAGAGATGAAATATGTTAACATACTCTGCTTAAGTGCTTCAATTGCAAAGAAAAACATGCATCTAGTAAAAAAGAATGTGTATTTACTTCAAGAACTCAGAAGAACTGAAGAAAAGATAAAGCTCAAAGTGAATCTAAAACTGAAGAGAAAAGTCAAGCTAGTAAATCTATAACTATAAGCTTAAAAAGAAGAAATTCTCAACTATCTAGATCTTCAAACTTCAACTCTTCAGCTAAGTATAAATAGAATTTGAATTCTTAAACTTCTGTTAAGATTAAAGAATTGAGAAATGACTCTGATAATAAACTAGATATAATGTAAGCAGTTGAGATTTCTACTTTTTAAAATAGTTATAATCTACTATCTGATGGTAGAAATTAGATTCTACTCTATCTCTACTCTCTCTTAGTATGAATATACATAAAAACAATAAAAAAAGTTTAAAAACTCTTCAAAAATCACATTTATTTAAAATAATGTGAATAGAAACTCAAATTGGATTTATTCTTATCTTCAGATTGTATTTTGAATAAAAAGTTAACTTTATACTTCTTCAAGAACCAAACTTTGATACTGAGTAAAAGTACATTATTTCTCATTTAAACTATTACTACTTTCTCTCTGAAAAATCTGAGATAAAATCAAGAGTAGTGATCTATGAAAGAAAAAGATTAAGATATTAATTTAATTTGAGATTTGATATCATATCTGACTCTGATATTCTAGTGAGTGATATTATAGATAAAGAGAATGAGTTTAATACTATTCAACTTATAAATATCTATAATGAAAAGTCATTGAAAGAAAACAACAATATCTGAACAATTAATAGAGAATTTTTGAATATAACTTTCTTAAAAAACTCTATAATTATAGAAGACTTTAATGCACATCATCTCTGATGAAACTCAGAGTGTACAAGAGTAGTAAGAGTAGATAAACTGGTTGAATGAACTTTTAAACATTCAATAGATTTAGTTAACAAGTCTGATCAACACACATTCTTTAGAAAAGACATGAAACAGAAATCTATTATAGATCTAACTTTCATGTCATAAAATCTAATTGAAAAAAGACTTATAAACTGATTTATTAATTCAAATAAAACCTCAGAATCAGATCATGAGATTATTCAATTTAATATTAAACTGAGTGAAAAATAAAGAAGTGAAAATCCTCTTCTCTCTAATCAGTATAACTTTGAAAAAGCTGCTTGAAAAGCAGTTGAAGAAAGAGTAAAACAGCTGAAATCTGAAAGACAGAGTGAGCTTTATTGAAATCAAAGTCAAGATATCTTAAATAAAATACTTGAGAATAGAGCAAAGCTGATTACATCTATTCTTCTAACAAGTATTGAAGAAAATATTTCAAAGAAAAAGTCTTCTAAGTATTTCAAATCTTGATGAAATGAGAATATCACTTCTAAAAGAAAGCAATTAATCACTGCTAAAAGAGAGTGAAAGAATAACTTAATATCTAATGAAGAGTTCAAAGCTATTCAAAATGAATATTTTTCAGATATTAAAAAAGTCAAAACAGATTACTGAAATAAATTTCTTGAATAAATATAAGAAAAAGAAGTTTTCAAAGTCTTTAACTATACTAAAATAAGAAGTGTAGCAAAGCTTTCAACCTTAGAATATAAATTTCAGAATGAATTGTATACAGCAAACTCTTTTGAGAAAAAATATCAAGCTTTTATAAGAATTCTCTTTCAAAACTCATCACATTTGAAAGAGAAGAATATGTCATTTCATGAATATACTGATAAAAATAACTGGGAATGGTCTGAGCTTACAGGTGATAAACTAGAGTCAGTAATATTCTCAAGTTCAATTAAAACTGCTGCAGGGCCTGATTCAATTAATCATTTAATTATTCAAAATACATATTTCTACTTGAAGAATGAATATTTTGAGCTCTTTTTCAATCTCTTAAGAAATGATTATCATTCTGAATGCTGAAGAGAAGCTACTGAAGTAATCCTTACAAAGTCTAATAGAAAAGCTTTAATTTCTAAGTCATATAGAGTAATATCTCTGTTGAACTGTTTAAAAAAAGTTCTAGAAAAGATAATAGCTATTAGATTATCTTTTATAAGCTCTATTAGTGATTCTCTTCTATTTAATGAATAAATGAGAGATAGAAAATAATATTCTGTAATTGACACTGTTCTCTCAGTTCTTCATGATATTCAAGTAGCAAAGCATGAAGACCTGATCTCAACTGCAGTTTTTATTAACATAAAAGATGCATTTGATTATGTTTCAAAGTCTAAGATGATTCAAACTTTGAAGATGTTAAAACTGTTACTTTCTCTAATAAAATGAGTTGATTATTTCATGTCTAAAAGAATTATACAACTATTCTTTGATGGAAGAAAACAAGATAAAACTGAGATAAAAATAGAAGTATTACAAGAATCTTCAATCTTATCTGTTTTATTTGCAATATACACTGCATATTTATTCAAGAATAGAGAGATGAAAATAGTGAGATTTAAGTTATATAGATGATATTAGTCTTCTCTACAGTTCAAAGACAATCAAAGAGAATTTAGAAGTGATTGAGAAAGCAGTAAAGAAAATCTTTGTTAGAGCAGATATCAATCTAATTCAATTTAATATGAATAAAACTGAGTTAATTTACTTTTTTCTAAGATTTAATGAGAAAGAACTAAGTCTAACTCTTCTGAATAAAGAGATTAAACCCAGTTTGAATATCAAATGACTAGAAGTATGGTTAAACTCCAAGTTGAATTTTAAATATCATATTTAACAAAGAATCATCAAGACAGAGAGACTACTGAATAGTATAATCAGACTATCAAATACTGAGAGAGGTCTATCTTTTCAGGCTATGAGACAGTTATACATAGCCTGTATTATCTCAGTAGCTGATTATGAAGTTCAAGTTTGATGAAATAATCAAGATAACTTCACTGAACTGTTTCAAAGTCTATAAAACAGAGCTTTGAGAAGAATTCTGAGAGCATTCAAATCATCTTCTATTAAAGTAATGGAAATTGAAGCCTCAATTTCATCTTCTGCTATTCAATTTGAAAAGGCCTGTATGAACTATGCTCTGAGAGTTATAAAGATGAGCTTAAATCATATAATCAGAGAAAGAGTCTCTTCTTCATTTTCATCAGTTAACTCAGAAAATGAACTGAATTAAAATAGATTTCTTAATTGAAATGAGAATAATGCTTTAAAGAAAATGCTCTCTCAACTGTATAGACTATGTTCACTTATTAAGAATCAATTTTCTTTATTAAATGTTGAGAAAATTGATCATGAGAAGATATCTCTCTGAAGAGAAAAGCTGAAATCTCTCATAGACTTATAAATAAGTGAACTATCTAAAGAGAGAGAATATGAACAGCATTTGAAGAAGATCTCTACAATCAATATACAAGACTCTATTCTGATTTACTCAGATGACTTAAAAAATAAGAATTTGAATAGATTAGATGCAGACATTGCTTATACTGAAGATAATATCAATTTTATCTCAGATTTCTGGAATTTAGGCTGTGAATCTGAAGTATTTGATGCTGAACTATTTACAATAGTGAAAGCTTTCAAACTCATTGAAATAAAATCTCATAAAAGAGAAAATAGTTTGAAAGAGATATGAATATTCTCTGATAGTTAAGCTGCTTTAAAAAGACTTAGAAATAGTCAGATTTATAATGATCAAATGAATCTTGATCTGATTTTAAACTCTGTTTTGAAAATTCAAAAGAGAAGAACATCTAAACTGATAATTCATCTGCATTGAGTTCCTGCTCATATGAATATTCATGACAATGAATTGACTGATTCAGCTGTAAAAAAGAGTTCAGAATTAAGCAGATCTATTCAAAAAACAGTGTTCTGATCTTTCATAAAGAGAAAGATAAAAGAATCTTGTTTAAACAAGTGAAATAAAAGCTGGTAGAAACAAAAGAAGAGCATACATTATTCAAGATTTGAGATAAAACTCAAGTGAAAATCTTGTTTAAGTAAATGTAAAAAGAAAATATTCTCATCTATTATTCAGCTGAAACTAGGATAGGATTATTTCAAATCTTATATACAAAGATTTGATGATAGATTTAATTCATTAGAATGCTCATTCTGTAATGCAAATGAAAATTCTAAGTATATTGTAATACACTGTGCATTATACAATAGTCTCAGAGTCAGATTGAAAGAGAAGTATGATATAAATCAATTAAATATGAGATTCTTATTCTCAACTGAGACAGGAATCAAATACTGAATAGACTTTCTATCAGAAACTCAAGCAGCTACAAGAAAATGACTAAATTCAGAAATATCTGAATATGAAGAGGAGGAAATTGATCAGATATAGTCTGTTAAAACAGCTATACACTATCTTTTAATGATTTGTTTTATCATAGTGTCTCTTTACTTTTCTTTTTCTTTTCTATTCTTTTCTGTCTGCTTATTTAATGTGTCTATCTTAAAGACTTGATTCTCTTTTTCTTTGTCATGATATTTTCAAATGATTTCAAAGTATCAGAAGGTGTTAAAATACTGTAATTTGTAAAGAGTTTTTATATTCTGAGCTGGAATTTTCTGATTTTGCATATCTTCAATTGGTCAATGTATAATAGTTAACTCTATAGATATTAGAAAAACCCTGAGAATTTTTTATTCTCAGATAGATGTCATAGTCTATGACTGCATACATCTATAATTGAAGAATAATAATAATAATAATAATAATAAGATATCTGAATATGTAACAATACATAAGAAATAGAGAAATGAACAATCAGTTAAGCAGATATCAAGTTTCTAGATAGAAGCTTGCTAATCAGTCACTCTGACTCTGCAACAAGATCTCATAAAGAGAACAAGATCTTACAAAGAGAATATCAGTGAAAGATCTAAGAGTTCTGATATCTTAGATGTATGAGATATTCATATAATTACATTTCTTCTGATTTCACAGATATCTTACATCTGATGAATAATATAGCTATGTCTACTGATAATATAAGAGAACTCTTGAATGCAAGCATAGACACAGTATCACAATAACTCTGAGTAATGTTGAAATTACAATAACAACAGATAGCTGATATGCATGTAACTTAATAATATTAATATGAAGAAATTTAACAATTGTCTTATCAAGAAATTTCTACACAGACAATTTCAACACTGACAGAATCAAACATGAATATAATGTGAATATTAAAGAAATGCTTAGATACTCTTATATATTTCAATGCTTGTAATCTCACTCTCTATTCATTATAAAGGTTGAAAATGCTCATGAAATTAAGTGTAGATAGAGATGTCATCAGTTCATTAATCAGTCAAGATTGATATATCAATGAATAATTGAAGAATTATACAAGATAGAAGTTTTATTCATGAATGAAAGCATGTGAATCAGCATTGTGATTATTTGATAATATTATCAAATATCTTGATATTCTGTTCTGAGACACTGCTATGCAACAGAAAGTATTAGATTGAGAACAGAGTGTCTGATAGTGAAACACTTCTCTCACAACATTTATCTCTGACTTCAACATTAAGATTCTAAAAGTAGATAATCAATCTTGATAAAACTAAATAAAGATTAGTATACTCAAGAAGACACTAACTTTTAAACTCTTACAGACTCTTATAAGTGTAGATAAAGACCTGACTTATGAAGACTTCTGTATATAACTCTGAATATTAAATGACTGTCTGATCAAGTTTAAGAGTATACAGAATAGTGATAGAAGATGTTACATCTCAGTCACTCATACATCTGTGTCAAAGAATAACAATGCTGATGTCATGAATTGAGTGAACTTAAATGTCTATATACAAACAAGAGTCTTCATCATCTGAACAAGTTTTCAAGTCTCTGAGATTACTTCTGAAGAAGTCACTGATTAACATTAACATGAAATGTGCATTAACTGTAACTGATCAGAACATATCACTTTCAACTGCTAATCAGTCTATATATCTTCTCACTTAAAGAATGAATCAGCATCTATTCATGTCAACCACATTACATTAGAGAAAGATTCAGAAGATAACTATGAGAATATCTCAGTGAAACAGAGAAAAGATTAACTTCTGTTCAAATTCATAAGCAGAAGCTTGAAAGAGTCAGATAATAATAATTTGAAGAGAAAATAATAATGAACATGATTATTATATCTACTGTGATGAATAATATGTATAATATAAAAGTTATGATAGATAGCAGTCTATATCACTATGCAATGATTTAATCTTTTCTTGCCCCAGTAGCACCTTGGCGTGGGAAACCAAGGCGCGTGGGTTTGAAACCCGCAGGGGATACATTAAATCCGGAACTCAAGCACCTCAGGTTCCTAATAAATACAGAGGTGTACAAATCACTTCAATAAAATTGCTCTATGTTCCTGGGCTGGGAAGTTATTATCATATGTATTTAATTGTCACTTCTTTGTATTTCCTATGTTCTTGTTATCTTGGCGTGGTCTCAACACCTGTATTTCCTCCTGTATAACCAACACTTGGCCTGTATTTAACATCACACAAGGACTCATCATAAGCTCTGCTTACATATGAGTATAATGGAAGAATAATAATAATAATAGTAGTGAGATCATGTGACAATCTACTTCATCAGTCTGATCAAAAATAAAAAAGCTCTAGAAAAGTTATCTCATATTATAATAACAGATTCTCATACAAAACTCTCTTAATAATATCATAAATATCTAGATGTCTTTCAATAAGATAATATTACAAACCTACTCTCTTTACAAGACTCAGAAGTGAATTACAGTATCAAGTTAGAAAAGAAAAATGATAAGAATCTCAAATTACTGTAAGATCTTCTTTATAATATATCTTAAGATGAACTTCTTCTTCTTCAGAAGACACTCAATGATCTGTTAAATAAAGAATTCATATATATTAGCAACTCTTCTGCTGCAGTCTTCATTCTCTTTGCAAAGAAATCAGATGAAGAACTCTGATTCTGTGTGAACTATTAAGAATTGAACAGATTAATCAAGAAGAACTGCTATTCTTTATCTCTTATCAATGAAACTCTAACTTGTATTGAACAAGCTCAATGATTTACAAAGCTAGATATTATTACTGCATTTTATAAGATCTGTATCACTGAAGAAGATGAATAACTTACAGCATTTCAAACATGTTATAATCTTTTTGAATAAGTAGTCACACTCTTTGAACTGACTAACACTTTCAGTATATTTCACAAGTATATTAACTGAGTCCTCTGAGATTGTCTTGATAAATTTGTATCTATATATCTCAATAATATTCTCATCTTCACTGATGAGTTCAGAAAAGAATATCAAGAATACATGTGAAGAGTATTACAATGATTATAAGAAGCAGAACTATCAATAGATATTAATAAATGTGATTTCAAAGTCAAGAGTATAAAATATCTAGGTTTTATCATAGAAGCTGATAAGAGAATTCAAATGAATTCTGAGAAGATCTCTGCTATTCTTGAATGAGAAGCTTCATATACTGTGAAAGATGTACAAAGCTTCATTGAATTTGCTAACTTCTATCAGTGATTTATTGTAAGAATAAGTGCTTGCAGGTGATTATTCAGGTGTTTGCAGCTTGACATGATATGTACTGATAGCTACTAGAAGTATTCATGATAGGAAGATAAATGTAGAGGTCAAATGTATAATAGTATTCAAGCTGAGTTGTGAATAGTATTCGCGAAATCCAGTCTATATAGTTGTGTGTAGCCAAGGGCCGCTAACTCTATTGATTACGCGAGAGATAGAAATAGGGGTAAAGAATTGGAATTTTCCATTCTTTCACCAACTCTGTAAAATTGTAGAATCAAGATGTCCGCAGTCTGCAATCACTCTTTGTAGTCATATAGAAAGATTCAGGCCTGTGATTCACAATCACTCTTTATTTACTAGAGTAATCTGACTGTTCTGTGAAATCACTCATAGTACAAAAAAACCTCTCTAAAGTAGTATAAATATCTCAGATCTGTCTGCAGAATCTCATCTTCTTTTCTCTTTTTCTGTAAAAGCTCTTATTCTCACAAACTGTGAGTATTCTTATTCATTTATAAAGTGTTTTCACTTAGATGACAGAGAGAGAGTGTTTCTAACAATATTTATATATTAATTCAAGAACTTCTTAAGAATAAAAATTTTTTCAATTTTAATATCTTTATAAATAATGTCTGACTACTGCTGAGCTTCTTATAAGTATTTTCATAACTTCTCTAGTTACTTTTTATCAGCTGATAAAGCAGAGATATTATCACTTATAATAGTATCTTCACTCTCTTCAGATCTGTTATTATATCTGATCTTCAGATCAGCAGTTAACTCTGTATCTCTCTCAGATCAGTCTCTGACTCTCAGCAGTGTAATTCTACTCTTTGCTATAAGTCTCTCTGTAAGTGATTTTTGCAGATTCTAGCTAATAGTTTCTATAAAGCTCTCAGTACTGTTAGTACTCTCTGCAGTTCTGCAGATCTATGATCATCTTCTCTCTATTTATATAATCTCTAATCAGATATATACAAATATGTTTAGATTCTCTATTAATAGTTCTTACATTACAGTACATTTCTGTAATTTTAATATTAATGAGAGATGAGTCTCTAAGTATCTATAAAATTCAGATAATTAAGACAATGTAAATATTATGAATTTGTAACAGAAGTTAATCTGAATAAATAAACTCTCTCTTCATATCTCAATAATTTTCAGACTGAATACTTTAGTATAACTGAAGAAGCAGACACAGCTTTATAAGAATTATCTAATAATATATACAGATAATCAGCTCTCAAGACTCTGTTATAACTATATATACTCTAATATTCAACTCTCTTAAAGTCTGTGCATTTTCAGCAGTCTTGATATTAAATGTAATAATTATCTGTATCACAGATATAATACTCTCTACTTTTTTAAAGAGAAGTATTAATAGTTACAGAAGAATTAAGTATCACAGATAAAGAATATAAGTATAAATTTTCTTTATTTATTCTTTATTAATCTCTAAATTATATTTATAGCTCTGTTTTTATTTTTCTTTATTTTTAGCTTTAATAATAATATAATTTCTTCTTCTCTTTATATACATTACAGACTGTTCATCTCAGTAGAAACTTATTATCTTTATAGACTAGAGTTTATAAATAACAGTGTTAATCTCTTTATAATAATCAGATTCTTAGCAAAGATTATATCATTCTAACTTATCAGAATTTATAATATAAAAGTTATATCTCAGCTTTTACAGATGTCTTATCTACTTAGATAATTCTTAAGTGAACTTATTTATCTTATCAGAATACTTTTACTACTGAATCTTAAATTAGAGTTTATAATCTTACTTCTCTGAGTTAATAATTTCTTTAATTTAATATTCTCTTTCACTCTCTAGTACTTTATAAATAAAGTGATGAGTTATAAAGTTCTCTTTTAAGAATTTCTTATATTTACAGAGTAAAGAGATATGAAAAATATTATATATCTATAATTTAGATAACAATTTTAATCTATAGAACTATAAGTTAATTTTCTTTATAATCTTATAAGACTCTATCTATAAGAGATTCAACTTCTTACTAGATCTCTATATAATAATATTTTTCAGACTTAATCAGACTTTATTATCTTTCTTAAAACTCTTTATAATATACTTAAAGTTATAGTATCTCTTCTGATACTCTTGAGTCTTTCTCAAGAATTCACAGACTTTCTCTCAGATATTCTGAATTCTCTCAGCTTATTTACAGATATTATTACACTCTATAGTATACTCTCACAGATTTATCAAGATTATTTATATATAAGTCTCAGTGAGTATCTGAAAGAGAATTTTATCTGTACTAATATACTTTGAGTTATTATATATAAACTCTGTGAGTAATAATCAATACACTCAGTTATTCTGATTATAATTAATAAAGTACTGTAGATACTGTTTTAATATACTTATCAGATATTCTATCTGATTATCTATCTATTAATAAAAAGTCATACTTAGATCTTATAAGATCTTCAGTATAGTTATCAGATCAGATCAGAACTCTCTTATAAAGATTGATTCTTTATCTGAGATAATATTCATAGATAACTTATATAACTGACTTATATCATAGATAAAGATATAAGTCAAATTCTTTAACTTTAAGTTCTTATAAGTAAGTATAAAGTGTGTTATCTTAGTAAAGCAATCTACTATCATTAGTACACTGTTAAAGCAGATATTATATATATTCTTACTTTCAGAGAGACTTATAAGAGTATTCATTTCTAACTATTCTCAAGATTCTTATAAGATGAGTAGAGAAGTAAGTTCTTTATATAATCTGAACTGCACTATCTATGAATTCTGATAAATAGTATATGAATTCACTATCTTCTTTATAAGTTCTTATATCTTTGATCAGAAGTATTTTCTTATAAATAACTTAAAAGTTCTAGTATCTATAAAATAACTTATTAGAGAAGACTCATGATATCTTTTAATAAGTTCTATATATAGAAACTTATTTATAGCTATATAAATTCAATTCTCTCTTTATAAGAGATTATTTAAGTCTCTTTAATTCTTTATTTCTGTAGAGTTAGTCTCTGTTATAAGCAGTTTCTAAATATACTGAGTATATTTATTCTTCAGTTACAGTTGTGATAATCTGAATAGAAGATCTTATAAAGACTTATACTCTGTTTCTTCTTATATCAGATCTTCTGCAGTACTTCTCAAAGTTCATAAACTCTTCAGATTATAGATACTCTCTTCAAGAATTCTTACAGAGATTGTCAGAGTGTTGACTCTTAGTATTATAGAAAGTAGTTATACAGACTTCTTCTCTCTCTCTTCTCTCTTCTCTTATAGAGAATTAAGAGACTCTTCAGTCAATCTCTTTATAACACTCAGTCTGAGTATTCTGTAAAGCTTTTCTATTCTCTCTCTTCTCTTTATATCTGTTATTCTGATCTTCTTAATATAGTCAGATCTGTGAGAGAGTTTATTCACTGAGTTCTTAGTTCTTTTAATATAGTCTATCTTGAATCAGAAGTTACTTAGTCTCTGAGCTCAGTAAATCTATTACTATAAGAGTATCTTAATTAAAGTAAACTATTATAAGCTATTATAATCATTTCTAACAGTAATCACTGTTATAAGACTCTTAAAGTAGTGATATTAGTAATAGAAGAATTTCACTATTATAAGAAGCTTCTGATTATAAATGTTATAGTTGATTGCTGCAGATTACATCTTTTATAAGAAAAAGATCACTAAAACTCAGTTCTTATTTAACTGTAGTTATAAGACTATTACTGAAATTATAAAAAAGAAGATATCTATCTTTAATCTGATTAAAAGTAAGAAATCAAAGTGAAATAGTATTACTGTGTTTATAATTATCTATTTCAATCTTATAAAGACTCTATAAACTTTTGAGATAAGAAAGTTCTTACAGCTCTCTCTTCTTAATAATCTTTTTATTCTTTATTTATAAAATGACTTCTTTATATTTTCACTCTTCAGCATGTCTGTAAGAGTCAAGAAGATTCTCACAAATATAAAAATAGACTATGTTCACTTATTAAGAATCAATTTTCTTTATTAAATGTTGAGAAAATTGATCATGAGAAGATATCTCTCTGAAGAGAAAAGCTGAAATCTCTCATAGACTTATAAATAAGTGAACTATCTAAAGAGAGAGAATATGAACAGCATTTGAAGAAGATCTCTACAATCAATATAAAAGACTCTATTCTGATTTACTCAGATGACTTAAAAAATAAGAATTTGAATAGATTAGATGCAGACATTGCTTATACTGAAGATAATATCAATTTTATCTCAGATTTCTGGAATTTAGGCTGTGAATCTGAAGTATTTGATGCTGAACTATTTACAATAGTGAAAGCTTTCAAACTCATTGAAATAAAATCTCATAAAAGAGAAAATAGTTTGAAAGAGATATGAATATTCTCTGATAGTTAAGCTGCTTTAAAAAGACTTAGAAATAGTCAGATTCATAATGATCAAATGAATCTTGATCTGATTTTAAACTCTGTTTTGAAAATTCAAAAGAGAAGAACATCTAAACTGATAATTCATCTGCATTGAGTTCCTGCTCATATGAATATTCATGACAATGAATTGACTGATTCAGCTGCAAAAAAGAGTTCAGAATTAAGCAGATCTATTCAAAAAACAGTGTTCTGATCTTTCATAAAGAGAAAGATAAAAGAATCTTGTTTAAACAAGTGAAATAAAAGCTGGTAGAAACAAAAGAAGAGCATACATTATTCAAGATTTAAGATAAAATCAAAGTGAAAATCTTGTTCAATTAAATGCAAAAAGAAAATATTCTCATTCATAATTCAGCTAAAACTAGAACATGATTATTTCAAATTCTATATACAAAGATTTGATGATAGATTTGATTCAACAGAGTGCTCATTCTGCAATACAAATGAGAATTCTGAGTATATTGTAATGTATTGTGCATTATACAATAGTCTCAGAGTCAGATTAAAGAAGAAGTATGATTTAAATCAATTAAATATAAGGTTCTTATTCTCAACTGAGACATGACTTAAATACTTAATAGACTTTCTATCAGAAACTCAAGCAGCTACAAGAAAATGACTCAACTCAGAAGTATCTGAATATGAAGAGGTGGAAATTGATTAGATATAGTCTGTTAAAACAGCTATACACTATCTTTTAATAATTTTATTTTGTTATAGTCTTTCTTTACTGTACTTGTTTCTTTCTGTTCTTTTCTATCTATCTATTTAATGTGTCTATCTTTAAGACTATGTTCTCTTTTCCTTTGTCATGATATTTTCAAATGGTTTCAAAGTATTAATAGGTGTTGAAATACTGTAATTTGTAAACGGTTTTTATATTCTGGGCTGGAATTTTCTGATTTTACATATCTGAAATTGATAAGTGTATAATAGTTGACTCTATAGATATAGGAAAAACCCTGAGAACTAAAGGTTCTCAGATAGATATCATAGTCTCTGACTGCATACATCTATAATTGAAGAATAATAATAATAATAAGAGAGTGAAAGAGAATATCAGATTAAAGAGATTATTAACTCAGAGAAGTGAGATTATAAGCTCTGATTCAAGATTCAGTGATAAGAGTATTCTGATAAGATGAATAAGTTCACTTGAGAATTATCTGAGTAGATAAGACATCTGTAGAAGCTGAGACATGACTTTTATACTGTGAATTCTGATAAGTCAGAATAACACAGTCTTTGCTAAGAACCTAATTGTGATAAAGATATTAACACTGTTATTTATAAATTCTAGTCTACAAGATAATGAGTTTCTACTGAAATGAACAGTCTGCAGTGTATATAAAGAGAAGAAGAAATCATACTCTTATTAAAGTTAAAAAATAAGAAAATAAAAACAGAGTTATGAATACAATTTAGAAATTAATAAAGAAAAAATAAAGAAAATTCACACTTATATTCTCAATACTTATGACACTTAATCTCTTCATAACTATTAATTTCTCTCTTTAAAGAAGCAGAGAGCATCATATCTGCAGTACAGATAATTATTATATTTGATATAAAGATCATCAGAAATGCACAGACTTCAGAGAAGTTGAATATCAGAGTACATGCAGTTGCAGCAGAGTCTTAAGAGCTGACTATCTATGTATATAATCAGATACTTCTTACAAAGCTGTGTTCACTCTCTCAGTTATGCTGAAGTATTCAGTCTGAAAACAATTAAGATACAGAGAGAGAACTTATCTACTCAGATTAACTCTTATTATGAATTCATGATATTTGCATTGTCTTGATTTTCTGAATTTTATAGGTACTCAGAGTCTCATCTTTCATTGATAATAAGATTGTGAAAATGTGCTGTGATGTGAGAATCATTGATAGAGAATCTAGATATATTTGCATATATCTGATCAGAGATTGTGCAGACAGAGAGAAGATGATTATAGACTTATAAGACTGCAGAAGATACTGATAAAATCAGAAGCTTTACAAGAACTATCAGTTAGAATCTGTAAGAAATTACTTATGAGAAGACTTACAGCAAAGAGAGAAACTACACTGCTTAAAGTCAGAGACTGATCTGAGAAAGATATGAAATTAACTGCTGATCTGAAGATCAGATGCAGTGACAGAGCTGAAAGAGATAGAGATACTGTTATGAATAATAACATCTCTACTTCATCAGCTGATAAAAAATAACTAGAGAAGTTGTAAGAACATTTATAAGAAGCTTAGCAGTGATCAGACATTGTTTGTAAAGATGTTAGAATTGAAAAAATTTTTATTCTTGAAAAGTTCTTGACTTAATATACAGATATTGTCAGAAACACTCTCTCTCTATTATCTGAGTAAAAACACTTTATAGATGAATAAGAATACTCATAGTTTATAAGAATGAGAGCTGTTATAAAAAAAGAAAAAAGAAGATAAGATTCTGCAGACAGATCTGAGATATTTATACTACTTTAAAGAGATTTACTTACACTGTGAGTGATCTCACAGAACAGTCAGATCACTCTAGTAAATAAAAAGTGATTATAAATCACAGATCTGAATCTTTCTATATAATTATAAAGAGTGATTGTAGACTGTGAATATCTTGATTCTACAATTCTACAGAGTTAATAAAAGAATAGAAAATTCCTTACAACTCTACAGTATTAAAGAACAATAATTCATGAGAATGAGTGAAAAATTAACTTATGAATACTTCTCTTTAATAAGAGTGATCTCACAGAGAGTGATTCATCTGTGAGATAAATCTGTGTGATAATTACATAAGAATCTTATAAAAATGATTGAGAGTTAACTGAAACTCTTCTGTATAGAAGATGTGAGATGAATCTATGTGATAGTCAGAGAAGAATCTGTAAATTATAAAGAATCTCACAGAATAAGAAACTGAGTAATAGACTCTTTTTTCTTTATAATAATAAGAGATTTTTCCTCACTGAGATTTTTTATAGATATGAAGAATTTTTAGTGAGTATTACTGCAGTGCTGAGCTGATTCTATGAAGTCACTCAGTGAAAGGCTTCACAGACAAAGTCTTAGAGAGAGAGAAGTATGTAAGAAATCTTACTTCTTGTGAATTCTTTATCTCTATTTCTATCTCTTACATAATTAATAGAGTTAGCAGCTCTTGACTACACACAACTATATAGACTGAAGTTCATAAATACTATTTACAACTCAGCTTGAATACTATTATACATTTAATCTCTATATTTTATCTTTCTACTGTGAATACTTCTAGTAGTTAACAGTATATATCATGTCAAGCTGCAAACACCTGAATAATTGCCTGCGAGTACTTATTCTTACACTGAGGCATAAATATATAATAGTTAACTTTATAGATATTAGAAAAACTCTGAGAATTAAAAGTTTTTAGATAGATATTATAGTTTTTAAATATATACATTTATAATTGAATAATAATAATAATAATAATAATAATAATATAATTATTACTTATAGATAATTTTCACTGTATCTACTTCAGAGAACTCTGTCTCTTATAAATAAGTAAAGTACAATATTATTTCAGTAATTTTATCAGCAGAGCTATCTTGATTGAGACTATTTTAAATGAGTGTAAAGTATTTTATTAAGAGAAGATCTTCTTTCTCTCTTAAACTTATATTATATTCTGTATTTATTTTAATTCAAACTTTCTAAGCTGTTCAAGATAATAATTGCAGCTCAAGCAGCTCTCATTCGGAGATATTATATATATACATTGACTATGTTAAATATCTTCTACTTCTAGTAATTAGTGCAGATTCAAGTGAGTGTAAGAATAAGTACTCACAGGTGATTATTCAGATATTTACAGCTTGACATAATATATACTGATTACTACTAAAAGTATTCATATTAGAAAGATAAATGTAGAGATTAAATGTATAATAGCATTCAATCTAAGTTGTGAATAATATTTATGAACTTCAGTCTATATAGTTGTATGTAGTCAAGAGCTGCTAACTCTATTAATTACATGAGAAATAGAAATAGAGGTAAAGAATTCATAAGAAGTAAGATTTCTTACAGTGAGACAGTGTTATTTTTAACAGTAAAGCTGCTTACAGAGATATATTCACTGTCTACACTTCTATTTATATAAGAATATAGAAATTGCTTACAGACTTATAGAAGTCTATAGCAGCTTGATTAATTTTAAAATTAACAGAGTTCTTTTTAATTTATTATAAGTAACTATAGAACTACTAATACAGTATTTCAGAATGTAATTAGTTCTTTAATTTAAGTATAAAGTGTAAGAATTTGATTTAAGATAGAATTAGCAGATTCTTATATATAAGAAGAGATATAATCTGATGAAGATGATATAATATAATAGTTAATTAATTATTAAGATCTATCTATTATGTAATCTTTTATAAGTAATAAGTATTTATCAAGTGATCAATGAACATCTTGCTTATACAGAAGTAATCAGTCTGTAGAAAGAGAATCTGATATAAATTATATTAAATTATTTACAATCTTGTGTTTTTAATTAATATTTTAAAGATAGAGTAACTTGATTATATTCTTATAATACTAGCAGAATTATAGCACTCAGTTAATTTTAATAGATACTTTTAGAATCTCAATGATAAGACTATAAAGAATTTAAGATATGTAAGAAAAACTGTAATCTATTAATTAATTAATATGAAAAAGAAGGTGTTCTTATAAATCTGTGAGATTTTTACAGTGAATAGAGCTTGTTTTCTTTCTTAATATTTGAATATCTCTATAATACTGTGATAATGTATATCAACTGATTTCATATTTTTTAGCAGTCTCAGTGTAATTAGAGATCAATTGCATGTTAAAATCATCAATTGCTACCTGTATAACTGCTTTCTGATGCATGTTGTAAGTGTTTAAAGATGGATGAAAAAATGAAGATTGAGCGGGCGTTGAGTGGTTGTTTATGTTACTCATTTGACACATTTGTTACTATAAACTGCCGTATCTATCCTGTTTTTTGTATCTCTCAGTCTCATTTGTATTTGTGGAATCTCTTTGTCACAACTGGTCATATACCATCTGACCAGCCAGTGCTATCAAGACCGTGCCAGAATGCAGGGGATTAAGCTAATGGCTTTTATTTTTCCGAGTTTATCTAGATCTCGCCTGACAAGCTGACCTTGAATAATTTATTTAATATCTTGTTGATCGCAGATGGCCCTCCTCTTGCCCACAAGGCCAATCATCATGACTGGCATTGAAGCTGGGTTTGATCACTAACAAATAGTTAACAAATACTTTCTGTTCTCAATATAGTTACATATGTGTTTTTTTTTTCTTTTTTTTTTTTCCCCCCAAACTCGCCTCCTATTTACTTGTCCATCGACTCTGGAGAGGACACAGGCGGCGGGAAGAATAATCGAGATAATCAGAATCAGCCCCGCCACCTTGTCCTCATTCTTCAGATCTCACCCGCTCAATACGATATCATAAACCCCCCTAGTGGCGGAATGCATGCAGTTCTTTCCTCCTAATATTTAGATATGCGGGTCAGCGACCAACCTCACAGGGAAGCTGAAATTAGGTAAACCAAAAGCAAATACAGTAACAAAACTTACCACCATGCCTCAAACGACTGCGTTCCAACCTCAATCCCAATTCGTTTTAACTCCTCCGTTGACAAGTGCGTATCAAACGGCCTCTGCACCTCGCCCGGTTTCGGCCCTTCCCTCACAGGAATCATACCAGGCAACGGCAGCCCCAAAATCTCCGCCAATTTCTGGCAGATTTGATACTTGGTCATCCTATCTTCGGACGAGAACTGTAAAATCCTAGGTAGGGACTTCAGCTCGCCGTCGTTACTGGGCGCTCCCGCCCCCACCGCCCCCGCCCCAGCAAGATACTTGACAGCAATATCGCGACAAACCCTCCCCACATCCGCCGTGTGCGTCGGGTATCGAATCGCCCAATCGTCCATCTTAATCCCCGCCCCGGCATCCTGCGCCTTCCACACCGCGTCCACAAGCACGTTCACCGCGCTCTCGCTAGCCTGCTGAGCCGGCCCGTACAGGACGGGGACTCGCAGCACCACGCCCAGCCGGGACTCGCGCGTCTGCTCCAGCACGGCTACCTCGCCATCGCGCTTTGTCTCGCCGTAGATGTTTGGCGGGTCGGTTTGCGCGGAGGTTGCGTAGGGAGCTTCGCCGGGGCGTCCGGGGAAGACGTAGTCGGTCGAGATGTAGATGAGCAGGATGGAGCGGGAGGAGGTGGCCTGTGCGAGGGATTGGGTGGCGGCTACGTTTATCTTGCGGGCTGCGGCGGGGTTTTGGTCGCATTTATCTGGGAAGCGGTTGGCGGCGCCTGCAGAGGATGGTTAGTGGAAGTGGAATACTAGATTGTGAGATTGGGAAAAGGTGTGGGACAAAGCCTTTTCTGCAATTGGGTGACTATGTGTTCAATAAATAAAATAGAAACCGTGATCACTCACAATGCACAACAACATTGGGTCTAGAATACCCATCAGCAATCAATCAGCATAATTATCAAAATATCAAAGACCAACCGCCACCAAACCAAACGAAACGAAAACAAAAGAAAAAACCCACTTCGTCTGCTCCAGCAGCGCTACAATGTTCCCTTCGTCCAACAGATCCGCCTTGACGATTTCCACCCCCGAATCCGCCGTTCCCGACGCTCTGGAGAAACCCTGGCCGAAAACCTTCCAATTGGCACTGTCTCGCTGGAAGGCGTTTAGGACTTGGCGCCCGAGAAGACCGGTGGCGCCTGTGATGAGGGCGGTTTGTTGCATTTTTAAAAAATTGTTATTGTCTAGTATATGTCTTGTGTGTTGGGAGGTTGAATGGATGTTGGTTAGGGAACGGGCGTTGTAGGTTTATGACGTCGGTGGACTGGTGGGGGTTGGTTTGGGTGGGGAGGAAACAAATTGAGTATCATGACCCACGGTGTGATGTTAACTACTATATATGTCAATGATGACAAGCCGTATAGATTTAATGAGATAGAGCACATTTGACAGGGTGCGCTTCTAATTATAAGATTTTCATGATTTCATAAATAGATATAACTATATATTATAATGAAAGGAACTAAACAATTGCCATGCTATGCCGAGATGATGAATAGGACTACCTCATCACCCAAATCCCACGCCCGCTCCCCTCGTCACGCACCAAGAAAAGAAATATCTATCTACATCTATGTCGCATTGTATAGAGTACCGTATAGTCATGTCATGTCATACTCCTCATCCCCATCTCTCACAGGGCGAATTCCTGCCCCACAAGCTTCTCCGTCAGCTTCCACAGCTTCTCC
The DNA here is from genome assembly GCF_000003855.2 of Blastomyces gilchristii SLH14081. Lineage (NCBI taxonomy): Eukaryota > Fungi > Ascomycota > Eurotiomycetes > Onygenales > Ajellomycetaceae > Blastomyces > Blastomyces gilchristii. The sequence goes on along the minus strand of NW_003101681.1, from coordinate 5,559,651 downwards.
GCCTTCTCTATATCGGTAGAATACGGTGTTGGAGTTATGAGTTGACAATCCATAAGAAAGCCGCCGGAATGAGCTATATTACCGTCAGAGGTGTTATTTTTAGTTAGGTGTTTTTGGCCATTTTTGCGCGGTTAAATAAAAATAAAATAAAAATAAAATAAAAATAAAAATAAACGAGAAATGTACTGTACTGTACATACCTTTTAGCGCAGGATCGAACGCCGCAACCACTGATGTCGCAGCTCCTCCGTCCGTGGTTTTCCAGTGTGGAATGACATCGGCCAGGGCACCGAAGTTTTCTGGGGACATATATCGTCCCAGCTCTGTGTGGATCACTGCTGAACCGTTAGTACTGTACCATCTTGAAAAGTCGGTTTCTAAAAGGGGTATATACCTCCTGGATGCAGCGCGAAGGAAGCAATCCCCTCGCTTGCAAGGTGTTTCGCCAGATACGTCGTAAAGAGCAAATTCGCCGTCTTCGACTGTCCATAGGCAATCATCGAATCGTACCCCGCAATGGGCTCCAACGGATACCCAAATCGCTTCAGCCAGTCTTCGGTACCCACCTCGTCCGCCGCGACGGGCTTGCCGTTGAAATTGTAGTCCTGGAACCGGAAGGGGGTGAACAGGTAGGCGTCGGACGCCACGTTGATGATGCGCGTGGAGCCCGGGCGCAGCGCGGCGGCCTGCCGAATCTTATCCATGAGTAGGTTGGTGAGGAGGAAGTGGCCGATGTGGTTCGTGGCGAGGTGGAGTTCGAAGCCGTTTTCGCTGAGCTCGCGCTCGGGGACGGCCATGATGCCGGCGTTGTTGAGGATGACGTCGATGGCGTCGACCTCCTTGCTAATCTTCACGGCGGCTTTGCGGACTGAGAGGAGCGAGGACAGGTCCACGGCGGTTGATGTGATCAGTACCGCTGGGAACCTGGCGTTCAGGTCGCTGGAGATCTCATCGAGTTTCTCTTGTGATCTGCCAGTTATGATTATGCGGGCTGGACTGTATTCTACAATTGCCCTGACGAGGGCGCCGCCGAGGCCTTTGGGGTTGACGCCGGTTATGAGACTGAGGGAGATTCATTAGCAATCTGTGAAGACAGTTTAAAGACCTATGGGGGGGCCGGGTAGGTAGGTAGGTACCGGTCAATCCTTTAATCTGATCAGAAAACACTTTGGCAACCTCTGTGGCCGTGGTTTTGAGTCCGAATTCAGCGTGCGATGCCATTTTCTTGGCTTCTGTAGGCTCAAAGGCGGTAGTAACTTTTTTAGATAGAGGAGAGGAGGTATATTGGGTATTGGTATGGGCTGGCTGATAATTTCTTTACTTTTCTTCTTGATATCCATCGTGAGAAGAAGATGTTCGACCCGGCTATATATACACAAAAATTTATCCTGAATTGGGTTTCTAAGTTTCTTCACATCGATATCAATAATAATTAGTAAGTCCGTATCGGATCTATGTGCAATGTCCAGCCAATATCGCCGTTCGGCGCGAGAGCCCTCCATTTGTCATCACGCTTGTAACTAGAGGTTCCGTGGGAATAATAACTTTCCCCACGGAGTTTCCAGTTTCTCCAGAAGCTTCATCATTCGCCCTGGTCCCGGCCTCGCAGCGCGTCCCCTGGCGAGCGTGGAGGAAGCGAATACTCGATCTGCATTCATTATTTTGCGCTTGTCGATGTCATTTATCGGGGCTACTTTTATCGCCCGCGGGATTCAATGCAACGACGATTAGTTTCTTCGTTCCGATGGTTCAAGATATCTGATAGTCATTCATTATTCTTGATCGAATCGAATGCAATGAATGTCAACATCGTATGCCGAAATCGCTCTCGGGGTTTCCTGTTTTATTGAGCAATCCTGCAGACAAAAAGAATACGGAGTAGACTTTCATGAGCCATCAAGCCGCTTGCATCATTTCCAAGACCTCAAGGCGACCATCGAACCGAACATATGAAAAATTATTTTCGGAGTTTGAAGTCATGCACGCTACTTAACTACATTCTACGGACTTGGAAGTTCTGCGGGGATCGTATTGTTTTTAAGTTAACTCCAGCCCGTAGTTAATGCCGCTCGCTGGCTTTGGGCTTGTGAGGGAAGTGGGAATTTCTTATTTCTTATCTCCGAAATCAGTGTTTCTTGATTTCTTGGCCTTTTCTCTCGTACGTAACTTAATCTGTTAACTTAGTTTTTGATTGCCATGCCGAATGCCTAGAAGATGATTGAATTGAATAATAAATAACCACCTTCCAATCGCTTGGAGCAGCGAGAGTGCTCCTTGAGGCAGAAGGGGGTATTTTGAGAACAAGGAACGTTGTTCCCCATGTCTTCCTCCGAATTTGAAGATTAATTTGACTCGGGATTGGGAATAATGTATATAATAAATAATATGGGAAGGATTCCCCATATCCATCCCTACTATGTCTGTACATTACATGTACATACATACATCCCATTAACACGACACAATAAGTGTTCGCTACCGGAAAGGAAAGAGACACAAACCTCCCAAAACCGAATACACTACAAGTGCCAATTAGAAGGGAAATACAGTACCGTACAATGATCGCTCGCTAAATCGCCGAAAACAAACAAACAAGAAGAAAAAAATGCAGTTATGAAATACCTATGGAGTCTCATCAAGTGCTGATGATAAATGATTAGGGTTACTCTCCTGAAGACTGGAGAAAACACCTACACTGCTAATTACCAGAGCTAAACATCCTCATGATGTGTCTCTAAAGGAGGCCTATTACTTGCCGCTCCGGTGGGTCGATTCGTTAGCTCTAACGACCGTGGGCTAGCAGGCCCGTCTCGCTGATATGCACTTGAAGATCCAGACTCCTGCTGTAGCGGGTTTGGTAGTGGCTGCTGCCCAATAACCCCTGAAAACGTGCTGGCCGCGGATCCACTACGCCTCACCCGTTTGTTGGCGTCTAGGAGTTCCTTCCGGTTGAGGGATTCAGACGGTAACATAATCGCACGGTCGAGTTCGTAAGGCAAGCCACGATGGCGGCCGCGAATCTCCATGGCGATAATAATGAGTTTCGATAAGGGCTTGAACTGTGCGCAGAGAGAGGTGTTGGTGTTTGGGAAACCAAGCGACAGACCCACGGTTCCGTAGGCTGAGATGATCTCAAACATGACGGCGAACAGGGTGAAACCGTTCTCGCCCGTGTCGTCCAGCCTATTGCCTTCGACGATGGCAATGATGAACAATCCAAGGAAGATGTACCACAGGTCGAAGCTGAGCTGTCTTCGAAGATGGGCCCCCACATAGTTGATTTTCTTCGACCCCAACGTTTCATCTTCATCTTCATCAGGATAGGAATATATCCCCAGACTGCCTTCCTCGTAAACATTTGTCCGACGGACCGAAATGGCAATAGGGAACACGGAAATATACATCATAATCATGTAGGAAACTTGAACCGCAGGATGGATTTCGGACAGATTGACAACCGCTAAACCAGCGGTCCGCGTCGCGGCCGCTTGGAATAAACCATCTACAAAGCGTATTCCACCAGGAATCCTGGTGATATCCGGGTCACTCAACTGATAGAGTTAAGTTAGCAAGTAGAAAGCCAAGAAGGCAGGCAGGACTCATGCACGAGAGGACCTACATCTAAGATAATAAAAAATATCACATCTACCCCATTAAGGATCACAAGCACTCCGAATAGCCACCACGTAGCTGCCCGGGGAAACAAAAGCGTGAAGCATCTTCTCGGATGGTCTAATAAAAACCGCAGTTCTTCCCAAGCAGGGCTGCCAGTGGGAACAAGGAGGGAAAGCACCCAGATTATAAATCGCAGCATGCAAGGAAATCCAGTATTTCCGATGATAATAAGGAAGGTCAGTAAAAGAAGAGGAAACACTGCATCATAGAACGGTATCATCGAGTTTGGGGTGAGTGCGAATCCTTGGTCGTTGAAACTGGAGCCAGAGGTGAAAATGGCCCACCACGGCCGGCCTACCCCTGCAGCTCTAACAACATTACCGAATCTTTCTGTTTTCAGAATCCATGGTACCAAGCATATAATGCCTAATAGATGGAAGAGGAAGAAATAACAAATCAGCACTACCGCTAGAGCTTTCAGGGCCCTGTATTCAATTCCCCCTAGCTCATTCCTTTGCTCCTCGGTAAGGTCCACGAACGCAGAATTCCGGCCAATTGTCGGTTGCCAACTAAGATAGGGGCTAGAATCAACGTCGGCTCCTTGCGCTGATGTAGACCGAAAAAGGCTCGACAACGTTCCCTTTCTCGTTCTCTCTGATGGGGCATAATCTGTATCCGGTTCGCTGGCCCCTTGGCTTCGCCCACGACGAGAATTAGTTCGAGGAAACGTTCTGGTCCGCGAACGCATCCGGACAGCATTAGGCTCATCAATGGTGATACGGCGTCCTCGGGAAGGTGGAGTAAAAGGCGAAAAAGGAGATGATTGAAGAGGCCGCTCCGATTGCGATGTCTGTGCTCGGGTCAAATCTCCGCCATCTGTATTGTCCACCGTTTGTGGGACCCTGCCTCTGTCATACTCTCGCGGGCTTGGAATACGCAATGCCCCAGTCTGTCTCCGCTGGTGTTCTAGGAACGCAATATGATGCTCCGGGCTCAAATATTGAGGTGTTCTGAACTCTACACTCCTATCATTGTCATCCGCAACAGGAGATTCACTCGTATTAGCCAGTTCACCTCGCTCTTCTCTCTCAGTTTGATCCTCCATCTGAGAGCTGGATCTGCCACCAGTTGTCGATTTGGGTGACTTGTCACTGTCAGAGGTGGATTCCGGGTCTGACTTCTTCATAACATCAGGAACCGCCGAACCACCCTGAGCTTGTCCAGTGTCACTATCTCTTACAAGGACTATCCGCTTTCCACGCACCCCCACCCCTTCTCGATCTTGATTGGGTCCAGTCTCCACTCCTTCCCGGCCCCAAGCGTCACGAGTCATAGTCCTTTGCCTTGTCTTAATACGTCGCAGGGTTTTGGCCTCACGAACGACATGTTGAAAGCGCCTTTCGAACCAAAAGAGCCGCATAAAAACAACGAATGAATGAATGACGATGGGATTGGTGATCATGGAAACGAACCATAACCCGACCTGTTGGTAGGTGAACAGGAGATTGAGGTCGATGGGGTTGAGACCACTCTGGGTGGCAGAACCTGTACCGAACAGCAGCGCATCGATATATCTCATGTTCCCATTCGGATAGATGACGATGGAGCAAGCGAGGGCACAGACGATAATGTAGGCGTAATGGAGGGACAAAAAATTAATTCGGATACTGGAAATCACGGGTATTCGGCTCCTGATTGAGTCCAGAACCTGGATAGCATCCATGAAGCCCTCAAGCAAGCTCCAATAAGCCCGCCTCACCTTTGCAAGACCAGAACGGAACGTCATGGTGCTTTGAAGATGGAATCACGGGGAGAGCCGGACTGCTGGGATTCACGTAAAGCAACAAACTCTGCTGGGAGACAGTAGCTATAATCCGCGATCTGGAAACAGGCTCCCACGGAAAAGGGCCAGACAAACCAAAAAGTCGTATCCGCAGATCAGCTAACTGGAGATAGCAGTTAGCAGATCACAGAATGCAGTTGTATACTATCCCACAGGCGTCGTAATGGAGACCTTCGTGCCCAAGCCAGCAAGCACGTCAACTCGAGCGCATGGAAAAAAAGACATTACGGAAGTGTATCGTGAACGCAAGAGGCCCCTCAGGCAATTGTTAATTGCTAGTAGGTTGATAGAGAAGAATTGATGCTGAGCATACGGAGAGTTGCCAAGAGGATGGAGAGAGAACGAGGAATCGAGGGAAGTTGAGACTGGATGGTGGCTGGTGGCTGGAAGAGCGGAAGTGAGTGGCCACATGCTTCAATCTGCCAAGCCTCATTAATCATCTCTACCATAGCAAGGAAGGGATGTGGCGGAAAGATAAGTTTTACCGTGGCAATAAGATTTACACTCCCTGGCGGCTCAGCCGCGATGTGGCGAGGTGCCATAACGAGCCTGCTTTCCGTATGGATAATGCTTTGGTACTGTGCTTAGGAGGCCACTGTTTACTCCTCCAACGCTTTATTCATCTTTAGACGTCTTTACTCTTTGCGAGCACACCGTCTTTCTCGTGTAATTTGTGATCCTGAGAGACAATCGCTTGCCCTCGTTGCACGCAGGTTTTCACAATATCAACCGTCTGGTCTAGCTTTTTCTTCCACAGTGCACAAGCAGTTTCAACAACCACAGCCCCCTAAGGAGGTGGTCGGGGGGATTCAGTAGCTAAAGATACAGCTGGTCGCTCATCCAGGCGAATCTCCAGGGCGAGACTTGGAACAGATGACGATGACACTTGAATGACGGCATCTCAGGGCGGGCGAGAATTCTGTGGGCTATCTCAGGCTATTATTAGCAGGTTCGGAGTGGAGTCTGGGAGTGGTGATTTCGGGGAATTCTCAACCTTTTGATTGGAGGTTGTTTGTTGGGCAAATGCCATCTCTGCAGGGGAACTTTTTTAAGCTAATGGAAGATCAGTGTCTGGCCATGTTAGCTTGAGGCGATCTTGACAATTTGGGGGGGGGGGGGAAGTCCTTTTCAGGACAGAATGAGCAGCATATTGACAGGGAACATGAGGTGCTATCTTCAACCACTATGTCGATAAATGAGGTGTCTCCTCTGTTAGAGGAATTATTCTTCAAACTCATGCCCCGATTTCTGATCCTGATAGGACGCTATATCATTTCAGCAAAGGGCTCTGGACGGGCCGTAAATTGACTGTGATCCATGAGTATAGGCTTCTACTTTATAAACCAGGGGATTTCATTCATACAGCAGCATGTAAGTATCCAGGAAGGAAAAGAGCTAGAGAGGATTCCTTTTTGTCAATTTATCTGAGCCGAGAAAAATGAATCGCGTATGAGGGACACGGCTCCACTGTTCTGAAGTTGAAGAGTCAATGAAGAAGCAATAGAAGGAAGTAAAGTCTCTCTCATCTTCAAGCACCGGCGATATACAGATCATTATGATACAGGTATATGAAAACAATCAACTCTACTAAAAGGGATCTACTCTAAGAAAAGGCGTGACTTCAACCTATAACCACCACTTACTACACAAAGCATTTATGGAGATTTCTGCAAATGTGTTACGCATAATAGTATGTCACGCGAAAGTATTGCTGTGTACTCAAAACTGCACTAAAACACCTCATAGTAAAACACCTGGCGCATTTATTATATGCGTTCAGCTACCTAGGATATCGAGGCATGCACTATAGCGATTACCGGTCGCAAAATCTCATACCTCTCTGCCCCTCTAATAAGAAACTAGCCGGAAGGCAGACAAAGGAAATAAGTTAACACGAGAGATACATTGGAAATTAAAAATTATAGAAGACTGGTATACATTTTCCCTTTGGAACAATCAGAGCCCTTCTGTTCTCCCAGTGGCCCCCCTCTCATTGCAAATTTCATAGAATGTGTATTCGCATCATGCTTCTTAAAGTTGGATGTTTGTGTTTTCATTTCCCATTCATTTCCCATTCCAATCCCAATCTCGAGGCCCTCAATTGTGTGTGTATCAGTCCCCACAGGGGCGCGTAACAGAATCAAAAAATCAAAACCCAAATAAGGGCGCATGGACAGCCAGCCATGGTTCAGGCAACAAACACAACCACACAAAGATCATTAACTTGAGGAAAAACGAAGCTCCCGTCCTGACTGTCACATCTTGTCGCCGCCGCGATCTGCTTCGAGTTTGTTTAGAATTACTCGCTCGCACTTGCCGATCCCCTCCTGTAGTTAGAGTTTACGATTGTTAGCGATTTGATTTGACTTTAACTCTATCTCGCTCTCTCTCTCTATATATATATCTATATTTTCATTCCAAAAAATAATCAAGGGAAGAAACAACGAAACAACAGCGAGCTGATATCACTTACCTCATACCAATCATGGCACGTAAGCCCCGGGCAACACTTGTCGTAGTAACCGCAGGGAGCGCCCTCGGTAATGCATGGTTCGCCGTCCCCGAGAGCCATGACGATGGTAGCGGCCGCAAGGAGGAGAGCGATGGAAATTTTCATCGTTCGTATTTTTTTTTATAAAATCTATCTCTGGATAAGAAGGAATGGAATAGGGTCGGAGTAAGAGCGAGGGGAATGGATATGGAATATTTGTCCGGCTTTGCTCCTTTGCTCTCTATTTTATGTTTTTCCCTCTTGCAGGATTGGGGAGAAAGGATGATCCGGTTTTTGAGACCAAGTATTTGAACCGGGCCAAGGACTGTTGAAAACCGGGGAGAATCATCATTATTTATATATCTACGGAGTACTGTTTGCAGGAAAACAGGAGAGATTTTAAATGCTGGTCCAGGAGGTTCCTGGTCTTTGATGATTCTTTACTAGGCAGTGTTTCCTCGACAGCTCAGGTTCCACGGTTTTTTAACGGTTGGATCGCCGCCCGGTTAATGGTTGTCACAGTTTGTTATGCAAGTTGGCTTAACAGTAACCAGTTCCCTTTTGTTTTTCTTTTAACTACTCGTTATAATGTAACTAACTACTCCGTATAGTGCTTGTGATTCCAGGGCCTGAAAAGAAAAGAAGCTGATCATATCCCATGACATGACACATATAGAAACATACATCTGTCCATGGATTGACCATGTAGCAAGCAATTTGGGAAGAGCTTACACCAGACGATCCTTTATCCATTTTTAATCAACTCTTTTTTGGCGATGTATGTATGTATGTATGTACATACATTATTATTTTATACACTAAAGTGCCAGAAAATTCCATTTTGAACAGTTAAAATATGCAGTAACTAATATGCAGTAACTAGCACTCTTGTTGGGGGTTGAACCGTTTTTTTTTTCATTCCAAGTTTAACTAACTAACTGAAGAATTCCACATGGACGACGGGGCCTATATCAAATGATCTTAACCGTCGCCGACTGTTAGTTATTATTATTCACTTCAACCAACAGTTGGTGGCGTTGGTACATACATTAGTGTCCAGGCGCATTTTATAGCCACCCCTTTTTTAAGTTAACGCGAAACTTGAATGATGGTTCATCACAAAGAGGCCCGAGGACCAAATATCGTATTTTGCCGGGGAATGGCAATGACAACGTGCATTTGTGCTTCAGGGGCGTCACACCTGCACAAGTCGCACGACGCGTCCAACGTGGGTGTGAGGGAGGGGAGTGGAGGCTATAATATATAGTTAAGCTAGGGATTGATCAGTAGATATTGATTGAATGCAGGATAACATACTTGATGCTTAATGCTTCCCCGCTGAAACATTCATAACAAAGCATCTCTACCATGTGTAGTGTATGAATGTCTGCATAATGTCTCCTTCAATCAACAGGTAAAGTTAGTTGCTTGGATGGTAACACCAAGTAACATCTACTTCTCACAATAGAAAATTAAAGGAGGGATGTGGATACCAGGCGCGCGGAGGCCAAATATGCATTCGCAAAAGAGCTTATTTCAGATTCCATCCCTGCTCTTCTTGGGGTTTTTGTTAATGTGAATATATGTACAGCGATACCTTGCTTGTTGTCCCAGACTGTCCACTGCACCAAGATGATATTCTGCATTCTGACCCAATCACATGAAGTGAAGGTGTTGATGTATGTGTAGGTATGAGAACAATCAGAGTGGAGGCTGTGTAGCACTGGAAATGCAGTGGTGGTCAGGTCAGGCCATTGTGAGGAGGAAGATCACTCTAACCTTGCACCCTAGACATTGTGTCTACAGTACATACCGCTGCATATCTGCGGGTGACCTTCTGGCTGCAGGAGAGCCCCCTAAAACCCCGCAATCAGGTAATCCTTTTTCCGACGTACATGATCTTGCATATAAGAAAGGATATCTCCCATAATATACATGCTGCAAATATCGTCGACGAAAACAGCTGCCACAGAATACTCACAAAGACTTGAGCTGGCGGTATAATGCGAGAACACAGACAAAATGATGAGCGACGAAAGCGGCTGCACCAAGAAACGGAAAAAGAAAGGGCTGAGTATTTCGCTCGTTTTCTTCGGGATCTGTCCTAGAGTCCCATATGCCAGCGGGGACCTCTAAAATACCACGCTAGATTAATATTGAAGACGGAGAGAAGACCGAAGTCCCCATATCGCGCGCAAGGAAGCCATATCCAGTCGCGAAAACAACCCTTGCAGGATTCCACCACAAAATATGCGTATAAATATGTTACGCAAAATGACAAATTGCCCCCCCAAATAAAAATGAGAACTCCCTAAAGCCGCACACCAAATGCCCTAGAAATAAAGAAATATGCTATTCGTCACATATCATCGTTGAGAACCAGGCCTCTCAGGCTGCTGAGCATTACCATTTCGGTCCTCCCGAACATCTACCGATATCATCTCTTCTTTGCTATTGTTAGATGGGACCTGCTCGTTCCCGTTGGCTTCGTCGGCCGGGGACGGCTTGTTTTGGAAGTTGTCGTCTGTCATATCTATCTCTATCCAGCTGGACGTGAAATTTGCTGAATGGGTGGAGTGTGTTGCGTGACTGAGGCCTTTCATATTCGCCCCCTGGGAAGGAAACGGGAGGTCACGAGCTGCGGAGCCGTTGTTGGAGGAGCTGGCAGTGAGAAAAGGGAAAATGATGGAGAGCGGTTGGCGGATCATGGGGAGACAGGCACATATTATACCCGTGTTACATTCGATAACGCTCCAGATTGTGGCGGGAATGGCGGCCCCTAGGTCCTTTGGTTAGAGGTAGGGTATGGGAGAAAAAGGGGTTGTGGTTAAATCATTATGAGTTAGCATTCTTACAGGTCACGTCCTTTGATATGGAAGATGAAGCGAGAGTGGTAACTCGGATGATGCTCGTGACGCAAATGCTGAAAATTATGTACGCATCAGGACCTTATCCGTTTAGCAAAAATCGGAGGCGCCAGATTGCTCCACTCACAATGCTCCCAATGAGAAAACTAATACTAGCCCGAACTTTTCCCGACAGCGGCGTTTGAGGCGAAGGACTGCTTGCACGGGAAGAACTAATATCACCACATCCGTGGAGATGTTGATAACGGAAAGCGACAACCAGAACTGGTGGTTGTTCACGCAGTGAAAGCCAGGAATGGATTTGTCCCAGAAGCCGGCCATGGGGTCACATTGCCAGATTGTTGTGAGTACAAAAGCGATTCCATGCACTCCGATAAAGATGGTGAGGGAAATACACGCCCAGCGCATATACCGCTCGATATAGAATATGCGCATGTAAAGGAATAGTATGGACATCTTAGCCAGTGTAATGACGATTTTGTAAAACACTTGGGCGGCAAAAACCCACTGCGATCCGATTTATTTTTCCAGAATTAGTGTCGTGCCAAAGCCGCGTGAAGTGGGATGCGTAAAAGTAGAAACCTTACCTTCAAAGCTAGTATTTTTTCCTCCTTCGTCAAATCAAACGCATGCCTCCCGTACCCATGAGCCACAGCTATGACATGTTAGTCCTGGGGAGGAAGCTTTAAGAGATATGAGGACAAGGGAAAGGAACGCACCCATGTTTTCAGAGATTGAAAGCATGATAGAATTGATCTAAAATTCCGTTAAATATAGCCAGAAACAATACGCACACAGAGACATCACCCACCAAGGCAGCAATGATCATATAGTCGTCAATCTGAAATCCCCCCCGTATGTATCTGCCAATTAATCGAGCGCAGACAAAGAGGCCAGCCACAATTACCATTGTTGTACTGACAATCCACAAATCCCACCCTCGATGGGGATGACCTGGTGTTGACATTCCCAGGCGTGACATCATGGAGAAATCTCGCCAAATCGCAGCCAAGTAGCAAAGACGTCTAGGATGGGGCTGATTTTGTCCAGGGTAGCCAACTGAATGGAAACATTATGAGTTTTAGAATAGAGAAACCTCTTCTCCGAAAGATGGAACATGACGGACTCACTAGGAAGGTACAAACTCATGTGCTTCAAGATCCCCTCATAATGTTCATCTTGGCCTGGTATAAACTCGAAATATATCGGCCAGTTCAACAAAGGACAGTGTGGAAAGTTTCACGCTGCCAGCGTGTACTCAAGAGGTTCTCACGGTCGAAAGGAATTCTTTCTGGCCAAAGCAAAGCGAATGCGGGATCCAATCATGAGGCAGCAAATCTCCGAAGAACTGAAGTTCGATTGTACTGGAGCTGGAGACCTTTTACATCTCATCTAGGTCATGGATCACTCTGAGATCACCCAACCATTGCATTTGCAAGGTCCATAAGACCAGGTTGCTGGAAGGTGTCCAATCACAGAAATACATGTTGGTTGGTAGTTACGTTAGTCAACCCCGATATGCTGACATTTAACATCAAGTTTGATATTTCATAGCCAACGCCATCACGCTGCGCGGCATTCCGGACTCGCCATGTTGAGGCTCCGTACCTCACCTATGAGAGATGACCACCAAAGGACCTGAGTGCAGCCAGGAGAAGGTTAAGGTATGGGTTGTGTGGGCAGAATACGGGACACTGGTAAAGCACAAGCAGCTACCCTATAAAATTGACTTTGTTAGTCTGATTGGCACTAATGGTGATCTTACCCCGGACAGTTGCGTACCTCCGCCCAGTTAAGAGAATGTTGACGTTGTAATATTTTGAACTCATTTCAAAAACTAGTAGAATCAATATTGAAAGTCCGTAAGAACATTGTCTAACATGATATCATTCCAGTACGTTTATCAGCCCTACACATTCTTCTTCAACAGTCACTTAAGGTAGGAGGTTACCTAGGAATTTGCCTGGTACCCAGTGCATGGACGCGCGTGGCTTCGTCGTATGGTAGTTATCGAGTATGGAGAGGTGCCCACATATCTCGCAAAGTAGTTGCCGGGATATAAATACTCCTCCTTGGTAAGATCGAGAAGGATGTGTACCATCTGCGAAAGAACAGTCAGCAGCCATAGTGCATTCAACCTCAGGCGCACTTACGCTGCGTATCCAGTAACGACAGCCGTACCCCTCAGCAGTCATTTCGTAATTGTGTCGGCCCCTTTGTGTAAATTACGTTTGCAATATCACCACTTGAATGAATTTTTCGACGTGTGGAAATCCCAATGCGCGATGGCAGAGGTTGGCTTCACGTATGGGTGGCTATGACCACAGCAATTTCCTGGTTTTGTCTGGGGAGTCGGAGGTCATACTTGCGCAGACCAATTCCGGCGCGTCGCTCCGCAGAGTCAGATAGATTCTAGCTCACTGCTCAAATCTCAGATGATGTAATCTGAAGATTTGTTTCACTAAACACATTCATTATGAAATATACACTCTTAACAATATATGAGTGTGTTTCTAGTTGATGCAGTGGGTTTAAAGGCTTTCATCTGATGTTCACTTACTATAAGAAAGCCCATTTCACAGTTTCCGTGTTACAATTTATGAATTTCTAGTGTGAATGGCAGCATTTCTCTTATAAGTTGTGAGATGAAGATTAAAAACTTGTCTTGAAAAGAGTGTGGGAAGGATTAGCAACAAGTTATGAATACCAGGAAAGGATGACAGAAGTACAGAAAGCTCAAACCGAAAAGAAGAAAATGAAATTGAAATAAAAAAACAACAGACAACAAGTGGGCTATCTAAATAAAAGAAAAACAACAGGGAATGTTCTAGGATAGGAACAAGGGCAAACAATGGCAGGCTTGGACAGGGAAAAAAAAAAAAATAAAAAAAATAAGAAGAAACACAACGTAAAAAATATAACACAACCCAATCAAAGATGTAACGAAATAGAACCTATACATAAAATCTCTAAACAGCTACCTACGTATCAATCAACAAAGCAGAGCAAAAAACCAGAAATCATCCCTTCCCGCACGCCTACCTACTATCCTCTACTGAACCTGACTGACAATCTCACTAGCCCTTGTCAAACTTTCCACCATTTGCTGACACTCCTTTCTCCGGCGGATGGTGTACTCGCTTTCACGGAGGAGATCATCCAGCTCATCGGCCCGGTACATCTGGGCGAGGAGTTCGCGTTGCATTTCATCTTTGGTATGTCTAGAAAAGCGGGTGAGTATATATATAAGGAGGAGAAAATGGATAGGAAAAATCGAGAAACGAGAAATCAAAGCTTAGTGGGGGAGTTGTCGAGGGAAAGAATGAAAGAAAGAAAGAAGAAGAAGAAAACGTACTGAACGAGGTTAAGCATGACGGCCTTGGGTACCATGTCGATCATAGTTCTCTTGACGATATTATAATAGGAGCTTATTAGGAGTTCTGGCGGTGTCGACGGTTAGTATACCTACAATACGTACATACAATCATGGGATATATTTAATTTGCTTGGATTAGGAGGAGGGAAGGAAAACATACTAATAACCTCAACCTCAGAATTCTCGCGCTCAGACAATGTCCCCGAGGCCTTGAGTGTAGGTGGGGGCGGCTCCATTGCAGCCATCTTCTTCTTATTTTTTGATGCGAAAAAGCTGCCGAAGAAGCCGCTGTTGGTGTCCGACATGGAGTCCAGAGATGGGCTTGCCGCTCGTGGTGGCACTGCGGATGCAGGCAGAGGTTTTCCAGTCTTGGGGTCAACCTGTGTTGGTCTACTGGCGGCGTTTCGTTCGTTGACAATTGCCATTGCCTAATGTGAAAGGATAGTAAGCATAAGAGAAGACAGGGTAAGGAAGGTGGAGAAAAAGAGATATATGTTATTTACCCTATGCCCATTTAAGAAATCCGGGTGGCCTGTATTGATATAACACGACTCCATCGCCACAAGATCCTTAACTAGCTTATTCGTGGGGTCCATCGCCTGCTTGAAGAACGAAATGACAACGCTATGGAATTTCTCTTTCAGTTGTGGGTATCTCCGGAACGGTTGCTTGTTGAGGAGCTGGCTCAGGATCCGCACTAGCTCGTCGTAGACTAGAGAGACGCATTTTAGACTGGGATCTTCGAGCCGCTTGATTTGCTGCTTCACAATAAGCTCAAAAGCGGTTGTCCCGACGAAGAGCGCTGGCGAGGAACCTGACGAGTTGTATAGGATTGTCCGAATATCGATATCCTTGACTTGGTCAAATGGATCGACTGCCTTGACACCGTTGGAATAGAGTTCATGGAAAACAAAGCTAATACGCGCACCGCCGGAGAGTTCAACGCTAGATAGTTCCTGGTTGTTACCATCTAGCACTGTCCGATATTCATTGCTGAACTCTGTGATTATGTTAAGCACTATGTTTGAGCTGTTTCCGAGCATGGAGTCGCCAAGCTGATGGAGTTCTGCAGTGTATTTCTGGAGAGAGGCTGCGATACGGGCTTTGATATCGGGAAGGGTTTGTTTAATGTGCATCATGAGGATCTAGAACAACTGATTGTTAGCTTATATAGAGACGGGGGGTATATAATCATTCTTTCAATCCGAGCATACCAAATTCAACTTCCTTGCCAGATATGGTGTTCCACAGTAAGTCGACTTATTCCGATAAGCCTTGTGGTTCTCAAAGAAATTCTTCTCGTGCTCCAACGCATAGGAAATAGGTCTTTTATTCTCAATATCCCGTTGTCCACGATTGACGACGGGCACATAGCCAAGGCGCAATGGAATAATTCTGCCAGCAAGAATATCTACTACATCCGTGCCCGCATCCATAAGGTCTACTTTTGTAAGCACACCAATGGTACGTTGTCCCTCCGGGTCGACCTCTCGGGCAAGTTTGAGGCCGTCGGAGTTCGCAAGATCTTGGTTCGCTGCGGTGACGGCGAGGATGATAGCATTTGGCTTGCTGATCTGCTTCAACACCATATCTCTTATTTGCTTCTCGATATCCTTGGGTTGATCTCCGACGGGGACTTTGGTTAAACCCGGCAGGTCGACGAGAGTAAGTGTCAGGACATTAGGGGAGTATATTCTCAGGTTAATCGGAGCTGGCGAAATGCCCGCATTGCGTCCAGTCTTCTGTTCCGTCTCGCGTACAATCTCATCTCTGATCTTGTTGAAATCGTAAAATTTCTGGCCAGGGATATGTAGGAATTCGCCATACTCGTCCACGTTGGCCTCCTTATCGGTGGTATCGAGCTTGTCATCCTTAACACCATTCGTCTGTGCTTTCGAGGCTGGTCTGTTGATAAGTTGCAGAACAAGTGGCCGTCGAGTGACAATTCCAGAACCTCTAGGGAGACTAATTTTCACCAAGGAAAAAGAGGAAGACGAAGTTGGTCTCCTGTCAGTTTGGGCTTCTCCGGGTGCAATACCATTGGAAATGGTGCCACTCACAAATCTCTTCCAACGATATTCTCCAATACGGAACTTTTTCCACTCGACTGCGAACCAACAACCACTATTTGTGGTAGATCAATGGGATTTTGTACCTAAATGGGAGCAGTATCAGTATCGGTATCAGTATCCCATGTGTCGCCCCAAGAGGTGCGCAGTTAGAGCAAGATAACATACTCCAACGGTCGTGAAGACATCCTGCAGCTTATTTACCAGCGAAATAAGACTGGGGTCATTGACGTTTATGCTATTTGGTGGTGGAACAAAAACACCCGTTCAATGTTAGCGATCTATGTACGGGCCAGCAAGGCGCCGACAATAAGAGAGTAGGGAACAATCAATATGGGGGAACCCACGAGTAACCAGACGGGGTCGCTGACATGTCGAGTGAAAGGCGCATCCAAGATAGCTCAGTGCTAGGGGATGTATGGGAATAGTAGGGCGGAAGACAGCTATCGTACGGAGGGAATGCTTTGTTTCTGTGTGGAGCTGTTTGGGCATGAAGATGGAGAAATGGATGATGAACTCGCATGATGATATCCTTCTACTAGCGGATGACTAAGCATATAACTATATATTCGCGCACTTTTTTTTTTTTCTTTTTTATTAACCACCACCAAAACAACAATTAGGCATCTGCCTTCTTTCAACGACAACGATAAGATCACAGCCTGCAACATCATTGTTATTCTGGACAGCCCATGAATTCTGGTGCCAATCTCCCAACCTTTTGTCTTACCATGTGTGGCTCAGCGCTCTCTTTGAAAAGGGGATTGCTGGATACCACGCGTACTATATGGATAAAGTGTTGGAAGAAGAGTTACAGGAAAGAAAATTCGCTGTCCATCAGGACATCGGAGTAAACCGAAAGATGCATGCACGGAATATTCCTCGATGGTTGCTGGAGCGGAAATATCCTTTGTAGAAGAGGCGGCCACAAAATGCCCGCTTGCCCACTTGCCCCATACTGACCTTGAGAAAGGGGTCCTGTTTTCTTTAATTCTGTTTTGAGAGGTCGTTTTTTGCAAAATTCTCGGCTTCTGCAAAAGTGTATGGGGAATGCAAGCGTGATACATACTCTAGATTCTGTTGGATTGCTGACATCCCAAGCTATGTATTGCGCCGGTGACAGGCAACCATTTGAATGAACCTCTATTTTTGAACTGAAATGAAGGCTTTCACCCAGGAAATGGACCGAAAGCACGGAATACTCTGTTTCTTTCGTCAGACTGTTCCCAAAAGTATTAATACAAGCAGTTATACAAAACCGCCGGCGAGCCCACGTCGGAAACCCCATCCATCCCTCCTTACATGAAGGAACAAAGCTTAAGAAATTAACAAAAAAATTTAAAGAAAAAAATTGGAAGCCGTATACCTCATCAACAAACACTTTTCCATCTATTAGATCATCCAGCACAATCAATCAAATAAAGGAACAGACAAAAGCTGGAGACTACGTAAATGCATAGCAGCCTGAGGAGGGTATCGCCGTGGGCACTCCCCCTTTGGAAGCCCTTCATACCAGCGAAAACACAAATATAAAGAACTTAAATAAATGAGGGACACGCGCGTGCAACTCTTACAAAAAGACAAGCCAAAAGGGAAATAATGTAAAGGAGGGAAGGAAGCTATGGTTGTAAACAGTCATAAAACATTTAAAACCACCGAATATCTCTACACATCAGATACCGACGCGAACTTCTCAGACATGTCCTGCAGGATTTTTTCGTACTGTAATTTTCAAGAAACGTTAGATATGTGCAATAATGTAATATCGGGGGGTAAGAGTGGGGGAAAAAGCCACGGTCCAACCATACCTTTTGGGTGACAGCCTCTTCATCCTCAGGCAACTCAAACTTCATCCCCCGCAACGCATTCTGGATCTCCACCGTCGCCTCGCGAACCTTGGCCCAGCTCTGACCCTGTGCAATGGCTTTCTGACTCTCATCATGATATCCCATGAACGCCTTCATCATATACTCGGTCTTCCACAGCGGGCAGAACTGGTCGTAATCGCTGTAGCCGTTCTGTTGTAAGAAGTCATCCTTGAGCAGCGCGGCGACGTCCAGCGTGATCTTGTCTGGGTCGCCGAGTGCGGATTTACCAACGAGCTGCACGACCTGGTCCAGGTCTTCGGAGTTGGTGAGTAGTTCTTTGATTCTGTCTCGGAGCCGTGGGAATTCCGGATGGTCCTTCGCGTAGAATTTATCGAGCACGTTGGTGTACTTGCTGTATGAAACGGAAGTGTTGATGGATGGGAAGTGCTTTCGCTGCGCGAGCTTCTTATCAAGACCCCAGAAGACTTGGACGATGCCAAGGGTGCTGGAGGTGACCGGGTCGGAGAAATCACCACCAGGGGGACTGACAGCGCCGACAATACTGACACTTCCTTTCCGCTCGGGGCTACCAAGCGCGATACTCAGTCCGGCACGTTCGTAGAATGAGGCAAGCTTGGCTCCAAGGTAAGCAGGGAAGCCTTGGTCAGCCGGCATCTCACCCAATCGTCCTGAGATTTCACGGAGCGCCTCAGCCCAGCGCGAGCTGGAGTCTGCCATCATGGCGACGTTTTTACCCTGGTCACGGAAATATTCTGCAACCGTAATGCCGGTGTAGATGGAAGCCTCGCGGGCAGCGACAGGCATATTGGAGGTGTTCGCAATCAGACACGTGCGTTTCATGATGGGCTCTTTACGGCCGTCGATGTTTATTGAAAGCTGGGCTGCCAGTTAGTTCTGAGCCCAAAAATGGGTATGTGGGTAAGTAACCTACCTCTGGGAAATCCATCAAGACTTCAGCCATCTCATTTCCACGTTCACCGCAACCAACATACACAATGATGTCACTGTTCGAGAATTTGGAGACACTCTGACTGATAACAGTCTTCCCGCAGCCAAACGCACCGGGGATACACACCGTTCCACCTTGAACACTAGGGAAAAGGGCATCGAGGACGCGCTGGCCAACAATGAAGGGGGTATCGGAAGCCAGCTTCTCGTTTACCGGACGGGGAACACGGACTGGCCACTCATGGGCCATGCCAAACTCCTGCTTCTTGCCATCAAACTCAACCTCCAGGAGCTTCTCGTCAACGGTATAGCTGCCCGGGCCGGCAATGCGGGTGATGGTCCCTCGTGCGCGAGGGGGTAGCAGGATCTTATGGTCGTTCAGCAAGCTATTCTCCCACACGCTACCCCAGATATCGCCGCCGGTAATGTGGTCCCCGACTTTGAAGTTGGTTGGTTTGAAGTCCCATTTCTTCTTCCGGTCGAGGGCTGGGATGGAGATGCCGCGGGGGATGTAGATACTTTGGGAGGCGTCTGAAATGGCTTTGAGAGGTCGTTGGATGCCGTCATAGATCGTCTCCATCAATCCCGGGCCGAGTTCTACGGACAATGGTTTCCCTGTTCTGACGACTGGATCGCCGACGGTTACTCCGGCTGGAATGTTGGAGGAAACGAGTTAGTTTTGAGTCTGAGAGGTGGAGTTTGGTGGGGAGTTTCGGTGCCATCATTCACCTGTTTCCTCGTAGACTTGAATTGTAGCTTTATCTGCGTCGATTCGAATGACTTCTCCAACGAGCTGGTCATAGCCCACCCGACACTAGCATATTTATACTGAGGTTAGAAAATAACTCTAGGCGGTATATTTTCTTTGGACAATGCACATGTATAGTTGGTACTCACCAGTTCGTACATGGCGCACCCGATCATGTTCTCCGCAACCACGACAGGCCCGGAGACGGAGTAAATAGAACCATGGTGTCCTTCGTCGGCACCAGGCCGCGGGTTCTTCGAGTCCTTTGGCGGCATTGTGGGAGGTGCGAGGCGCGGAGTAGGGGAGTTGGGAGGGGAGCGGGGAGCTGCAGTTCCGTTGGAGTGGTGGTGGTGGTTGTGGTGGTGTATGCGGTGTTGGGTGGAGCTTGGAAGACTAATGTTGGCGCGGAGCACGGGTGGATCTTCTGGCAGCCCACCAGCAACAGGCGTGAAGCGACGGTGTGCTTGGTCTTTGGCAACAATGAGCTCTATGAGGGAAGGCCGTGATTTCAGGGATGGTCTACCCAGGCCCAGCATATGATCCAGGGATTTTTATTCCCGTGGTGTGTGTGTATGGAGGAGTTACTTATCTATGTGGTCTGATGACGTTGGGGTGGTTACTGATGATGATACATGCAGCATAGCCTAACATTGTTCCGCCAGGGTTATTTATTTGTATACTATGAGCAGCTTTTTCAGTCCCCCGCTTTCCCTTTCGATATCAAAATCTAAGTGAAAGGGCTGACATATCCATAATTTACAGAATCTTTAAAATGATTCAAATATTCATTGCAATGTTTTTCAATCTCGGAACTGAAACAAACAGGTAAGTTCTTATTTGGGACTAGCGTATTTAGTCAGCAAGCCTCAAAGCCCTTGGCTCTAACTACTCTGCATCTTACATGGTTCACCTACATCTGTACTTGTCTCGTCTCGTCCCTTATAAACTGCTTCAGAAAAGGCAGGAAGAGCTATCATGAGAAGATGAAAGGATTCTTAATGTGAGGATTCTTGTTACAAAAATTTTCTTCCTGCACTGCCTGCACATGTCCATCATGCATCCTGGAAGTTGTATTGACTGAGCATAGCATCAACGCCACAGACCTTGCAGGTGAACACCACTCTGACAATCAAACAATTGAAGGTCCCCACTTCACCAATGGGACTTTTAACACATGCTGCACAGCTGGGTTTCGCGGGTTTGGTTGATTTACAATCCCGGGTAACTGCCTGTTTCGTACTCAAATGACTCAGGAGGAGATTGCTCTTCAACCCAGTCAGCCTGGGAAAACCCTTCTGCGAGCTTAACCTGGCTTGAAATGGTCTTATTCGAAGAATGGCTGAGGCGAAAACGGAACAGGAGAGAATGAATCTTGAAGCTGGAAGTGGTCAAACTCGCACTTCGAATTTGCAAACTCAGGGGCTAGTCCACTGCCTGTTGTTAACGAATGCGGACAGCCCAAATGAATGTTTGGGTAGGTTGATTGAAGCCAAATGCCACCAACGACGAGCTCATGACGAGCTCACGACGAAAACTGGTGGGAGATAACTACCGTGGGACGGTTAATGTATTCATTGTTTATTCTCGTGATATTCAATCTTCATTCACCCCCGGATTATCATCCAACAGGATATGCTGACAGGCAATTTACAGCCAGAGGTGAATCTAGTACATGAAAAATTATATGCTGCTGAAGGTGAGATGGGTGAGAGGGATTCAATGTTCTGAATCTGGTAGTCTATGCGGTGTTACATAGTTATATTTAAGCCGCCTCGATGATGGGTTTCGGGTAACGGAAGAGTTCCTTTTGAGACCATTACTTTAAGTTGAAGGGAAAGTTCCACATATATTACTATATTATTATATTCGTAGATAGCTGGCAGTTTATACACAACTGAAGCGTGCAAAGCAACCCCCTCTAAGTGAGATATCGTCACTGTCCCCGCGCCGCCGATATCTGCAAAGGGTTCTAGCGCCTAACAGATACAGAAACACAGAGGCCAGGCCCTAACTAATTCCCTAAGACTCTCCCCTGACCACATGATAAGGGCAAGATACGCTAGGTTTTTAGCCAGGTTTAACTAACTAGCCATTCAACAGGGAGCTAGGGACTTTTATCACCAGGTGCCGCCACATCAAACGAGAAACACTACGGAGTACTGGGCAGGTATATGCCACATTATCTTCTCGTTTTGGGCTTACCTGCAGGTCTTACAGTTATCTAAAGCATGAATTTGGTCCTTGATCTCACTGCGTTGAGTCTTTTAGTTCTACAACGAGGGACAGGTAACTACTATGCGTAAGTATGCGTGTTAACCTACCAACTCACCTGAGGCCAGGCTGTGGAGCTACCCTCGGAAAGTGCCACGCCGTGTCAAGCTTCCCTGCCCTACTGCTAGTCCCGCGTGAACAACAAGTCTTTGGCTGTCAAGGGACGGACCGAGTGACACGATAAGAGGGGAGGAGTAGGAGAGCGGAGTCGTTGGGGTGCTGGGCTGAGGGGAGGATGACGATTAGAAGTATCGCCCCTTGAGCCATTGCAGAGAATGACTCCCAATGTCCTTGCCCCATCAGTTTGTTTCGAAGTTGCCTAGACTTGAAACAAGTCACAAATCCCTGGGGCATGTATGGTATGCTGGGGTACAAAAGTTACAAATACTCTCAGAACTATAAATTAAATTGACCATGCCTTATTTCTTTCCATGCTCAGAATATATGGACAGGATCCTCAAGCTTGGGTGGGTGGTAAGAGACATATCCTGTGACTGGTATCTGCCGTGGGGACGGGATATGGTAAAACCAAATAGAGGTAACTGTGAAAGGAAACAACAGAGCTTTAATACTCTATACAGCAAATATCTTTTTTTTTTAACTTTATCTCTAATGTTATTGATTTTATATTGTCGGAAGTATCACGCAGAGAATAAGAGAAATGTAAAAAATGACATACAGTTGTACGTATGTACGGTACGATTGAACGATGCGAGGGTGTAATGTAATATTACGTCACTGACAGGCCCTACTGCATAGCAATAATACCTCCACTCCTTGTACTTCCGTAATTTGCTGTTTGTAGTCAGTCTGTCTGATATGATATTGTGATCTGGCAGTGTTAAACTCTGCTGCAGACATTGCAGTACATGAAACATACATGCTCCGAATACAGGAAATACACAAAACCTATAAAGCATACCTAGGTACAGTTATGGTACCGTACAGTTACATCCTCATCATGTGCTTACAGTCAAACGACATCCAGCTATTAATAATAATTATCCCAGCTTCATCTACTTCGTCTCTGCATCTTCATTCTGCAAGCCTGTAACTGTTACTACTCTCGAGCAGAGACTCCTGCTCTGGTTCTTATGAGTGGCTGTTGTCCAGCTGTTTCTGACGGGACCTCCAGTCTAGGCTGATCCCACCAGTTAGCAACCTACTTCTTGTCGCTCTTGCATGACTTTGTTCCTCGCTTTCCAGATATCGGCAAAAACACATCCCACGACGACAACGACAGCACAGCAATATTCCAGCTGGTCTTGCCAACCTCCTACACAGCCATCCATCGACTAAAATTCCACTTCCACCCCCCAACGTGCTCAAGATTGCAAATCAGTTGTTGTTCCTGGGGTTCCTTCACGGTTCTTCCGAGTCGCTGGTACGCCTATTACCTCATCCTACTTCTCTCTGGTCATTTATCGTTCTTCTCAACTTCAACCGTCTAACCGCCCGCTGCACCTTTGCAGACGTAAGACAGAGCTCATACCAGAACAACCCAAGGCAAACCAATCAACATACTGTTTCACTGGGTACAACAAATTTAGCATCACCACAAAATCTATAGGTTGAGAAAAGCTTGTGGCGTTTAGCCAGCTCCAGAGCTTCAAATCTGGTTGCAAAGCGCTTTACGCTTCCTTTCACCATATAGGCCTATTCAGCTGGTTCTGTATAGAGCCAGACTGAAGGGGCTAAATAACAAACTTCGATCTGGCAGACGAATCTCCTTCACATACTCCCGCCTCAGCCTCCCCCGGCCCCTCGAACCTTACTACAAACCTCGAATCCGTACCTACCACCGCTACTACTACGACTACTAGTTCTACTCCTACTGGTTCCGTCACAAACCATTCCTCGACCCCATCTAACGCCCAGATCACTCACGAGAATATTTCCCTATCCCTTCAAAGCAACGAACTGCCCCCAAGGCTTCCAGGCTTAGGTTTACATACCGACCGTAGTGACACTATTGGGCTTGGATCGCGCCTAATCAACCGCCGCCGTCGTCGGGAACGAACTCCTCCTGATCAATCTGATCAATCTGAGAGGGCCGGGTCGAGGTCTGGAAATCCTGCTACGCCCAGACAGTTGCTTGAAGAGCAAGGTAGGGTTCGCAACAGAGACGACATTCCTCCTTCTCCCAAGCGCAGGCGCCTGGCTGGTAGCAACATGCGTCCCGACGGCGGAGCTTCAACTTCAAACACAAACGGGTTCTCCCCCATATCGAATGGCTCGACCTCTTCTCCACTACGAAAAGCCCCTGTTTCCAACTCGGTTAACGGCAGATCTTCGCATTCCAGTCCTAACGGCCAGCCCCAGGCAAACGGTTCTGGCAAGTCGCCGGCTTCCATCTCACCTACATACTTTGGCCATGATCGGGAGGAGGTGACGAGGATTCTGATTCAGAGTTTGCATGATCTGGGATATAACGAGGCTGCGTCTACATTAAGCCGGGAATCCGGATATGAGCTCGAGAGCCCCGCTGTAGCTTCGTTCCGGTCAGCAGTACTTGATGGGCGGTGGGCGGATGCAGAGGATATTTTGCTGGGTTCATATTATCCGGATAGAGGGGGAAATGGGACAGATGCAGGTGGAGGAAATACCATTGACCGTGGGACCGACACCGATCTTGGCACTCTCGTTTTAGCAGAAGGGGCGGATAGAAATGAGATGCTCTTCTGTCTCAGACAGCAGAAATTCCTTGAATTATTAGAGCAACGGGATCTTGCAACGGCGTTGATGGTACTCCGGCAGGAACTGACACCGTTAAACCATGATATCGCACAGCTACATGCCCTTTCCAGGTAAGTGACACTTTGAAATAAACTAATTAGTGGATGTTATTTATCTAACTTCTATACTAGTCTATTGATGTGCCCTGCAGAAAATTTGCGAGCGCAAGCGGGTTGGGATGGTTCAGTACTACAATCACGACAGAGGCTATTGGGAGAGCTATCAAGTGAGTTTCTTCAGAGTAACGTTAATAAAAAATTTCTACCCTAATAATTGTCTTAATTCTAGGATCTATATCTCCAGCTGTTATGATTCCCGATCACAGATTAGCAGTTTTACTGGACTACGTTAAACAGAATCAGATCAACCAATGTCTATATCACAACACGGCTGAATCCCCCTCGCTTTATTCAGATCACCAGTGCGATCGATCCCAATTCCCTCTACGAACATCCCTCGAACTCAGTGAACATACGGACGAGGTCTGGTACCTTGAATTTTCTCGTGATGGTACCAAACTAGCAACAACAGGCCGTGAAAACATCGTGATTATATACGATGTTCCCACTTTCAGCGTCATCCATAGACTAACTGATCATGGTGGCCCCGTTGCATATGCAACATGGAGTCCTGATGATTCTAAGCTCATTAGCTGCTCTCAAGATTACAAAGCTCGGCTATGGGATGTGGAAGTATGCTTAGCCCCTCTCTACTTTCAGACAGGGTCATTGGCACTAACTGTATAAACTCCAGACTGGACGGTGTATCCTCACCATCGATCACCATAATGAACCAGTAACCTCTGCCGCATGGGCTCCAAATGGTGACTCATTTGTCACTGGCTCTCTCGATCGCCAATCCCAACTCTGCCATTGGAGTGTGGCTGGCGAATCCCTTTACAAGTGGTCCGGCCAATATAGAGTTCGAGACTGTTCCATATCTCCCGACGGCCGTCGACTCATCGCCATATCCACGGAGAAAAAGATTTACGTCTATAACTTCGAAACTCGTGCCGAGGAATATAGCATGTCTATCAAGCTTGACCTCACCTGCATCAATATCAGCCGAGATTCTAGATACATGTTGCTAAATACGTCCGAATGTGAAATGCAGTTGTTAGACATCGAAACAAGGGAAGTTGCTCGGCAGTATGTAGGACAGAAGCAGCAAGGAAATGATGAATATATTATTAGAAATAGTTTTGGTGGCGCCGCGGAGAATTTTGTCGTGAGTGGTAGTGAAGGTACGGCTGAAAATCTTTTTGTTCATGGCCCCGAATTGTTTTCCGCGATACTGAAACCATCACATCGTATAGATTCCAAGATCCACATCTGGCACAAGGAGAATTGCACACTGGTTGCAACGCTTCAGGGCCACGGCGTAGGCTGCGTCAACGCCGTATCATGGAATCCAAAGGACCCGGGAATGTTCGCATCGGCAGGGGATGACCGAAAAGTTCGAATGTGAGTTCTATATCAAAAACACACCCTATGTGGATGAAAACACTGCTGACCCACGCCGTTCTACTACTAGATGGACACGAGATCCGCCAACCCGCACACCCGTTTCTGGGAAATCACGGATGCCGCCATCGAACAGTTCGGCACGGACAAGCGCGCTACGGTCTACATTCAATCGATCTCCGAACTTTTGAGCTAGTTGGTTAAATCGTGATGCACTTTTGCAAACCCGTCCTAAATGTCCGGGATAAAGTAGTGGTTCCGGCTCTCATGAATCCAGCCTAATTTCAACATCATCCGTACATACATGACCACACCATCCCATTTCCATGATGCTAGAATACACCCGTCCACCCCACCCGCCTTTTGCATGGCGAACTCAATATGGCAATTCCCCTCAAACTCATCGACATCTATATATTGGCCCCCTACCTAGTTTTGTATGAATTGCAATTATTTACTTATCCTTTTCTCTATCCACCCTACATCTACCATGCATGGCGTACAGAATTCCCACAACTGGGTCCAAAAACATACAAACATAAAAAAGTCGAGTCTATTTTGAAGATGAAATCCTGTCCAAGCGCACGCCTGCATACAGATACACAGACACACTTGATCCACAGCTCATCACCCACCCCTCACAGATCACCAGAAACATATACACAGCATTCAGTAGGAGGTTATCTACATATATAAGAAATTCCTTTTGCCTTCCCTCTGCTTTTGTTAACAAATTCTAAATCTGATAGTTATACTCATTCTTACTCTTCATTTCATTTTCTATTTCTTCTCATACCATTTCCATGTTCACCCCTGTTCCATCCTGATTCCATCCCTTTCTTTATATCTCTCATCATTTTTCCAAACTCCTGATGACTTTATTTATTCATATTTCCACGACCCCAGATTTCGACATACCACCCTTTTTCTTTCCCCATTCTCATTCACTAGTTTGGCATTCATGGACGCAGATTTTGACGTTGGCCTTTTATCTTTTGACTTGGTGGCATTTATATCTTGTCAGGCAAAGGTTGAGTTTCTGTTGCATCACTGGTGCATGATTAAGGTGGGAGTGGGAACAGGAGCAGGATGTGACTTTTTTCCTATATTTTACTAATAATTGGTTAGTTGGATTTTTCATCTTTTGTTTCTCTGATTCCCTGGCTTCCCTGGCTCCCGGTTTACTATTTTGTTTTTGTTTTTGTGCCCCCCCCCCTCTCTCTCCTTCTTAATAATTTGCACCCGTCGATTCTCCTGCATTTTTGTCACGTATGTATGTACGTTTGGTCAGCTCCATCCTACATTTCGCAAACCCGCCTCTGCTTCCATTTTCATATCTTTTTATATTTATTGTTCGTTGGCACGTTCTGAACTCTCTACCTCCATCGCTTTACTATTTATTCCATACCCCTCCCATCACTTCGTTCTCCCTACCCGTGTGGGCTCTGATTTTATTTGCTTCACTGGAGTTGACAGGAGGGTTTGGTTGGAACTTGGAAGTTGGGAGCTGGAAGTAACTATGGGACTGGCTGAATTTAATAATCGCGGGTTATGAATTTTTTTTAAGGCCAGCGGTGATTTAACATGTAGGGAGCCGTACAGGAGTGTGATGTAGGATGATATGTGATTTTTTTATTTAAGATAGATTAATTATATATTATTAAATATCGGATACTTATGTTGCTGGATGAGTATTTATGGGGGGGAATGATGGGTTATATATTACTGCTATGCATGTTCTCATCATTGCAATGTGTAGTTATGTGGGAAGAATCGCAGTTATATCAAACACCTGAATTTTTCCGACCTTAGGCTCCTGTTTCGTTGGTTATCATATAGTAGTAGTTGCTACTTGCTAATGAATTTAGAGCTGGGCGTTTCCATTTCCTTCTTGCTGGTAGTCAGAGATTGAGGAACCACTCACTCACTCGCTACCTTATCTACGAGATCAGTCAATTTATGCAATAGTCATGACGGAAGCAGCTGACTACACCATTTGGTGTCTGCTCCACCCTCCAAGCTGACGTTACATAAGATGTAGGGACCATGTCAATCAAGGTTTCGAATGATGAAACCAGAAAAACTCATCTCACTGATTATTCGACGCAGAAGTGGTTCTTGGCAAACTACAGGATTTACCTGTGTGTAGGGGAGCATGCTTTAGGAGCCGGGGCTACTGCGAGTAGACGGGAGGGAGAGCGGGCCGCGCCATTTACTCCGCCTTGGCAACACTTCGGCTATTGTTTTAGAGAGGAGAGAGAGAAATTGGGTGTAAGTTTATAAACGAAGTCAAGTTCTGAATCCTTTTGTTTTTGCTAACTACCTAATCCGTATACGCGGTAGGTACCCTAACTGACGTTATATCTTGCCCCGTAGCAGAAATCATTGGAATGATATGGCATTTGATGAATGGGAAAAAAAGGTTGCGTCCCCTAATTTTCATCGCGGATAGCCCCCGTAATAAGGAAAGCGTGACACTGGTTCATTCTTAGCATATTTAAAGAGGTCTCAGACTGCATATTAGAGCTTGAGAGAAGTGAGAAATCGAAAGGTCGAAAGGATCAAGGACTCGGATAGGATGTCATCAACGGTAATCGACCGGGGCCCTGGAGAGTTAATTTCGCCGAAAAAAAACTAGTGTATCTCTGATAAATAGATTATGGGGGAGTGAAACGTCAGCTTTCGATTTCATAGAGCAAACAGATCGCGTTAGGCATATGGATAGGACAAGAGAGCGTCTGAACACACCAATTTAAAATATATCCCATTTCCTCCACAAGTCCCACTGGCCTTCAGTCACTCGCCTCTCATGACATTTAATGCAGCGTGAACAAATGAGCTGTGAGTCAACCCATCTTGGACCCAAAGGGGGAAAATAGAATCGAATGCCTCGCATTCGCAAATTGCGATGAGAAAAGGAGAAGAGAAAATGAATGCGTTACAATTTCTGCTCCATCCGAAGGCGCAATTACGTGAGAAGGTCGGCAACTATTGAAGCATGTTAGTCACAGGGGGGGGAAATGCAACATCGGCGCGCAAAAAGAGGCAAAAAGACGTACCATTCATTGGCATCTCATCGATCTGGGTAGAGTAGTACAATTCGATATCTCTTAGGATTCTGACGTCCTCACTGGTGACGAAGTTGATAGCAACACCCTTCCGTCCGAAGCGGCCACTTCGACCAATTCTGTGGATGTAGTTCTCACGATTGCTAGGGAGGTCATAATTGATGACTAGAGACACCTGCTGCACATCGATACCACGAGCCCAGACGTCCGTGGAGATAAGAACACGGGAGTTTCCTTGTCGGAAGTCCTGCATAATACTATCACGTTCCTTTTGGGGCATTTCGCCATGCATACTGGAGACGGTAAAGTTGGCTTCACGCATTTTATCCGTAAGCCAGTCTACCTTGCGTCGCGTGTTGCAGAAAATAACGGCCTGGGTGATCGTAAGGGTATCGTAGAGGTCGCAAAGGGTATCAAATTTCCATTCTTCTTTCTCCACCGCAATGAAGTATTGTTTGAGTCCTTCTAGTGTCAACTCGTCACGCTTTACCAGAATACGCACTGGGTCAGTCATGAATTTGGTGGTCATGTCAAGAACGTCGTAGGGGAGGGTTGCGGAAACGACCACAACTTGCGTGGCAGGAGGAAGGTAACGGTAAACATCATAGATCTGTTCACGGAATCCGCGGTTGAGGAGTTCGTCGGCTTCGTCAAGTACTAGCATTTTGATATGACGTGTGCGGAGGTGGCGACGGCGGATCATATCAGCAACACGGCCGGGGGTACCCGAAACCACATGCTGACCATGATCCAGCTTCCGTATATCCTCACCAACGTTGGTGCCACCGATACACGCGTGGCATTGTACATTCATGTAGTCACCCAGGGCCATAACCACGGACTGAATTTGGGTTGCAAGCTCTCGCGTTGGCGATAAGACAAGAGCTATATACATATACAAACCTATTAAAAAAGGGCTAAACAGCGAGGAAGAAATGAACTAACCTTGAGTTTCCCTCAGAACTGTATCGATAACTTGTAGAATGCTGATTGAGAATGTCGCAGTTTTACCGGTGCCTGACTGTGCCTGCGCGATGGTATCGCGGCCCTTGCAGATTTGGACGATTGCGCGAGACTGTACGGCTGATGGCGATTCGTATCCGTATGCATAGATACCCCGCAAGAGGTTTTCCTTCAAGTGCATGTCCTCAAAGGTTGGCGCGACAGTCACCTCTTTTGAGGTCGTGAACTCCATCCTCTCTGTCGCAGCTGTTAGCGCGGAGCTGAAAAAGAAACATGGGTGGAAATACGTACCCTCCGCCGTTCTATCAATTCCGTCCGCCATAATGAGTAATTAAGTATTTGGGCTAGATCGGCGAGTTGGAATAATATACACAAATGGTCAATGATTTTCCGTTTGATGCCGTTTGGATTGGTGTGCAAAACTTGCAGGGCCGAATAGAGTTGTGTGTTTGCTTTGTTTGATGGATCACGTGATCAACAGCTGCTTTTTGCCATCCTTGACGTCGAAGCATACATATACAATCGCAATTACCCGTTTGCGCGGGAACGTATACATTTTTAGAGACCAACACGGGAAGTAAAGATACAGCCGAACCATCGCAAGAATGTTGATAGAAGATCAGCGATTTATTCACGAAGATCTAGAGAGACTTGAGCAGGGGATTAGTGATCGGGTAGCAGATGAGCCGCGTAATGTATGCATGCCCTCTGCCCTCCGTTCCTCATTTCGCGCAGCTATTTTAACTAACTCACTGCAGATTAGAGACCGGTTAAACCGAGACCATCAGATTGCAGGCTTTCTTAATCGTATCCAGCAACAATCGGAAAGGCTCCTGGATATTTACAGAGATGCGGAAGGTCTGAGAGCAAAGGAGGTACAGGCCATCTCAACCGGTGAACCCTTCGATGAATTCTACAAACGCTTAGACGAAATAAAAGATTTTCACCGTCGATACCCTAATGAGCATGTCGAGAATCTCGAGCGAGCGTACAAGAGGAGGCACCCCGGTGAGAGTGAAGGATTTGGAATGGAAGTGGAAAATATGTTTACCGGAGAAGAATCGTATGGCCAGTTTTTCGACCTCACTAAACTCCATGAGGACTACCTAAATCTGCCGGGTGTGAAACGGCTCACATACCTACAGTACCTTGATCTATTCGACGCGTTCACACAACCCCAGCTACCCATCAAGCGAAACGGTAAGCTCACGGACAAGTATTTCCAATACGTCGGTGATCTTGCTGCGTACTTAGAGAGCTTTATAAAACGAGTTAAGCCTTTGGAACATCTTGATAAGCTTTTTAATGGTTATGACGAAGAGTTTGAAAGGTTATGGAAAGAAGGCAAGGTTCCTGGGTGGGAGGACGAAGCGACCACAACGGAAAGCTCCTCCGTCCCTAAAACTGAAGGAACAGGCGAAGGGATTTGGTGTGCAGATTGCGAGAGAGAATTCAAGAACGAAAACGTATACAAAAATCATCTCACAGGGAAGAAACACATTCGCGCCGCAGAGACTCGTAAGTCTGCTGGGACTACCCCCAACGGCACCACACCGCGAACAGGCGGCGAGGCTGCAGTCCGTCGCTTGAAGGAGCGTGCGATCGCAGAAAGAGAACACCGTGTTCGGTCGTTGGCCACAACCTTGAAGGAAGAGAGGAAAGCCACGCGCGTCAATGTGGAGCGGAAGCAAGGAATGACGGAGAGAGAGCGACAAATGGAGCTCGATGCTCTGTTTGCGGAGACCGCAGAGCCGCCTGGAATCCGTCACGGAGATTCTGATTCCGACAGCGATAATGAGGAGAGGATATACAACCCACTTAAGCTGCCACTGGCTTGGGATGGAAAACCGATTCCCTACTGGCTCTACAAGCTGCACGGCTTGGGGGTGGAGCTGCCGTGTGAAATTTGCGGGAACTTCGTCTATATGGGACGACGCGCTTTCGACAAGCACTTTTCAGAGGCGAGGCATATTTACGGGTTAAGGTGTCTTGGGATCACACAACAAACTAGCTTGTTCCGAGAGATCACCAAAATCGAGGAAGCGCTGAGACTATGGGAGAAACTTGAACAGGATAGGAAGAAGGAGAAGGAGTCTCGAGAAAACGTGGTGCAGATGGAAGATGCTGAAGGCAATGTGATGCCGGAGCGAATTTATCTCGAGTACGTATACCGCCTGCTCTTCTCTGTGTACTTGACAATGTGCTAACGATGTATAAAAACAGTCTTCAGAAGCAAGGTATCTTGTAACGGAAGCTTTCCATCTATGTATTTTATTAAACAACTATTGGCGGTTAGAAATGCTGGGTCACCACGGAGTACAGTTAGGCGTTTAGAATGGATTTGCTGCTAAACCTATGGGCGCTGGCCACGTACGAATGCCGTTCCCACTTCATATCTGAAATGGCTGTTCCCTACAGCGAATTCTTGGGCTCTGGCGCTTTTTAGCGGCGAATAATTTGCTCTTGATTTACTCCGTAGTACTCTTAAACCATGGTAGGGTAGAGCTCTCTATCATGTGACTTGGGGAATCTTTCGTGTTCGCGCGCCCCTTTCTGTAGTAGCGGGACTTTGAGCCCTCGATAATATCACGCTTCATTTGTCCAGCCTAATATTTATATTGCCCTTGTAGCACATATATGTTCTCTCTGATTGTTCTCTCTGGTTCCTTTTAAACGGGATTGCTGATATCTTCCATGAGGTCTGATGCGGCCTCCACCTCAGCTTACTGCAACATGTGTGCTTTGTGGTAGTGTCCGGCTCGACTATCAAGATATGCGATAGCCATTTACTGTTGTGTTATGGGGTTTAAATTTTCCTACGTGTGCGACCTCTTTACGAGCCTCGAAACGAACCTCACTTTAAAGGCATCAACGGGGTCGAGGGTTAGAAATCCCGACGTTTCAACCATTATCAACTGGTTTAACCAGCACGGGAAACAAATCCATGGAGGAGAGACTGACCGCCTTGCTCTTCTGTCATGTTTGTTACCAGAAAGGCGGCCGGAGAGAGTATTTGGATTAAAGGAGCCATCCCTCGTTAAGGTCATTGGCAGGTGTCTTCTCCTTGGGACTTCGCGAAGGCTAGCACTGGATTCATACAAAATATGCGGGAACGGTGACCTAGGCCAGTGTGTCGAAAATGTGATGACGCAAGCGGAGAACAACAACCCCGAGGAATCTGGAGTAACTGTTGAAGAAGTCGATGCTGTCTTGAGTGATATTGCGTCGAGATGTCGGTTCTCTAGCCCAGACGTGAGGAGACAGCGAAGTGCTACCAGCGTGGATGAGGCACTTGGACCAATTTTACGACGCCTAACAAGCCGCGATGCGAAGTGGTTTACTAGGATCATTTTGAAAGATCTCAGCCCTTTAACCCTGCCGGCTCGTTTGGTCCTTCGGAGTTTTCATTTCCTCCTTCCCGATCTACTTCTATTACAGGATTCATTGAGAGCAGCCGTGGACTTGCTGAGCCGTGATCCGATCAAAAGATTTCCTTGGCGTCCAGATCCTACCTATGCTAAACTTCTGGCTTCTTTCGCGTCTTCTCATATATCTCTTACCATTGGAGTGAAAGTTGGAAGGGCAATGTTTTATAAAGCCAGGAGCATTAAACATTGCTGCAAGATGGTAGGGAAACGCACAATGAGCGTCGAACGGAAATATGATGGAGAGTACTGTCAGATACATATTGACCTTTCCAAAGACTCGGGCTGTATACGGATCTTTTCGAAAAGTGGGAAAGACTCAACTGCAGACAGAAGCGGTATTCATTCTACTGTGAATGAGTGCTTAAGAATTGGAAAGTCCGGCTGCAAAATATCTAAGAACTGCATTTTAGAAGGAGAACTTCTTGTCTGGAGTGACAGGGAATCAAAACTGTTGCCCTTTCATAAGCTTCGGAAGCATGTCAAGAGATCTGGTTCATTCATTGGTACTGAAAATGACTCGCCGTATGTATATGATCTTGGAAAGAATTTTATTTCGTGCCATAGCTAATAAAGGACTAGGGTACATTTCTATGAGCATCTATATATCATGCTTTTTGATGTATTATTGATGGACGATCAAGTTTGTTTACTAAAGTCATATAAGGAACGCAGGGAATTACTGAGGAAAATTTCTCACCCTATTGATGGGCGTGCTGGGATTGCGGAACAGGAGTATATCAACTTCTCGTTGTCAAACAGTCAGGAGATCTTGAGAAACTCTTTCGCCACAGCCATATCGCAACGTTGGGAAGGACTCGTTCTAAAATCAAGCGAAGAACCATACTTCAATATTGGGCAGCAAGAGGACTCTAGCTTAGGACATTGGATTAAAATGAAAAAGGACTATATTCCAGGGATAGGGGATACCGCAGATTTCGCCCTGATAGGAGCAAGATATGACGCTCGTGAAGCTGCTCATCTCCGGGCTATTAAAGGTGTTAAATGGACA
Organism: Blastomyces gilchristii SLH14081; assembly: GCF_000003855.2. Lineage (NCBI taxonomy): Eukaryota > Fungi > Ascomycota > Eurotiomycetes > Onygenales > Ajellomycetaceae > Blastomyces > Blastomyces gilchristii. Next base: position 5,524,927 of record NW_003101681.1, on the reverse strand, counting down.
TCATTCTTCGTGGGATGCCGCGATGGCAGTTCAAAAAATCCCTACGATGCGCGGCCGATATTTCGCGTCGTGGACCTCCTCAATCGACACAATGTGAACACTGAATTTATACGAACGCTTAATCAATCCGGCCAGTTTTGCAGCTGTGATGTAGATGATGACGATGCTCCATTTACCATAAAAACAGATCAGGTGCAACTTCCCAAAGTACAAGTGCTTTTCAAGAACCCCTTTGTGGTTGAGATGGTCGGTAGTGGTTTTGAGAAGCCTGCAGGAGTGAACTATTTCACACTACGCTTTCCGCGTGTCCTTAAAATCCATATGGATCGGGATGTGGAGGATGCTACAACACTAAAAGAGCTGCAAGAGTTGGCTGAAGCAGCAAACTCAGTCCCGACAGATGAGTTGTCTCAGGAGGTCGCCTGGTTGGCGGACCGACTTGGTGAGGTAGATGGAAAGTCAGGCTATATTATTGATTCATCGGACCATTCGTCTCTGTCCCCGGCTTCGATTATCCCTCCCAATGATATGGACAATGAGCAGTCTGATACATCCTTGGGGCCTTTGGCTATGAATGAACTTGATGCTTCCCAAAAGGGTTCCAGAGCAGTGAGCAAGAAAAGGCCCAAAATCACGAAATCGCGATCACCGTGTATCGCAATACACTTAGATAATACCCAAACCTCAGCAGACACTCCCATGTCTCACTCCCAGGATAACTCAGCGAATCGGCACCTAGCAGACCTTACCAACTTATCCCAACCCACTCCAATGCCAACCTATATAAACACCGACGACCGTGAAGACGTAAACGACACCTCCATTCCTGAAAATGAAGTAGAATGTTCAACGACGTTTGGAGAGCGTGATGAAGACAAGTTGAATCATTTTTCTCAATTGAGACAACGGAACGGGTCCAGGCCAAATCCATCTCATGAACAACAAAGTTCCCCTGAACCGACCGTTAGTTTGGAAGTTAGCAACCTCGCAGTCGGGAGGTCTGATATATTTGACAGCAAACCTATCCCCTCTGTTCCTGAATGTCCATTATTTCTCTCCGAAACACCAATCCTGCTAGGAACTGGTGTATCTCATGATCAAGTCGACTCTATTCCGCTTGACACCAAACAGCTCTTGACACCCTCCACTGCAGACTTCCTGGAAAGAGTGCTTAATGCTAAATTCCCAGATACACCCATGCTCCATTCCAGTAGCCTGGGAAGGACACAAGCATTTCCCAAATGTAGTGGTATTGTCCTCGTCGAATCCAATACAGCCAACACGCCGCAAGCAGCATCTGACATTGCTCGAATTGGCAACGCACTTGCCACCACTCAGCGGGCTAGCGGCATGCCATCACAAAAGGGGAAAATAATTTTCCTCCGCTGCGAAGCAATTTTACAGCACGGCTTCTTTGAAAATAACCAAACAGGTCACCTCGAAAACATTCAAGAAAGGTGGGAGAGGCTGGGCAAGCGGTTGTTTGCGGGATGTTTGAAGTGGGGGTATGGTATTACCGCTTGCCCACGGAAGGGGAAACGGAAGCGGAGGAAATTCAGAAGTACTGATGCGGACTTCGGGGAGAAGGACGGAGCTGGAAGAGCCATGGCTAACGGTTCTCCGTCGCTACTAACTATGGACGTTGATGTTCAGCTCAGTTGGGATTGGAGAGAGATATTATCGTTGGTATAGTTCAAAAGGACGCTTGCTTTATTTAATGTTGTGTTCACCGTATAGCTTACCAGGGCATGGTATTCATTCACCTTTGATCGTTCCCCTGAGATGCCAGGGAGTGATACTGACGCTTATAATTTATCCGTCTATGGGCGATGTTTAATGAATAATTAATAATGAGCAGTGCAGTTTCACATTTATTTCGATCTTCGCATTAATTGGCATTGGGTCAAGATAGCGGCGCCTATAATTAATTAATAGTAATGGCAGTTAATAATACTATAAAAAAAAATAAAAAAAAATAACTCACGCCGCATTCGCGATTCGTTTGGAGTTTCCAGAACCCCTGGAATAAATAGCTTCGCACCATGGTATCTGCAAAAAAAAAAAAAAAAAAAAAAAAAAAAAAAAAAAACCACCATCCCCTCCTCCCTTTTTGGAAATAAACCTTGAGTAACACCTACAATAATAAGAAAAAAATAAAACGTCATGTTGTAAACCATGGGACTATACAAATACACGGGAGGGGTATGCATTATTAATTGTTTAAATCCCATCACCCTCCCTCCTCGCCCTAACATCCCTCATCAATGCCTTCGCTTCTTCAATCTCAATCCCATCCTGACAAAGCTCACCGGCCAATAAATCAGCCCGGTCCAAGTCGCCGTGCTTCAGCGCGTAGCGTGCCAACCATAAGCGCGCTTTACTTGTCGTAGCAGTGACACCCGTACCAGTTGGTTCATCATCCGCGTCATCACCAGAACGCTGCGTGAACGAAGAAACGCGACGTGCATCAGCTCTACTTCCACCACCGTCCCCATCGGTGTCATCGTCATTGTCGTCATCAGCAGCCTCGTCGTCCGGATCCACCTGTCCCGTTTCCTGCTGAAGGGTAAGTTCCATGTATGCGGCTGCCTCCTCTTCGTCACCAAGACGTTCGTAAAGTGTCGCAATTTGATGTAATGTATCCGGATCAAGGAAGCGTTTTGTACTTGATGCAGCACCCCCATGGGATGGATGCCGGGAGCTTGCTGAGCCCGCACTATTAAACGAGCCAACACCTCCAACACCGCCTGCTTCATAATATGATCCTGCAACCAGAGCACGTTTAAGGGCTCGAATACTCTGTTCGGTACGTCCCATTTTTGCATAACATGAGCCGACGGCCTGCCACATTTTGGGGTCGTAAGGGCGCAGAGCAGCAGCGCGATGGTAGTAGAATAAGGCGTAGAATGCCATATCGAGAACCTCGTACGCTTGTCCGAGGCCGTACCAGGCGCGATAGTCCTTTCGGTTAACGTCGACAGCGCGTCGATAAGATTCGATAGCGGCATGAGTGTTTTTCATTTCGATATATTCGTGTCCCATTAGGGTCCAGGCGGACAAGAAGTTGCGGTCTAGCGTTAGGGCGCGCCGGAAATACATAACCGCTTTTTCGTGTTCGGATTTGAGAGAGTAATAGTTGCCTACCACGCAGCAAGTTTCTGGGCGAAATTTATCCGTAGCAGTCGCTATTTGGGCTACGAAGGCAAGTTGAGGTCGCGCACCCATGACATAAAGGATGTTGGAGTAATGATCGAGGCTGTCAAGACGGTGAGGATTGGTGATTAAGAGTTGAGAGAAAAGGTCAGACGCTTCCTCGAAATCTGTCGGAACACGTTGAGTTAAAAAGGGATAATGAGACGGAAGAATGTCAGGGCTGGTACCTTTCGAGTGATAAAACAGCAGAGCTCTTTGGGTTTTAAGGAATGCGCTGTTGGGGAATATATTCTCGAGCTCCGTCAGCATGTGGTGTGTATCTTCCGTAGCCTGATAAAGCTCCTGGCTACAATAGAGGTGGAATATAAGGGTCATTATATTTTGAGGGAGCTGGTCAGCAATCCGTTTCAACTAGAGTTAAAACCATTGTTAGTTTCAGTCGATATGGTGATCAATGGAGAATAGGACACACTTACATCTTCGGTATTGGCAAGGAGGTCATTTAATTCTTGCCAGGCTCCCCAATGAAAGGGATATAAATGGACGCTCCTAATCAGCCACGTTTTGGCCTCTTCCTCGTTTTTCCCCTTCAGCAAGATAACTCCATATAAGTATTCCAGCCAGCCCTGTCCTTGTCCCTCCAAGCCCCTTGCCTTCCGATCTGAGAACCATGACTCGAGACGTTGCGCCAAGCCAGAAAGTTCTCTGTTTACGGTCATGCCTCCATCTGCTGGGCCCAAGACCATTTCCGTTTCTTCGTCCTTCCGTTTCTCTCCGGCTAGATACTTAGCGTACAGAGCCAAAAACAGTGACTTTTGGCTTAATCGTGGAAAGGGGTTCTGAGGCGTAGCATGGCTAGTTGATCCTCCAAAAGAAGCAGATTTTCCCTTTGATTTTTGGGGGGTAACTGGGGCTTTGGATTTTTTGTTTGCAGAGACGGGAGCAAGTGGGATGGCCGAGGTCGAAGGGGGTAAAAAAACTGCAGAACACCGGTCGTATTCCCGTGTGTCGAAGTACGATTTAGCAAGGATATATTTGCTAGCCTCCCGAGCTTCCAAGGCGGCTTCCTCGGGGTCTTGTGTTTGTAGAAATGGGTTGGGTGGTGAGAGAGGAGGTATCTCCATTGGAGAGTCGGGATCAGTATCTGCGCCGTCATCGATATCTTCGAAAGAAACTAAGGAGTCAAGCATCTCCGCAGCCCTAATTAAAGCGGTAAAAAAAGATCAGTATGAGCGACTATGGTGTTATTTAAGGTAGAGAATTCTAGCATACCATTTGGCGGACTGGTATAGACACCGCTCGGAGCATTTAATCGCGGCATCTTCAAGGCGGTACCGGAGCTCTCTCAAGCTATCAGAGTTGATATTGGCTACCATTGCTAAACCTTGCTACACCTAATCCTAGGTTTCATAGATGTTAACAGAAAACAGCTCCATAGGCATACGCCGCGGTTTAGAAAGCCCTGTATGCGGGGACTCCTCCATGCGCAGGACGCGCAGTTGGGAGCTCAGGGCTAGTTATGGGTTAGTTTTGAGCTGGAGAGGACCAGGACACCACTTATTATTATGGGATCATCGTCATGGAGTATACCACTTGCAAGCCACTGCTACAGATCAGCTGCCTGGCTGTTGAATATACTCCTTCAAGTTGAATATCGTTTGTTTACGGAGTACATCATTTGAAGATACCTGATATCACGTGCTGTTGAAGTGCAAACAGCGCAAACAGCCCGCGAAAGTCACCCCGCTGAACTGGTACATCACTTCTAGATCAAAGAAAGACTCCCCCCAACACCACCCATGAATACCTGCCATTGATCTCCAAATTAGACACCTCATTTTTTATTCTGAGTCGTGACCACTATATCTTCCTCGGGGAAACAATAATATCGAATTCCATGGCCGCTCGAACTGACCGTGCAGCCTTCGAGGCTGTCTTTCCCTCCCTAGTCAAGGACATCAGTGACCATGCGAACCAGTATGGACTTCCCTCTATTGCTCGGGAATGGTTTGAAAACGTTTGTATTTCGACCCTTTTTTTTTTTCTTTTTCTTATATGTTACTAGCTTTGAAATGCTCACTAACCATTCTACCCAACACTAAAAAAAAATAGTCTATGAATGCGAATACCCCTGGCGGGAAACTGAATCGCGGCCTCTCCGTTCCAGATACTGGCCTCGCTCTGCTCGAAAAACCCCTGAACGATGAACAATTCAAGCATCTCTGCACCCTTGGCTGGATGACAGAGTTTCTCCAGGCCTTCTTCCTCGTTTCCGACGATATGATGGACAGCTCTATCACCCGACGCGGTGAGCCATGCTGGTACCGCCGCCCAAACGTCGGCATGATCGCCATCAACGACGCTTTCATGCTCGAAGCCGCCATCTATGTCCTCCTCAAGAAGCACTTCCGCTCGCACCCCGCATACGTTGACTTCCTGGAACTATTCCACGAAGTCACCTTCCAAACCGAGCTGGGCCAGCTCTGCGACCTGCTCACCGCCCCTGAATACAATGTGGACCTCAACAACTTCAGTATGGATAAATTCAACTTTATCGTCATCTACAAGACCGCGTACTATAGCTTCTACCTGCCCGTTGTGCTTGCGCTACACTACCTCCAGCTCGCAACACCGTCCAATTTGCGCCAGGCGCACGATATCCTTATCCCGCTTGGCCAGTACTTCCAGGCCCAGGACGATTATCTGGACGTGTTCGGCAAACCGGAGCAGATCGGCAAGATTGGCACTGATATCCAGGATAACAAGTGCTCCTGGGTGGTCAACCAGGCCTTGAAGCGGTGCTCTGCGGAGCAGCGTAAAGTTCTCGACGAGTCGTATGGTCGAAAGGACGCGGCCATGGAGGCTAAGGTTAAAATTGTTTTCAACGAGCTTAACCTGCAGCAAGTCTATCGTGACTTCGAGGAGGAACAGGTTGGCAAGATCCGGGGCATGATCGCGAAGCTTGACGAATCAGAGGGTCTGAAGAAGGCTGTTTTCGAATCTTTCCTTGCCAAAATCTATAAGCGTGACAAATAGATTTGTTTTTCTTTTAGTTAGACAGGGGCCATTGCTTTGTCCTTCTGTTGACAATTCCCAGCCCGCATTTTGACTTCCGATTATTGTGTTGGCATTGTTCACACGCTCAATCAGAGCGAAAAGCTTAGAACAAAGATTCCAATGTTATGCCGCCCTAGCGCCAACTCTTTTCTTGATCCTCGGTTGTTCAGATATCCACCATCTATGACTTTCATTAGCATGTGACTTCCACCAGGATACGATGAGAATTGCAACGATACCTTTGCTATAACCCTTTGCTCGGGCAGTAGCAGTTAAGCTAATAACGCGCAATCTCCGCCCATCGCCCTGCAGAAAATAAAATAAAAATCCCCCGCACTCCCCTCTCACAAACGCCACATGATTCTGACTCGAGATCAGCTCCTTGTTCCTGAAACAAAAAACTTGACAAACCAATGAACTCGCCTGAAACAAATACCTCACTAATGCGGACAGGATTGCGCACCCAGCCAGAACTCGGGCCTACGTTGTGCAAGTGTAACTCAGCGAAATACGAGGTGGTTTCGAGAAAACCGCCGTTGAGCCGTAGCACAGCCGCTTTTTGACAGGTGGGAACGGAGTATACGAAGTGGAATCCAATCAGATGCCCCGGATACGGGACATCATTTTTGGAAGGCCGTTTGTTCTTGCTTTTCCTAAAATATAAAGGTGCGCTAACTCAATATTCGTACCAACCTCCCCCGTTCTTGATCTGCGGATCGATGCAAGGGATCGATTCTCAACGAGAAGTGGAACGTTTGTGACACATGAGGTGATGAAATCTTCAGTCATCGGTGTAACTAACCGCTTCTAGGCAGATGATAAATGCAACGTCTATATCTTCCCCCCTGGATAGAAAATGGGCGGGCAAAGGCCGAAATTGGATTTGAAATTATATGTTTGCGAAAACCCTCAGACTAAGCAGTACATAATAGAGCTTTAAGGTATATTTGTGTGCAAGAAGGAGTATCTATGGAGATACGCTGACTGCCTGCTTGGTACGGATGTAAGTGCTATACGGATGCGCCCAAAGGCTGGCTCAATCGATATCAAAGCAAGCTGCAGCTCGAAGAGCAAATGGGAGCCCTGCTACTTAGGTACTCAATACTTGGGACACAAACCTGCCAATAGCGGGTAGTTCGAGTGAGTTTCTAGCCATTTGTGCTAGTTGCAGAGCTGTGGCCTCATTATCAGTGAGGGCGGTGCCGGGAACATGTGAAATATTGGCACGCATTGGCTATTTCAGAAGTGAACTGGACTGGAGGTCAGATATCTCAAGGAAAAGAGAATGAAGGTATGTATGCCCATCGGGTCAATTCATTGTCGATGAGGTACCATCATCATGGGCCATAACCCATTTTCAGTTAGTACACAAGTCGTGCGAACAACATGCTTGCTGGACCACGGGCATCGTAGGAGTGAGTGGAAAGAACCTGCTGAGGAAACCATCTGGCTGCCTGTTTGGATATGTATCTTGTAGCTCTCTTCATGGAGCGAAAGATTGTTAGCGGCAGCATTGTATTCCGTCCGCGATGTTTGGGGGAGATGACTTTTTGGCTGAGCCAGAGGAGTGGGTGGAGCATGTTCCATCGAACCGTTGTTTTCCTTTTTTCCCGCCTCAGAAATGGTAGCGTTGCATGAGATTATGCCCTCTATCTAGGGTGAAAAGAGTAGTATTAGCTAAATAACGTGCCTGAGTGGTGTATCAGAGCGCTTCTTTCTGCTCTTAGAATCCAGAATCACAATCTTCTGATTCCTCTCGAAAATGCCGGGAAAGTAAGCATAAATTATGAAACCGCCCTAAACCAATTAACTAAGCTTTAGCGTGCCTGAGCCCTGTCTGCTTTTCGCAATCTGCAGGCCAAACACGAGAGGGGAACTTGAGGACTTGTTCCAATCATAACACCATATTTCGCTGGCTTGCTGCGGAGGGAGAATCAAGAATCACGAACTCCTCCCGCACTCCCCCTCACTAAACTAGGATGTTCCATCCATTCCATGCTGCGCAACTGGCAACTGCGGACGAATCGTCAAGAGACAACACGATCTGAAGATCCCACCGCAAAATGGCAGATTAAGTGGCATGACCCGCATGGGGCGTTTGCTGGGCCTGGTGTCCAAGCCAGTCACTGATCACTGATCAGCATGCCTGGTTTTTGCGAAACTCGTGAATCCCAGCTGATAGGAGGACGGAGGGTGCTGAAGACGAGGCACCAAGTGGCAGAGAGTTATTTAATAAGGGCCTGCTTCGCCTGGTCCTCACGAGAAAATATGTATCTTTTCGTGCCGTCTGCCAGGTATACATACCGATATAACTATCTATATTGACTTTTTGATACACGCGGATTCCCACTTTTCGCACATATTCCCCGATTTGTATAGAAGGGACATACCAACTATGAAGACCACATTCCTCCTCACCCTCTGCTCAATGGGCGCCTTCACACTCTCCGCCCCCACTGCGGCGGCTCCCGCGGGTGGTGATCTTTCAATCCTCACCGCGAGAGCAGAAACCCCCCGGCAAGCCACAGACCGACTCCTCTTCTCCTCAACTATGGCCCAATTCACAGCAGCACGCAACAAGAAGAGGCCCTCCTCGCTAAACTGGCGCTCAGACGGCTGCTCCAAGTCCCCAGATAAGCCGGGCTTCAACTTCCTCCCCAGCTGCTACAGGCACGATTTCGGCTATCGCAACTACAAGGCCCAAGGCCGCTTCTCGAAGGCCAACAAGAAGAAGATTGATAAGTTGTTCCGCAGTGATTTGTATAAAGAGTGTGCGAAGGAGAAGAACAAGGAGAAGGAGGAGAATTGCAAGGATATTGCTGATATTTATTATTGGGCTGTGTCGACTTTTGGGAAGAGGGATCTTGGAGAAAATTTTTCGCTTGCTGATTTTTAAATGAAGTTTCTGGCGGAGACGGAGACAAGTCGATGAAATCGGGTTGCTTCATAGTTTGAATAAGTCCCTTCTGCTGAACGATGTACTATACATTCATACACGTAGCTCACCAGGAATTTCTGTTTAATCTGTCTCTTCCTGTTTCGTCCCACGTAGTCTTCACCAGCGCCCCTCTCTTAATCCACGATTGAGTGCCCTATTTCAATATCCAGCTGTAAGTAATTGAATATATGATTTAGCGCATGGTGACGAAACTGAGATTCTATACCACTATCGGTATTATGCAAGGTGAAATAAGAAGAAAAAACTAAGACACAGATCATCAGCGATGTAGACAGGCAAGAAAAAATCAGGTTGTTTGGCGGACATGCGATGCGGATATGGTAAAAATGTCTTCGCTTCTAGACGAATTGGAGCCAGAAATAAAAGCTAAAAGAAGCTGACAAAAAGGCAAGAACAACAAGGAAGGGGGAAATAGTAGGATTGCAACTGACATCGCAAATATACACATGCATTCGTATATATAGTAACGAACACACATAACTAAATAGATATAATATAGGATAGCATATACACAAGTACAAAAATTGAAGGAAAGAGGCAAGAAACGGAAGGTGAACGAGAAGCATATGATATCAACGACTCCTTTCACGAGAGATACATCCAAAATCAAGTTTCAAAAAATGAAAATGAAAAACTAAAACAAACAACAACAACAACAACAACAAAAAAGAAAAAGAACAGAGTGAGGTTAAATAAAGATATATCTGAGTTAAATCAGTCTTCATCGTCACAGTCATTCGTCTTGTCGTAATCTTTAAACGTCGCCGTTAGTAGCTACCTCCCTGTCCGGCGAGTGTGGTTGCTCGACAGGTGCGCCCTTCTTCCGCAAGGCAAGTGGGAATGGGTAATCTTCTGCGTCTTCTTCCTCACTGGATATTCGTAAAAAGCCGTGGTTAGTTTTGTATTTAACCAAAGAATGCAGCGGAGAACATCAAGGGTTCAATTTCCAAATCGAAGTTCCGAACATGGTCTTCAAGAACAAAAAGAGAAAAAACACTCACGGTAACTTCCAGGCGATATAGTCCTCGGTACTGAGGCCTTCACGGCCCTCCTGCAGGGAAGCAAAGTCGCCAGGCGTCATCATCCCCGTCCGGCTTCTTGGGGAACCGGGTACTGAAAACGGGCGGGAAATCTTCTGTTCAGTGCCTCCAATTATATCACTGAAATCTTCTGAGGGATCAAAAGAAGTTGGATATGCTACAAATAGTGGAAGATTAGTTAGCTTTAACCGCTAGGATGTAAATTGAGTTTTGGATAAAGGTTGCCACTGTGTATCCTGAGTGTGAACCCTGTATGAGGAAACGTACCTCTTCGAAGCGCCAGCTGTCGAGCCTTAACATACTCCATACCCATACGCTTCCAGTCCAGAAGATCACTTAGTCGCTCCGTCCTGTTCCGCTGGTTGATGCGTTGTCTACGACTCTTGGACGCGAATTCAAACATATAGTTCGTAAGTTGATTGACAGAATCATCTACACCCTTCATGCGGCGGTCGACGATATAGATACCGTAATCCGAAGAGTTCTCTATTAATTCCTCCATGTAGCATCCGAATCCGGACAGGTTGGTGGTTATGCTGGGAATCCCCATAACTGTGCATTCTGCAGGTGTATAACCCCAAGGTTCATAGTATGACGGGAAAACGCCTAGATTCGTACCGCGGACAAAATCGTCATAGTCAAGAGGCAAGACCGGATTGGAAGAATTGAGGAATTCGGGGTGGAACACAACTTTGACACGGTCAGAAGAATGATTGAAGAGTTGAACGCGACGCAGCTGGTTTAGCACAGGGTCATCGGCATCGTTAACCATGTTATGCGTCACGATGGGGGGGAGTTGATGCCGCTTCATTGCGAACAATCGACGGCGCAAAAGCACTCGGTCCTGGTTGGTTATTAAATCTTTCTCATCGGGCATATTATCCCCTTCCTTCCAGCTGAGGCAGCGCTCGAATAGTCGCCTTCCAATCCCCTTCTCGACCATCTCTAATGTATCGCGAAGCGATTTCACAACCGCTTGTCCCTTCAGGGCCTCAACCGTGAGCGACGATGTCTGCGCAGGCATGATAATGAATGCTACCACCGTTACATTGGATCCTGCTGTTTTCAGTCGATGATTTAGCCTGGCAAGGGATTCGATAAACATATCTACCCCCTTGTTCCGATATTCATAACGGCCTGCGGTGAAGAAGTATAGTGTATTGTCAAGATCAAAATCGTTATGTCCGTAGAAATGGCCACGGACGAAGTCGTTAATCTTATCTTTGGAATTGGAATGAAGATTCTGGAACTCGTGGACCGCAGAAAACTTCTTCACGTTGAGCCCATTCGGCAAGACGCCATCCGGCTTGCGTTTCAGCAGATGCTCGCTCTCGAACGCTGTGATGTGCGACACCGTAGTAAAAACATCTGCCGAATGCGCCGCAGCACGCTCGATGCAGTATCGGTGGTATATACCTCTTTTGCCTGCTTCCGCATCAACGTCGAAGAATTGCAAATTGTTGTAAAAGTCGACAGATCCAGCGCATAAATATCTGCCTAGCAGGGTTGCATGGGTGGTGAAAATTGTTGTGACGTCCATATGTCGTTTCTTGGTCAAGGGGAGGGCAACGCCAGCTAGCCATTCGTGAAAATGCGCGACAACTGCCCTCCTTCTGTCTCTTGAAATATACTTGAGTCATAAGTTAGCAGCAACGTACATGTTTAAATACTATAGACAAAGGGGTTGTCGGCTCGTACTTCACCAAGGAACCAAGCGACCAAATAGCCAAACACGATAGCTTCGTTCGTTTCACTATCCTCTGCCGGAGAAGGGATGGCCGCCACATTCCAAAGATCACCCTTCCACTCGTCCAGATATTTGTATCCCGCACCCGTATCGATCAGAAGCACCCTTGGCGCACCCTCAATAAGCCACCGTCCATACATCATATCAATCCCCCGCTCCTTCATCGAGGTCATAGTTTCGATAAGATGGGGGTCGGAGGGCGTAAGTTCTTCGACTTCGACGACAGCCTATGAGATTGTCAATTCAGTCCACACAATGGGCAATATATAAACACGTAAAAAAACGGGGTCTGGAGTAAGGGGCAAGGGAATGTATGTATATATACCGATGCACGATTCAGAGGGCCGATGAGCGTGTATCTTTGGCCATACTCTGCTGTAGTAACCGGCGCCTTGGACTTGAGGACAGAGTATATTCCACCAACTAGTTATGCATAGGACGAATGGTCAGCCTGACATTCACTTGAAAGCACAGTTCCCGGTAAATAGAAGTTAAGGAATCACAAACCTCGATTGGCGACCTCAGTTGCAATTTCAAACAGCACATGATTCTTGATGTCCCGTTTGGGCATATCGGGACTATTGTGGTCGGACATGATTGTACATGTACATACCCGACGGTCCAGCCAAAAAAGATGAGGATAAAAGGGTGAAATGGAGTAATATAGGGTATAGGCACCAAATAAAGCACAAGACGTATGAAATGAACTTTGTATATATGCGCAACGAACGTTGGCTGCGGGGAATATGGAGCTGGAGTACACTCGAGGCGGGGTTCAGTTGCACTAAAGCTTGCCGTGCGATCGCGAGCAGTACAAAGCCAGTCAGTCACCTCAATCTTCGTGTGGTCACAGCATCATTGAGAACGGGATGGATGATCAAGAACAATAGCCAGCAGAAGAGGAACTGAAGAGCGAAGGTGACAGGTTGGGGGGAGGGAGGGGGAGGGGGAAGGGGAAGAGGAAGAAGACGGAGATGAAGCCGCGGAGGGGTGCTCAGTCCCAATGCAGCAAGGTTGACATCCTGGATAACTATTACTATGCCCTCATCGCTTGGCCCGCCACCGACAAGAAACAAGGCCAGGGTTCAACGAACTAGTTACTACGTTGTAGGAGCTCCAAGCCCTGAAAGTCTGTTGAAACTCTCTTACTAGCCTCTGCAACGGCAGCCTGTTGTTGTCTGGCGTTATGGTTGATGACAAGAAGCAACCTGGCCGTTATCCTGCCCTGCCTAGTTAACTACCATTAACCTACGGAGTAACTTACGGAGTAGTTAACAGCAATTAAACCTCTCATCTCTGGTCAGCGCGAACGAATCTCCCGTCTGGAAGCAGCACTCAACAAACTTTTGACAATGGGCTGGTTAGGCTATAGTTAGTTAACTAACTAGCTAGCTCTCTCAGCTCAGTTCACAAATCCTAGCTAGAATAGTTAGTTACTGGTCAACTTTACATACCCATATATATAGTAAGTTACGCAATCTAGGCGCACCCTTTGCCCACGCTAAAGCAGCAGACATTTTCCCACGATCAGGGATTTTCTCAAAATTCATGTGTTGAGTGGCGAAAATCAACAAAATCTCTTCTACCTTGCCAGTTGAGAATCGTAAAAGTACACTCAAGTGTGCCGCTAGACACTTGCTTTAGGTTGCATCCCGTCCTACACCGGGCTATCTTCCTAGGTACTCTTGGTGGCCAAAGAGCTGCAACCGAGAACAATTCGCTAAATATATACTGTATACTCTGTACTCGACTTAAAAAGCTATACTAGGCAGGGCCTCAAAACGATGAAGTTCGCTACATTTGCATCATCGTTCACCAAAATGAGCAGCGATCCGGGGTGGATGGACGAGAAATACGCACAATTAGTCTCCGCTAAAATGGAACAAACAGGTGTCTCTGCAAGATAATCATCATCGATCAGAATGATGATTCAAATTTCGCAACTGGCGGATAATTGTTTCAAAGTCATAAATTCAGTTCCCGACTTGAAATGTTGGATAGCGGGGCTAAAATAACTAGAACCAATCAGGGACCTTGGGAGCCATTAGTAGTATGGTCTATGTATCGCGATGATATCATCTATATCTTGCTGCTCCACCGTTTGACTATTTTTCCACAAAAAACCAAGTTTTTCCTCTCGTAGGTAATACGTTGTCGTCTAGATATAGGAGACAGATGAAAATAAATTTATATCAAAACTAATCCTTTTGAATTCATCAACACGATGTGTCACTTTTGTTGCAAAACCATCCTTGTATGTACATGTATATCGCTCTCAGCAGGACGATGCGGCAGGTTTCTCCCGTCAGCATAAGAGAGAGCGAGATAGGAAGAAATAGTAAACTCACATCAAGCCAACGGACTAGTACCTATTTTGAGGGAACTTACGGTGCTAATTTTGGTAAAAATGAAACGGTTCATCCTGATCGCAACTATATGGCTTCTCAGAATGCATATGGGGACGTTAAAAAGATACCACCAGCTAGATAGTAGTAAGAAAATACATTTGTTAACGCCCCAGCAAATCTAAAGAGTTTTGATGAGGTCAAAATAAATTGAACCGAATCCCTACCTTCTTCAGAATTAGTACTAATAAATCTCCACACGGCGCCAGAGAATATGCTCTGAATCGAACTAAATTAAGGTTTCGAGTGATAAAATATAAAATCACTCAACTTTCCGCATGGAGTTTGAGGAGCTTTAACGACGCACGGCGAGGCAGAAAATGGATTTCTTGGTGGTAGGACTTCAATGATGCATGTGCTATTATTAGGTAGTATCGGTATTCGAGGAATGCGGAGGCATCCAACCGCGAGTGATGATATAGGTATCTACATATTTTCTACCATTTTGGTCTTAATAATAACATTTTCTTTCAGTGATGAAACTTAGCACCACACTTACCCGCTTTCAATAAAGTAGTTAGAAAAGTCCCAAAAAGGACAAACTGATTCACAACTTATAGGTAAGTTACATTTCCACCCCGCTTTGGGTGTACCAAGGCGGCTAACTCAGGATTCGACTCCGGCGTGCGATTAACAACCAACTTAGAACCTCGACTATGGATCGCCAACAGCCGCTGTAACTAACTAACCCTTGTCAATCCCCACACTTGGCGCGGCCCGTTTCGGATAGGATCATCCCACAAGATGATCTTGTTTCGACGTCATTTCAATCACTGCGCTTCCTGTCTTCTATACACTTCCTTTCATCTGTATTCCCTCTATATTAGTTCGCTTGGCCAAACTCGGGGATAGACACTCTACTCCTGGGAGAGTTCGACGCCTGGAGCGCGGGGGCGTAGTCTTCTTATGGGTCTTCAGACACTGCCAACCCGGCTCCGTTTCATGGGCTTCACCGTCTATCGGAATGGCCGGCTTTCCAAATATAATAGTGATATGGAGATTGTGACGATGTTGTGATATCGTCCATACATATGTTCATTTTTTGAATTATTTCACGTCATATTTGCTTGCTCTGAGTCTCTTGTTACCCTGTTCCACCGGAGGAGATGGCTTTTCAAAGATCCATATATTGCTGCACTTGAGATAGCAGCCATATCCAATTTCTTTCATTGTGAATTAACGTAGTTTTTCCTTATCATATATACCCACATTTTCTTATATCTTGTCAAGCCTGCTGCCTGCGGTACAGGCTAGGGCTTTGAATTTCCAAAGCGTCTTCCAGATTTCGAGGTTTGCTCCGTTGCAAGGATAAGGGGGATTTCTATCACCTGTTGATAAAAGTTAGCACATTCATCCGTTTCGTGCGGTAGCTTTATCTTCACCACTTCGAATAACTCAGCATTTTGGCATGTCCCACGCGTTGCAGAAGTCCACGCTCCCCAGCAGGGAAGCATAAGGGGACAGAGCTTACTGGAGTCTTGCTATCCAGAGTCTCATTCCTGCACTTGAGTTGCTTCATATTGAGGTAACAGGTTCTCTTCTGCTCAGGTTAACGCGGTATAGAACACCGTCGATATTTTTGGAAGGAGCCTGAGCAGTGCTGCTTGGCACGTGACAAACACACGGAGACGTTTTCTGCTTGCCAACCCCCCGTCCTTCGAACAGCTCGATTAGGCCCTTTTCCTGTTTTTAATTATGATGAAGAGAATATAAATGCACAGGGGATATTCTCGCCGATTTTTGGTGTCTTTCGGAGCCTTGCTGCGTGAGTTATGGGGTGTTTTAGTTGCTTTTTGGTCCTTTCCTTATAAGCCAGTTTAAGGGTATAACGGGTATACTCCACAGCCTGGTTACCTGGCCTGGTATAATGGTTAACTCATGCACACGGTATAAGCCCGGCTTACAAGTACCTGGTACTTAGCAACGCATACGGCATCACACCACGACAGCGCCATTTAGATGTCTCAGAAAAGGTACCGCTGGTGGGTGAGAAACCAACCCTTCAGGGCAGAGTTTCATAGCAATGAGGCCGCAAGACCTCATTGTGAGCTTTTACCACCTCCAGAAAAGTTGAATTTATTCTCTCTCAACCTTTCTGATTAATTTGAATGTGGATTGAGCCTGTGATCTCAATAATTCAGGGTGGAAATCTACATGTACCTCTTGTATGGTCACCCCTTTGTACCTCGCGTACTTGTCTTCGAAATCCAGGCGCTGCGTTCGATTCCTATTCACTCCATTTTGTCTAGCAAACATGCTCATCACTCCACAATTGTTTGTAGGGGTTGTTCTTGTCATAATAATTGAGTAACGGTGAGATGATTCACCTAGATTTTTTTTCCCCTCTCGATTTCGAAAGATAGCCCCTGAATAAGCCGGAATATGTCATCTGCCACGTTTTCAACCTACGCAATTTGTCCCAAACCATATCTCCTATAGCATTTATTTCATTTTTATTCCATTCGAAAGCTGAATTCCAGAAGTATCCAGTTTTATGTTCTTTTACTCAATTTTCTCGTTGGTGGGAGCTTAAATCGCGCTTGTTGCTGTTGCAACCCCGACATGTGTTTATCGTGCTGTCGCTGAATGATCATCACCACCATGTTGAGCCGCGGTCGGCATCACTAACTATCGTTTTCAGCCACAGTCTCATTCCTTATCTCACATCGTCTAAAACAACATCGATTTCTCTCTCGCTCGAAGCGTTATTCCCCCCCTCTCCCTTCTTACCGCCATGGAGGAATTCAACTCCCAAGAACTACTTGTAGTAGAGCAGAGGTAGCCCTTGGGTCCCTCATCATCGTAGCTCAGTATAGTTTCTTTCCTCCCTACCTCGAAACGCATTCCTTGAGATACCTATAGCTAACGTCCACATCCAACGCAGGTTTTGTTTACTTTCGATCATTTTTACTATCTAGATCTACCCGATTTTGGTTCAGTTCGAACTTTAAGCGGAACCGTGCCACGGGTTCGTGATATGGTCGGAAGGCTAGGATACCTCGTTCCAACGGTCGCATACCAACTTTGTTTGCCAAACTAAACACTGCATTATCTACTTCTACAATGACGACAAAAGTAATTTTTTGAACTATAGGATAAACGCGAGAGGTCTCCATCTTGCTTAACACGATAGACTCGTCATAGTGAACCTTTTATTAGCGCTGGCTAGGAAGTAATAAAATTTGCGGCGTCTCAGGGCACTACACATACTACAACGATTTGACCTCCTTCACTCCACGCCTTGTTCTATATTTGCACCATGCTCATAGTATGATATTCGCACATCTATTGCCTCTATTTCGATATTTGTTCATACCAGCCATCCGCTAACGTTTAGAAAGTGAGACAGCTCTGTTTTGGGTCTCCCCCACTCTCCACCGTCTTACCGCACCATAAAAGCGAACATGAGGCGGTCTTTAAGATCTAAAGAAAGGGTCTGCCTGGCAGATCGGGTGAAAAATGGTAGACGCCTATTGTATCTACGCCGTAGAGCATCCGAACGTTCAAGCAGCCCTTCTCGCCGCACAGTCAATATAGAATATCTAGATTCCCCATACACGCCGGACGTCCGCATCCATATCGTCGAGATCGCTAACTCTTCTACTACAACCATACCTGATATCAAAAGAAATGAAAGCGTATTCGCAAAGCTCAAGCGACATATCTGCTCTCTATTCCGGCGGAAAGACACTGATACTCGCGACCAGCCGGGAGATGAAACCAAGCCAGTTCATCAACCATCTCGCAGCCACAACGATCCACAGCCCCCAGCGATGAACGAGAAGCCAAACCGACGATCGGGCTTCGCATTCCTGCGCAAGTTCTTCAGATCCCAGACGGAAGCCAGCCTCAAACAGCTCACCTCTTCTACATCCCTTAACTCTACCGAGCAGCAACTGTTATATCAAAATTCATATGCTATGACTCCGAGACCCAACATTGAAACAGCCGGATTCGGCCCCTTTGTCGCCCAGCACATTGCTCCCTCGACTATCTCTACAGCTGGCCTGGCCCTAACTGCCTCTACAGCTAACTTGGATCTGAATGACTGGGCGTCCTTGGCTGCTTTCCCTAAAAGCCGTCTCTCAGGCGCAAAGCAAACGGTTGCTTGTCAGATGTCGCCTTCCGCCATCCATACCAGAGCCTGGGATTCTGAGAATGCGGGTGGAATTGAAAAAGGTGAAATTTATGACCCACGTTGCAATGTAATTAAGTGGCTTGAAGAGTTACAGGAACCACCTTGTCTTCGTCGCGTTGCGGCAGTGCAGGATTTACGAGGGCTCCAGGCATCTCATTCTACCTAGGCCTAGGGGTAGATGGGGATAGATATGTCAAGTCATTCTCTAAGAAAATTTCGTGGTATGAACGGAGGGGAGGGTAGGGTTCGGGTTGACGGGATTTTAAGTCGCACCAAGTTCCTCGGCTTTTTTATTTTCTTGTTCTATAATAATGGTTACTAATTTAATAATGGCGTAACTTTGGCTGGGAAATTATGCTTTGTTGTTGAAATAAACTTAGTATGTTCTTTGCATACTGCTATTTTACATTCGTGTTGGTTATTTTCACTTATGGGCTTCCTGTATTGAGGAGATATATATATGTCTATATCCATTTCTATGACTTTGGTTCAGTCTGTTTTAAAGCACGCAATCCGAATAAAAGCAAGCAGCAGCATTAATTTTAGAGTAGACAGCTTTTACAGATATATTCTATTTAGGTGCAATAGCAAAAGACTTTTTATCGAAGGTATCTACAAATCCCAGCCAATACTAATCCGTAGTATCAGCGAAGATGATTGCGTCTAGATCCCAGACTGGGTCTTGGTGGCTCTTAGTAGTTGGCGGAACGCGCTTAGCTCTTGTCGATCTCCCGTCAGCCATAGCCAAGCCAGGTGGGGCGGGGGGTTCCGTTCCACAACATTCTCACAAATTATATCCCATTGTTACATATGTGTAGGAGCAAAAGATAGGAAATGTATGTAACTTGATGGTTCTCATTGTACTGATCATTCGTTGTTTTTGTTGTTTTCACCTGAGTGGTCTTTCCATTCCACATCGCATAAATAAAGGCGATTGAACTTTCCAAAAGTTAGAGTATTATCCATAGCTGCTCTCTCCCTGTCTTTCCCTCGCTAATCCGCATCTCTTTCCCCTTGTTTTGGGCGACATAAACGGAGCTTCCAGTTGTCCCATTATAACTCGTTTTCTTGAATACAGTGCGTCAGCGGTCCATTGCTCATTTTCCTATGGTGACGATATTCCATATTCCCATCATCGGCCGACCCCCGTTGAATTCCGCTAGAACTTGTGCACGATAACACACTCGTCTCATTTTAAACTTGCATGCCCCCTGCACTACTCTGAGCTGCAACTGCTCCTGTCCCCATACGTCGTTATTCGTCGTGTCGCATATGTAAACATATCCGTCCAAAGGTGAGATATTAGTACTGCCTTCTTGGTTTCCGCTATTTCTACCAAACCAAGATACAACAGTTCAAAGCGATATGAGGCCGGTGGAAAACAAAAAGCTCAAAGACTTCCGCTATTTCTGCCAAGCTGAGCGTCATGCTCCTCTCCCAGGCCAGTATGAAGAAAGACGATGGGGTTTGTTGTTACTCTACCTCATTAAATCAAAAAGGTCCCCTCCGCAATTTCTGCCAGGTGACCTCAGAGAAAGTGAGGGGAAATATACAGATGACCGGGAGACGATAATCGAGGATATGAAAGTATGAAACAAGAGCCAAAGGTAAAAGAGAAATATAGAAAAAGAAGAAGAAAAGAGATAGCTGCATGAGACAAAACATACAACCAAAGAAAATAATAAAATCGGGAAATGAGCGGGCGATGGCAAAGGAAATGTATGTGAGTCTGTGAAAACAAAGGCGGATATATGATAGGAAAGAAAAGAAAAATATACACAGGCACATATGGGAACAGGCTGACATTGGATCTGAAGGCTTCCGCAATTTCTACCAAGCCCCAGGGAAGTTGTACCCGCCTTACCTCCTTAAAAAGAATTATATTTGATTTTAGGGAGAAGCCCCGACGTTGTTAGTTGCCAAAGACGTGATTGGACTGAAAAGATTTCCGCAATTTCTACCAAATCTTCCCTTCATGGAGGAGTAAATCCCCAGTTTGACAATCTTCGCATAGTATTCTTGATATGTTTCATTTTGACGCTTCTATCGGTCATTTTCTACATAACCTTTCCTCACTGCGGAAACGATGTCGCCGAATTGGGGGGACAGGTACCTCGAGAGAACCTGGGACTGTGGTGCCCGATACAAGGGTTTATATCATGGATGAAAATTCATCAAATTATGGACAATCACGAAACGGCATATGGAAAGGGAATAATACCGGGTTATTTATCATATGAGAATCCTATTCTTGGTGCTAGAGCATGAGAATGGACCTTCCATGTGTCATTCATGTCCTAGATCGCATTTCTATAGTCTGAAAGGATGAGGAATAGGTATTACTAACCCATGTGGAATGGACTTGAAAAGGGTGCTCGTACTGGATATCTGGTACCCAGCTTTCATCCGTTGGGTATCACCATCGTGAAGTGGTATTAGAAATGACCTCGTACGCGTGGTAGGAGTAAGACGCTAGAACATATGCTACCATAGTAGAGAGGGATGGAGATGTATGTAAAGGGAGTACGGGCTTCCGGGTGGACATTTATATATACGAGGGAGTAGGCAAAATACCTTCGCCATACCACCCAGCTCAAAAATTGCCTTAGTTTGCCAACCGCCTGGGCAACTAGAACAATAAGCGCTCGTTTTCGATTTTCGAGAGAAGATGTTTCAAAGAGGAACTATGTTTTGTTCATTGTTCCCTTATTTTCATTCAAGCTGGTGGCCACGGTCTCCTGCAAAGAAAATATTTGAATCATGCATTGTTTAATTTGGCTTCGCACTCATGGAGTTCTGAGTGGAAAGTTATGGTATCAAGGGAAGCTTCAGGTTTGTTTAATTAATCATGCCAAAAAAATCATGCCAAAATGAAACAGAAACAAAATATATTGTGTAAGAAAGTAAAGCTTGTAAAATAAGATCTAATAAATGGACAGTCTCTCATAGCTTCATTATGATATGAATGGTTCTTTCATTTTCCTTGGAGCCTAAACCCCCTCATCTGCTAGTGTATCAATGAACATAGAAACTACAGTACTGGGGGCAATGATGTCCTTTCAAATAATGAAAATAACATGTCTTTAGCCACTGGAATACAACCAAAGAAATAAACCTGTCCCAGTAAATATTGCAACTAAACCTCTTTTGTAGTTACCTCCAAGCAAAGCAAGGGGGCAAAAGCGAAATTTCTCCTTCAGAATAACGAAAACACTCTATGACTTCTAAGCAACACTACCAGCTCGCTTTAAACTATCTTTCTACAAAAATGTCTCAGGCGCTTCATGGTTTCTGCTACGCATATGTGGCGGATCAGTCCTGGTCGGGTTTTGAAGCAGAAACAATATATGGGAAACAATATATGGGACAATGGTATCGGGAGATGATGGTCTACTTTCAACGCTTTACGGCGATTTATTAAAGGGATAATAAATGTGAGTATGACTCTAGATAGACAAAAGAAATATGTAACAAGAACGAAAAAACATAAGCTCTTGGTTCACAGGATTTGACATGTAAGCCACTCTGAGATTTCGCAATGATGCTGCATGTCTCACACTAGTGAGGGACTGGGACATCTGCGATTAAAAAGTTGGGCGTAGTAATATACATGTAGAAGGGTATAGGGTGTGAGCAGATCATGAAAGTTCAACAGAGAAGAAGAGCGGTAAATGACGAGATCTCGAAAAGAGGTAGGGTACTAGGATAGATTGACAACACATTTAGCAAACTGCAAAACACCTAGCTAGGGCGGGGCTCGTTTATTTAATCGGAATTAAGAATCATCGGGACTCCAACGCTCTCCTCAACCCCCAAAAAGGTACTCTAGAAATATAATATATCATGCGCTAACAGACGAAGGTAAGGGTTGATTCATATAAATAGAAGTAGAAATGAATTAGTCCCAAGCAAGGTCTTTATAATCTCTGGAAAAATGTGACGAGAATCTGAGGTTGTTGCTGTCACGCCCAACACCGCCTTGGCAGGAATGAAAGGTGATAAAAGCCAAAGAGAAATGTATAACGCGTTGAGAAACAGACAACGTTTTCGTTGCCCACCAATACCCCGATGTGCTCCGAAATTGCCGACCAAGTCCATCACGGCTCATCCGAATTTGAGTCTCCATTTTTCTCAGCTGGTGGGGGCGGTTGCTCTACTTCTTGAGCTGGAGGAGGTGATGGTGATGATTGGGGCTTGGGTGATGAAGCGACTGATTTCGCCCGTACAATCCCTACAAGGTGGTCGCCCAGATCGCCTGATCCATCTATTTTATCGATTTTCGCTTTGAAGTACTCGACGTCGGAGATCATTCTGTGTAATTGTGTGTTAGGTTGGGTGAACTAGATCTTATCAGGCAAAAATACAGGGAGGAAAATTGAAAAAATTCAATCAACTAACCGTTTCTTCCCACTCTCCGTCTTCAAAGTGGCTGCCTGGAACGCCTTTGTCCACTGCTCTCTATAGCTCGCGAAAACAGGATCCATGATCATCATCACCGTCATTTCTGGTAGATGCTTAGCCAGGACTCGGTGGAGTGTACCGGTCTCCTCTGTCAAGGTCTCCATGTACGGATTGACGGCAGGAGAGTCCTGCGGTTGATCCCAGTCTATCTTTTTCATAGAATTGACACGGATAGCGGCGCGGGAACTCATGATATCGACCAACTTCTCATGGATACCGGACTGATGTTCTTGGTACAGTCGCTTGACCTTATCAAACTCGGCCATCAGTGTCGGGGAAGTATGGTGGCGGCGAACGAATTCACGGATGTAAGGGATAAGTGCAGTGACAAAGCTCAGCGCCTGCGAAGCAAGAGCAAGATGTTTTGTTGTGATGTTTTTCAAACCAACGCTTCTCATGGCACCAGCGCCGAGGATTAGTTGGGAGGAGCGTGAGTTAAATAGTTTGAGGCAGTCCAGGAAATTAAGGGCTATATCCTGCACCATGCTTGGAATGCCCGTCATCAGGTGTTGAAATTCGTCAATGATGTTTAAAATGACAAGAGCAGACTGAGGCAGAATATATTTCTGCTCATCCACTATTGCGCCTCGGACTTTATCTTTCCCTGTGCTAGATACGCCGTTGCCATTTACTTCGGTGTTAGCCTGCGCTGTCGTCGATTCCTGGCTGCCATCTTCGGACTCCCATATCCTCGAAGTTGAAATCCAAAAGTCTATATCTTGCGTGCTCGCTCTGAGTATTCGAGAGAGCAAGATATTCTCTTCGTCACCAAAATCTTTAGCGTTCCACCTATCCGAATCCATCACTTGCACGATCCTACGTTTCCTGCTATCGCCGAAATTGGAGATGAATTCTTTTATCTGACTATCAACGACATTTTTCAAAGACGCGCCACTCCGCCCAGAAATTGCTTCACACTCGTCCGCAAAAAGCTTGTTCAAGCTAAAGTATCTCAGAAACTGCTCGAGTGAGCTGTGGGCGATCTGCTCTGAGCGAACTTTCAAAATTTTAACTATTTGCGATTGAACGATATCGACCGCTTGGCCGAGAAGGCTTGACATATCGAGAACCTCCAGTATCTCTTCCTGTGCTATGACAGGTGACACTCTGGCTCGGGTGATGGTGTCTAGCGAATTTAGGCTTGGACTTCGGCCAGGAGATCGTATGCCGCCAGTACTAGGGGGGCTACCGAGTCCACTTGTGATATCCAGTAGTACTTTAACCTGCACACTCAATCTCCGAAGGGATTCGCTCACGCCAGTGTATATTTTTGTTAACATTAAGAACGCGTCATCGGGGTCGAGTGCTCGGAGATTCCGCGCCAGTATTGATGACTTCTCTTGTTGACTTAGCCGGCGACCTCCATGAGTCGATGCGGACATTATCGATTCGTTGTCATCGTCGCTTGAGCTGGGCAAATGTCGCCGGATCGCACTCTTCATTTCACGTAGAACTGAGGTTTTGAATGAAGTTGCGGCAGGTGTGGTGTATTTAGCACGACCTAGCCCGGCCAATTCTGTTCTTAACCTCGATCTCAATTCACTATCCACAGTCATATACGTTGGCAACCCAGAAACGACTTTCCGATGACCCCTCCGTGAGCGTTGGAACGCGTCTCCTAGACGTAGTAATGTGAGATCGGGAGGTACAGCCTCGACATGTCGTCTAAGGTCTCCTATTAAGCAATCCAGGAATCGTCGCTCATACCCGAGCCCAATCCGATGTCGCAGTTGGCTCAAATCATGCGATGCCCCTTCCAAAGCCTTAATTCCACGGAGATCGATGAGAGTCTCCGGTAGTTGGGGCTGGGGCCGGTCCCTGCGATCTTCACGATTTACGAGAACCTGCTCGCCGGCTGTAAGTCTTTCAACATTATCCAGTTCATATAGAGCGTTTTCAATATCACCATTTTCTACCATTTGTTCGCACTGCGACACGCACGCTATTATTTCTTTGAGCTGACAAACAGCGTCGGCCAATTTCCTGACGTTTTCTCGCCTACGACGTAGACTGACGATCTTTAGGCCTCCCAAAGCCATATCGTTATCTAGCTTTGCTAAGTCCCTTCGCAGGGCCTGGATTTTTTTAACTGAGTCGGTTGCTTCGTTATGGAGTTCTTGTAGCGAACCGAGCGCAGTGAGGAATGAAGTAGAGGCAGTTGAAATTGAGGAGATAAGGTGGATTTCCACGGTATCAAGATACCATGATAATTTCTCTTGCAATATTGCATTTGTCGCTAAAGCCTTTCTACCAGATGACGGGCGTGGGTCAAATGTAGCATTGGCAGCTTTTTCATCAGGAAGTTTTGATGGGGATCGGATAACTTCTGATCGTTCAGATACGACATCAAATGTCCGGGGATTTTCGAGGTGGAAATTTTCATCGAAGTAAATGTTTGGAATGGTGGACAAGGGAGCAGTCGCTGGACCTCGGCCTCTCTGTCCTGAAGACCTTCTCCGCGGGGTGGCATGTTCTGGGACAGGCGCAAGAGATGATTGCTGGCCAGATTGCTTCCTTTCCAATTGGCTGCTCAACAGCGTGTCTATATCTCCAGATAAAGAAACTGAACTACTAGATCTAAACAGTTGTGGCTCCTTTTCATCTCTATTCTCCTTTGAACGGCGAAAGGCGTCATATAACGATCCGACCTGGGAGATGTATGGATGGAATGCCTTGGAATCCACATGCGGGATGTTGGTTAAGGTAACTGGTGGGATATCTCGAGTGGTCGGCGGTTTATACCCGCTTGATAGAACGGAGGCCTGTGGTAGAATACCGGTGCGAACTATGGGTTGTTGGAGAAGGGTAGATATGGCTGTATACAGAACTCAATCAATCGATCAGCATTTCTGTCCTAGTTATTTTACACAGAAGCCCCTAACGCCATGAGGGACAAACCGTTATGTCCAGCCTCCGCTATCGACCCATGATGAAGTGAAGAGTCCAAAGCTCCCCCTATCCCCCCCGTTATCGAGCTAGCAGTTGAGCTCCGCCTTGAATCGTAGCGTGGTCGATGAGGGAAGCGACTGCTAGGATCATACTGACTGGAGGAAAGCCGTGTAGACGAGGAAACGGAGGCGATGGAGGCCAAGCTTTCCACAGATTTACGCCGGTCGGGAGAGGCCATATCGAAAGAGGCACCACAGCTGGTGGTGAACCGGCAGGCAGACGGCAGCGGTCGCGACTGCGGATCATCACATACCTAAATACGGGCCGAGACTCGACACATAGGGAAACGAAGGAAGAATGCGACAACAAAATAAAACCATCAATTCAGGGAATAGAAGATGCGCCGGGGGTATATCGTCGGCAACCTCCTTGAACTCAAGCTGTCAGCTCCGGGGATAGTATTTGCTCCGTGATACAGGTGGTATTGAAGCATAGTTGTCTGCTCCTAAGAGCCGCTAGAAGGTGGCTTGGCCAGTGTTGTCCAATCAGAGCTAGAGCGGCAGAACCGCATTCCAGCCTCACCGCTTTTGTTGCGGGAATAAGTTTATCCACCATAGACACGCTAGCGTAACTAGCCAAGAAACCACTTTACGCGCTAGGAAGCATCAACGCGTTGCGTTCCTGATAGCGAAAGATTTCTCGCCGACGACGACAGAACAACCCTCTTCACACTCATACGTACATCTAGTGCAACAAACTCTGGGAGCAAGTTTTGGAGTGTCATCACCATGGATCGAAGAACACCATATTCGTTGAGCGTGCTCCAGCCACAAACGGATGGCCTGGCGGAACCGCGCACAAGAATCCAAGCGCAGCTACGGGAATTCATCCTGGCCTTCCAGCTAGACAACACATTCATTTACAGGTAAATTCTGGATTTCTACCCGATATACCGTATGGGCTAGGCCTACTGTTGGGATGGGTGGTCATTAACCTTGTTATATAGGGACCAAATTCGACAGAACGTGCTGATCAAAAAATTCTACTGCGATGTTGATATCGCCCATCTCATCGCATACAACGAAGAACTAGCGCATAGACTTACTACCGACCCAGCTGACACAATCCCGCTTGTGAGTGTTCTTTTGGACCAACTTTGGATGGATGGTGACTTATTTCTTTTTCATTACAATTTGCACAGTTTGAAGCCGCTCTCAAACAATGCACTCAAAGAATCGTCTATCCGTCTGAACGAGATATTGAACTGCCAGAACATCAACTTTTACTGCACTCAAGCGTATCTCATATCACTATTCGGGATCTGAATGCCACCAATATATCTCACCTGGTTCGAATCCCAGGTATTGTTATCGGAGCGTCCACGATTTCGTCAAAAGCTACTCGTCTACATATAGTATGTAAGAACTGTGGGGAGAGGGAAAATATTACAATCGACGGCGGATTCTCAGGCATCACACTCCCAAGGCAATGCAGACGCCCCAAGGAAAAGGGCCAGGATCCATGCCCTCTCGATCCGTACGTGATAGAGCACGAGAAATCCCAGTTCGTTGATCAGCAGGTTCTCAAATTGCAAGAAGCCCCAGACCAAGTGCCTGTAGGGGAACTTCCTCGACATATCCTTATATCCGCCGATCGATATCTCGCTAATCGCGTTGTTCCTGGTTCGAGGTGTACTGTCATGGGCGTGTTTTCAATTTACCAAGCAAAGGGTAGCAAGAACTCGACAAAAAGTGCAGTGGCTATTCGAAACCCATATCTTCGTGCTGTTGGGATAAGTACCGATGTCGACCACACAGCCAAGGGCAATTCGGTCTTTTCTGATGAGGAGGAACAGGAGTTCCTGGAAATGAGCAGACGTCCGGATCTCTATCAAGTCTTCGCTGATTGCATTGCTCCGTCGATCTATGGAAACCAAGATATTAAAAAGGCGATTGCCTGTCTGCTCATGGGTGGATCCAAGAAAATCCTGCCTGACGGCATGAAGCTTCGAGGGGATATCAATGTGCTGCTACTGGGTGATCCTGGTACCGCTAAATCTCAATTGTTGAAATTCGTGGAAAAGGTGTCGCCAATTGCAATCTACACGTCTGGCAAAGGCTCCTCGGCTGCTGGTCTTACAGCCTCCGTCCAACGGGACACTACAACACGTGAATTCTATCTTGAAGGTGGTGCGATGGTGCTTGCAGATGGTGGCGTTGTCTGTATTGATGAATTTGACAAGATGAGAGACGAAGATCGAGTCGCCATCCACGAAGCCATGGAACAGCAGACTATTTCCATTGCGAAGGCTGGCATTACCACTATACTCAATGCTAGAACGTCTGTGCTTGCTGCTGCAAATCCAATCTTCGGACGATATGATGACTTGAAAACTCCTGGTGAAAATATCGATTTCCAGACTACTATCCTGTCCCGGTTTGATATGATATTCATCGTTAGAGACGAGCATGAAAAGGGCCGTGATGAGAGAATCGCCAGACACGTTATGGGCATTCACATGGGTGGGAGAGGAGTGGAAGAGCAGGTCGAAGCTGAGATCCCAGTTGAAAAAATGAAGCGATACATCAGCTACTGTAAATCGTAAGTATTTATAAACCGCCGGCACCATCATCTATGCCCAGACAAACTCTCAATATTAACAAAACAACTCGCAGACGCTGTGCCCCACGTCTTTCCCCAGAAGCCGCAGAAAAGCTCTCCTCCCACTTCGTCTCCATCCGCAAGCAAGTACACAAAGCCGAACTAGACGCCAACGCACGCTCCTCAATCCCCATCACCGTCCGCCAGCTCGAAGCCATCATCCGCATCAGCGAATCTCTCGCCAAACTCACCCTCTCCCCCATCGCAACGGAAGAGCACGTGGACGAGGCGATCCGCCTATTCCTCGCCTCGACTATGGACGCTGTCACGCACGGAGAGGGCCAGGGGAGCAAAGAGTTAATGGAGGAGGTTGGCAGGGTCGAGGATGAGCTCAAACGCCGACTGCCGATTGGGTGGAGTACGAGTTTGTCTACCCTCAGGAGAGAATTTGTGGATGGAAGAAATTACAGTGAGCAGGCGCTCAATCGGGCGTTGCTTATTCTCCAGCGGCGGGAAACGATTCAGTTTAGATCTGGTGGTTCTCAGATATATCGGAATGGGCCATGATTGGTCTTGCTCTGTGGTTTCTATTTCTTTCTATTTTTTTCCTTTTTTAACATTGTTCCTGTCCTCTTCTTTGATACTTGCGTCGGCATTTGTCGCTCCCCATTTGTTCCGTAGAAAAGGAAGCAAGGCAAGAAGGTGGATCCTGGATTTTCGGCAAGTTACAGCTTGAAAACGGTCAACGGTTATGAAGGCGGCGTTCATTAAGGAGATTTATTTTTATTGTTTCACACGCGTAAATGCATAGGCTGGCTTACATATTACAACATATATAATATCACGATACACGACAAAGATCTGTTGCACATGATAGTTCTATAAACATTCTGTCAGTTCAACGGTTTATGAAGCGGATTATCAGGTTTCCCTGAACTTCCATCGCTTGATATGACCAGTACATGCCCCAGTAAATAGATGAAAGGCTTTGATTTCTTCTATTCTGATGAATTAGTCGCTTGCTGCTGTCCTCCCACCCTTCTTGGTTTCTTCTCCCCTATAAACATGGATGTTAAAAGTGACACGCCTGAGAACGCAGTTAGGAATATATTCTGCTTATTATAGCCCTCTCCAAACGCCAACCTTACCGCAGACTGTTGGGCGGGTGTTAAGTTGTCAATGGAAGCGAGGGAATCTGAGATGGCTCGTAGTTGAGAGGGGCTGATTACGGATGCCAACTTTGGTCGGAGATCGTTATTGAGGATTGTCGAGCTGCATTGTCAAATGGGATTAAAAGTGGCCTATATGAAGGGAAAATTATCGGGGGTAATCGCTCGTACCATTTTGCTAGTGGTTCAGTGCCGCCTAAAACCTAAAACACACACTTGAGTCAGAGCACCCATTGTCACCCCTGATATTTATACTGCATTAGTTTGTTGATCGTTCCTAACATGGGCGTCGTAATACACAATACCTAAATCAGGGTCCTTTATCACCAGCGGCGCAAGGGTCAAAATGGTAGTCAAACTCAGCCCAAACCCAAGTCCCATGAGAGCTTTGTATCCGTACTGTTGGGGCGAGACATCAAACGATTTGGTTGGCAGCGCGCATGTTAAGCCTACGCCAATTACTTGAAGAACCGATCCTAGAAGTATCAGGTAAAAAGGAGGGATTTTGAAGTTTGAGGTGAATATGCCGGAAGCCGCTGTGGCAAGCGGGGATGTGAGAAGTAAAGGGAGTAATGCTAGTCCTGCCTTTACTGAGGAGAGTCCACTGACAGCCTGAGCACGTTGGGGGATATTGACGACAATTGCGACAAATGGGAAACCGGTGAAGAAAGCAGTCCTAGATGCGCATACAGATAAGCGTTTTGGCCACATCATACTAAGAAGCAACTCTGGGAGGGTAGGGATTGACTTACGCCATCATAGCAGCCACCACTCTTTTCTTGAGGAGCCTAAGTGGGAACACGGGTTCCTGTAATGAGGTTGATTTTTCAAGAAACAACTCCCAGAAAACGAACAAAATACCCGCAATGCCCCCTACAGAGAATGTGGTTATAATGACAGCGTCGCTCCAGGAATAGCGAGTGCCAGCCTCCTCCAAGGCAAAAACGAGCGGAATGGACGATGCAAGGAGTAGCACCACGCCAACAACATCGACTCTTTTCAGCGCCGATTTGGAGACCTTGGCCCGGAAATGATCTGCGAACTTCACATCCGTCTGGGACGATATTGATGATGGCAAATATAATGTCACAATCCCGATACAGACACATCCCGCTGGCGCTCTATGAGCGAAGAGGTGGTAAGTATATGAACTGTATCAGCTCCAATGAGCAAAGTGCTTTTCCACATACTTCAATAGGAAGATCCATCTCCATGCTGAATTCGTGCCAATTATACCCCCAAGAATTGGCACTAAAATACTAGCAATAGCGAAAACGGAGGCTATTACCGCAAGATATTTCCCAAACTTTTCCTGTGGGACCAAAGTTGGCGCTATAGCCAAAATCATGGAGTATATGCCAGAGGCTCCCATGCCTTGAAAAGCACGGAATATAATGCTGTTCAACCCTAGTTAGCCTCGTGGGAGGGCAGTATGGGGGATCTCGACTTACAGTTCCACAACATCATTTGTAGCACCGCAAAGGATCGAGAAGAGAGTAAACAAGGCCAGGGCCAGGAGGAACATAGTTTTCCGGCCGAATACATCTCCCAACTTGGCGTATACCACGAGGAATCCTACACCTTGGTGTTAGTTTGAGTATTAAAAGTGGTGGGAGAATTGTCGTACGACAATGCAGTACATTACCAGTGTAGGTTAAAAGATAAGAAGTAACAATCCAATCTCGCTTTTCAAACCCGTCGAGAGCATTAGTGATAGACACCAGCGAAGTGCTGAGCTTGGATTCAGAGACATGGGCTAGAAGCTGACGAATTGTATTCATCCTTCCAATTTGTTTCAGCGCAGGAGGACAATGGCCGGCATGAGGGCGCGAAATATCTTATCTTTCTTCAAGCCGTTCGTGTTAAATCTTCGCTTCTTCAGCAACGTCAATGGCATGTGTGACGGCGGCACCGGTCAATTAAAAAGCTTAGTGTCCACGGCACACAAACCATCGTCCAGTTGTGAATAACAAGCTGTCATTCTCGAGCCTTGCTGCCTGATGTAATATATTGGCGACGAGATATGCCTGGCCCCGAAAAGTTGGAGAAAGAAAAAGGCACCGTTCCGGGCCGCTTCGAAACCTGCGCAATGACAAACCTCCATTTTTTTTATTCCTCGAACCCCGAAGGCACACTTGGCAGCGGTCGAGATTCATTTGGTCGTGGAAGTTTTCAAGAGCCCTACCAGCTCCAGACCATACGAATGCTTTTTATTCACTCCTCAGACAGGTCTCAGGAACCGAATGTTCCCAATCCCATCTTCATCGGCGCACACTATCGAGTCGACTTGGTTCAACGAGAAATCATTGAGGGCGCAAGCATGTGAGCGATCTGAGCAGATAACTAACATTTTGATGGGTAATTCGGGACTTCGCGAATACATGTCTGAAGCCTGCTGTAGTACCCCATGGATGCAACCAACCGTATGTTTGTATTGCGTAGCCTCGGATATGCTAAAATGTCACGATAACGGGGAATAGAAAAGCTAACTACCATATTGAATAGTCTGTATACATCAAATATGCGATTTCTACTCGTTTAATCTGTACTGGCATACCTATTGCCGTCCAGTGACATTTTTCGCTCTCCGGCAAGTGGAAGATACCTAGGATCCGCGCTCTAAGTCCTTGGTTCTGCTATAACGTTATGGCTCGGTAGCCGATTCCTGTCGAAAGACGCACCGTCAGCCATATTTATCCGATCGAAAGCCACTCACGGAGCACCATCATCAGCAAAGTGAAATGTTGGTTCAGGGGCCCTGTACCCGGCACCCGGTTCGATGTTGTCGGATCACATTGTTCATTGTTGGCTCACCAACTCAAGTAATGATAGCATTCGGGTGCCTTAACAACACTCTTGCCCGCAGCAATCACTTCCAGGATGACGGTTTTCGTGGTGATGTTGGATTATGAGGGATTGATTATCCATGAAAAAGGCTCAAATGTCTCTGAAACGCTTCATGTAACCAACTTTTCATCGGCACACCCTTTCATAGCCCAGGGTTCTAAAAGGGCGGTTTGAAGTATGGTCCTCGTTTCTCAACGTATCAAAATCCTACGATGAAAATACCTGCTGGGTTTTGAACTCTCCAACCTGTCACCCGATGAGAGCGCCGTTTCCTTAACTATCAGACTAATGGATAATAGTCATACCAGCTATTCTCCGACCCGGGCGTCGGTGAATGCACTATGACGACTACGACTCTGGTTCGATTCCAGGCTGACTTTTCCATCTTACTACCAATTCAAATTGGCTATTAACATTATGCGATCATAGCACATCAAAATACGGTGCATTGCGTTTCTACAAAACGCTTGGACGGGCATATCGTTTGGTTCATGTGGCAGGCCTTGATAAGCCTCCATCAACATGGACGATCTCTTCGTTATCCCCTATTCTGGGCCTACATATCGAAAAATATCCATGATAAACCTCATCTCAATTTCGATATACCGGCATCAGCCCCAAAACAACATGGGAACACAAAACCAGCCTAGCTGTCAACTCAGACTCGGGCTTTGGTCCCGTGTCTAGAATCAAGGAATCAAGGCCGATGGACTTCGTATCGCTTACAGCCACTGGAAAATGGTTCGCATGCAATATTCATTTTGGCTGCTTGGACGGATACAGGCAATAGACTACCCTTGCTGCTGAAGCGAAACATTTTATGATATCATACTTGAGCGTGGAAAGCATTGGGTACCCGACTTATTCTAGGCGAACAAACCAGATGCTACGGCATGGAATGATTGGGGCGGACAAGGGAGTCTACTTCTATGAGGAAAACCAATGGTGAATGGAATATGGCGGAAAGCAGCGGCCGAGGCAGAGCGACTCGAATATCAAGACAAGCGTTTAACCCCCTCCACCCTTCTTTTGTTAGGGGATCCACGACTTTATTGCCATCTGGGTGTTGGATGCGGCGTCAGCCTGTCGGGCACTCAAGGACCAAAGATAGCAATAGGGCGGGAGGTGAGAAATATATCCAGCCACCTGACCCATGGTTCATCGATTCCGGGTACCCTTCCCCGATATATCAGGGATTAGTTTCAATTTACGAAGATACTGTACATTACAATGCCAGATATACACCTACACGAGTAGAACGCAGCCCCGCAGTACGAAATCTAGGATGGTTTGCTCCCTTGGAGCAACACCATCGTTTCAGTTTCCGCTGGCCTAGGGAACATAAAAAGACTGCTTGAGAAATACATGTAGCCCCGACTACTAAGGTACCCAGCAGCTCTACTCTCATTCCAGATAAAATTTAGTATACGTAAGTACATACAAAGGGCTCAGTCGTAGACTTCAGCTCCCGAAAGTCACCTTATGCCAAACGCTAGTCTGTGACATTATTCGAGATATTAAATACCACTGTGAAAAGCGGCCCGTGAGCCTACTCTGTGTAGCAACCTCCACAATTGTTTCCATGTTGTGTTCCCTTGCCAATGCGTTACACAATCACATCTATCGCATCTCCCATAGGACTTCGAATGTGACATTGTGAGAGGTGTGTTGAAGTATCCGAGCACGTTTTCTGTTGTATGGTTACCTTGCCCTCGTGTTCTATTTTCCCAGTGCTATTTATCAGCTTCAAAAATCTGATAGACATATTTATATGTATATTATTTGAGAATACCGGTTGGTGCATTACCTAGGTTAGCTACGGAGGGTACTGAGCAGCGATATGGGAGAGTTACACGCACTCAATTGATTGGGACGCAACCGCGCGAGGGTTCCGATCTTTTCCCTCGTCCTCTCGTATGGATGCAGCATCTGTAATAGAACCAGAAAACTACGGGGGGCCTTTTTCCAGTTCGTAGCCGTTGGGCGGAACAAAAATACGTTTACAAAACGTCTATGCCGATGATGATCTTATTCTAAGCGCCGTCAACCTGCGCATGTAAGATGTAACTAATGCATACGCCTGAAAGCAAATCCTTGTCAATGTCGTCACATGAAGGGAAAAGAGTAAAAAATATAATCTGTACAGATCTGTAGTCCCCACAAGGTTGTTAATGGGGAGTCATCTTTTAATTCTCTTCTTCAGTCAACGATCTGAATATCCCTGCTCTTTAGCTTGATTGGTTGTCGTAACTATGCGGAGGAACGAACCCCAGAAAAAAAATGATAGTTCGATATATATTGTCTTGAGACTATGATATCCTCGGAGACAGAGGGTACAATAGCTCCAATCCAAATCCAAACGATGAAGAGTTGCATGAGCAGCAGTGATGGCAGTAATGGCCTTTGCTGATCCACCCATATGCAAAATGCATGTTCAGTCTGAGACGAGGCTGAGGGAAAAAATGCACACCTAGATTCTATTTGTATGTGTATATGTACATACATACATGTATCTATAGTCCACGTGCTGCCAATTTTCGTACCGTTATGCTCCCGATCAATGTCACTCTCTATGTCAAACCTAGCTGATAAACCTAAAAAGAGGATAGCGGAGAGGGGGGGAACGGGGCATGAAAACAAACTGCGTTCCCTGGAGCAGCGTAGGGAGGGGAAGCAGACAATTATAAAGGAGGGGAAATATCAGTCTTTAGTCTGGGACATGTAGAGGTGTAGGGAAGAGCCTCGAATACAGCATAAAAGCTTCGCCTGTGGAATACGTTACAGTGCATGCAATGGTTAACTGTAAGGCTCTCGTGATTTCTGTCATGGATGTAAGACATTTCTTACACCAGTCGGATATCGAGGAAGCTAAAGGGTATCTGGACGGGTTTTCCAACAGGGGTTTGTCGGGAAGTCGTCAGCTATGTAAGTTCTCGTGCTACCCCCTCTGTTGACAGTGATGTTGGCTCATGCGCATACAGTGGGTTTGTGAGACGGACGGATTATGGTAGATAAAGACGGGAGAAGACAAGGAAAGGAGTCTTTGTCATTTCTTGTTTCATCAGCCTCAGCTTCCACGGGTTCTGCGGAAATAAAATATGACATTGGCCCCTTTTTGCTAAATCAGCATACTTCTACCTCAATATATCGAAAAGTTCCCAAGGGAATGTGGCTAAAAGATCCCCCGCAGAAGTGACATCAGATAAGAACAAAGTCAAGTTTCTAAGCCATGAACAATCCAACGGACATGTCGACCTTTCCCACCCAGCCAGGGAGCGCAGACCCGGAGCCTGGTGCCATCGTGATAACCAAGCTGAATGAGGGCATAACGACCATAGCCATGAACCGCCCAAAGAAACGAAATGCCATCGACATTCCAACTGCGAAGAAACTCCACGCTGCATTCCTCGACTTCGAAGCCGACGCAACTCAGAAGATCTGCGTCTTACACGGCAATGGAGGCACATTTTCCTCCGGCTTCGATCTGACGCAGCTGACGAATTGGCATGGACCGGCATCGAACATAGCTCATCATTCCAGTATCACCAGGGCGTACTTCGAGCCTGTTCGTGGTGAAAATATGGGACCGCTCGGACCAACTCGAATGCATGTTCGAAAACCAGTGATATGTGCTATCTCCGGCCACGCCGTTGCTGGTGGTCTAGAGCTGAGTCTACTGGGAGACATGAGAGTAGTAGATGAAGACGCTATATTCGAAGTATCTTCTCGGAAATTAGGGGTACCGCTGCTCGACGGAGGAACAGTCAGGCTGCCGCAAATCGTGGGTCTAGGGCGAGCTCTAGATATCATATTAACAGGGCGTCCAGTGACAGCAAAGGAAGCTCTGGATATTGGGTTGGCGAGTCGGGTGGTGCCGAAGGGTCAATCGTTGGGCGAAGCGATGAAACTCGCACGGATACTCGCATCCTTCCCGCAAGAATCTTTGAATGTCGATCGACAGTCGTGTTATTATGCTGTATACCACGCACATTTGCTTGAAGACGCGTTGTCTCAAGAATTTGATGCAGGCACCAGAGTCAGCGACATGGCCATTGAAGCTGGGTTGGCATTTGTTCGGAAATCGCGGAGACAGTCGAAGCTTTGACCAAGGAAGCAGCTGCCAGGGCTACTACAGTATTTTGGTGATGCGCCAACGGCTCTCGGGGAAGAAATGATGAGATGGAGCTGGTTCGTTTTCTTTCTTTTCTTGTTGATCGTCTCCAAAATGTCCCATCCTTTTAACGGCTATAATTACTGTATCATGCTTCTTTGGACTTCAGCCTTCGGCCCCTTTAGATTCGATTCGCTGCCATACTAGCACATATCGCACGCTTCGCATCCGAATTAGCAAGATTAAATAGGGTTTTGTACGAGCATTTCCTATTGATTTTCTTGTTTTGTTCTTTTTCCTTGATTCTTTCTGGTTATGTTAGGCATATAGTTAGGAACATTAGTCCATTGGTTAGTTAATATCAATTTACCAAACCCTCACCTCTAACTGTATGTGCAATCCCTTAAGAGTCAAGAGAAGAAATCAAAAACCAGTGAACGTAAAACTGCATTTGGATATGAAACAGCTGTGAATTTACCCGAGAGGGAAGGGCGTGGTTTACATCGTAAGATTCGTGACCCAGCCGCTTAACTATTCTTTGCAGCAGCACAACGTAATAAAATTCAGTTTCAATGATGAGAAGTCCATCAGGAAGACATAGCTGTTTTTTTGTATATGTGTATATATCGATGGCTCATTGGGCTCCGACAACAGGTGCTCTGCGCGATGGCTGCGGTCCAGCAAATAATGACAACACCTGATGAAAAGTCAGTCAATAGGATGAACGCGCACTGGGAACTTCTCCACGACTTACTTCCATCTAGTATACGTATGTCTATTTAGGAAATGGAAGATTAGATGATTGAAATATAAGAGAGACGCAGTAACTAATTTCGCCCCCAAGAACAAGTCAAGTTGTCATCAAGTTGCGGCACAGAGCCGCCCGAGAATACGGCAGCCTACAGCGTAGACTGAGTAACTAATAATAATAAATACCTCCGACAAGTAGTTAACTACTTCATGAACTTTGGATCCCACTCGCTTCCTTTTTTGGATGCCCGTAAACAACAAATTCAACCGTCAGCGACTCTGAACACAACGCAAACAGAGAGATGGACTTCCTCAACTCCTCCTTCTTCACCAAAACGGGCCATAAGAGCTTGCCAGCTGCTGCAGAGGCTGCCTTTCTCTCAGAGGAGTTCAACAAACATCCACGGCCCACATAAATTTGAGCCGTCTGTGGTGGTTGAAGAAGTCCTAACTCTTGTATGATTGGAGAGTTTATCAAAACTATTGTGTTCATTTATGAGAGATTATTTCTTTTGAGCCAGATGCTGGTGACTCAATTTATCAGTATGCACGTATCCCGCAATTCTATCAGAGTTGCCCACTGAGGTAAATATAGAATCCATCAACCGCACGCATGTTTGCACAATTATGTCTTCACAACCATCCCTCAATCAGGGTCTTTTGAGAATGTGAAAGCATTCAATGACTGGTTTTCTTCTCTGCCTCAAAGCTGGCTTCCTGATTCAAAAGAGATATCGGGATCCTTATCAAGACTTGTATTGAGATAATATTCTAATTTCATCAGCTGGTCGCCCATGTGTCCTTGCTCTAGTTGATTGGGCTCATACTGGCTGGTACCCAGAATACTGGGAGTATTGCAAGGCCTTATACACACCAGACTATAAGGAGGAATGGCGCAACGTTGGGATTCCTAATTTCTTAACCGCGTAACGAGCTTGAGTTCGCTGTTATTGCTGGTTGGAGGAATCTGGGTCGCTGCAATTTCAATTGCGCACTTGGGGGGAGGAGAGTCTGTGACCAGCGGGGTAAATAACTAACTACGGCAGACAAGTAACTAGTTAAGTTAACTAAGTAAGTTGCTTAGTTACATAACTAATTCCTAACCTCATCGTTTCCCATACTATACTTCGAGTTTCTAACTATGCAGACAGACCACTCGCCATTGAAAGAACAGAATCACGTCTATTACAACCGAAGATTATCCTTAATCACCATACCTACCATTGAAAAACTAAGGACGAAAAACTCCCAGGAAAAACCAAAAATGGTCCCCTCAATCCGCATCATCGGCTCCCTAAACGTCGACATGGTCTCTGTGACCCCGCGCTTCCCCGAAGCAGGCGAAACCCTCACATCAACCTCCTTCAGCATCCACGCCGGCGGCAAAGGCGCCAACCAAGCAGTAGCATGCGGCCGTCTCTCGCGCCCCAAACCCACTAACACCACTAACACCACCACCACTACCGCCACCACCACCACCACCACTACCACCATCACACCAACCATAAGCCCGGCACACATCCACGTCGAAATGCTCGGCGCAACCGGCCAGCTAGACACGCACTTCACCACCCTCCTCCAACCGACCCTGCACAGCTCCGGCGTCCACACCTCCCGCATCCGCCAGATCCCCAACGCCCACACGGGCGTCGCCGTGATAATTGTCGACACCTCCGCCGGCGGCGAGAACCGCATCCTCTACTCCCCCGGCGCCAACTATGCCGGCATGCAGTGTGCGCCGGACGTGCTTGAGCTGTCGCTCTCGCTGACGCCGGCCGTGCCGGATGTGCTGGTGTTGCAGGCGGAGATTCCGACTGAGACGGTTGTGGGGATATTGAGGGGGGTGAATGGGTGGAGGGAGGCGAGGGCGAAAGTGGAAGGGAGGGGGGTGGGGATGGAGGCGGATGTGGAGGTTGTGTTTAACCCTGCCCCGGCGCCCGAGGGGGGCTTGCCGGTCGATGTGTATGCGGCTGTTGATCATTTGGTGATGAATGAGACGGAGTGTGAGATTATGGCGCCGGCGGGGTTGGTGGAGGAGGGCGCGGGGCAGGAGAAGGAGACGGCGGCAACGTCACCCGAGAGGCGAGATAGGATTGCGCGGCATTTTCATGCATTGGGGGTGCGGCATGTGATTGTTACGTTGGGGGCGAAGGGGGTGTGGTATAGCGCTGGTGATGCGGGGAGAGATGTACAGGAGCGAGGACAGGGAGAAGGAGATGCAAAGGGAGGGTGGGTAAGGTTTGTGGGAGAGGTGCCGGCGGCCAAGGTGGAAAAGGTGGTTGATACGACAGCGGCGGGGGATACGTTTGTGGGCGGGTATTCGGTGCAGATTGCGCGGTGGAAGGAGGCTAGGAGGGCGGCGGGCCGGGGCGGAGAGCAATTGACGGTTGAGGAGAGGCAAGAAAGGTATGGGTCCGCCATGGAACAAGCTGTTAGATGGGCAACGAGGGCGTCGGCGAGGTGTGTGGAGCGGAGTGGAGCGATGGATAGTATACCTTGGGAAGATGAGATATGATTGTGGCTTTTATAAAATAAAATAAAAAAACGGTATAGTACGGATTGATATAGAGGAACA
Organism: Blastomyces gilchristii SLH14081; assembly: GCF_000003855.2. Classification (NCBI taxonomy): domain Eukaryota; kingdom Fungi; phylum Ascomycota; class Eurotiomycetes; order Onygenales; family Ajellomycetaceae; genus Blastomyces; species Blastomyces gilchristii. The sequence goes on along the minus strand of NW_003101681.1, from coordinate 5,485,025 downwards.
TTTTTAATGAATAATGGATATCATGTATTTTATGTGACACTGTACATAGCTTTTACACACTTATGTTATATAGATAGCAGAATCCCAGGAGGTTCACAAGTTCCATTTACCAGGAGAGGCTTGTTGAGTGGAGGAAGAACTGTGCACTCTCTCCATCAAATAAATTCACTGCCCCATTTCCATTCATTTATTTAATTCATATTTTGTCTGGGTACAACATTTTGTCTTGTGTTTTAATTGTCTTGCCTAACTCCAATTCTAATTCTCGCAATACGAATTCGGGGTTCACCACCACACCACACCATATGCAAATCAGATAGATGGCAGTCCAATCATTGGCCTGAGAAGACTTCTCCTGTCAGCGAGCAAGTACGCTGCGTAAGACGGTATGGCAAAGGAGTGCTCCCCCCCGGAGCTCCAGATGAAACAGGATATTCCAACCTGTTTCTCAGCGTGAGTGGGAAACGAGGTTAACTGCGCCTCTATATGGCCATGAAACAATATCCTGTTGAATAGCGAATCTGTCTTCTAGGAGCAAATATCTGTTAGTTATTGATGTTTGTTCCATCCATTCTAACTATTATTGACAACGAACATCAGAGGCTCACCACCGCCAGTTATCATATCACATGCCATGATGCCATGATGCCATGATCTACAGCTCCCCAGGCAACTATCAACTAGTTATCGATTGGGACAAGCAAAAACCCCCTCCTCGTCCTCGCCTCTTGTCAGCCAAATCCCAAAAATGGGCTATTCCCACCACGCCCCCAGCCATCTCCCCACCTAATGTTGACCAGTCGTTGCGCTATGATTAGCGAGGTGCGCATCACTAAACCGGATGATGTCTGTCTGAAACTCTGCGCAGCATATGCATGCAGCGCGTCGCGTCAATGTGGAAATAATTCAATATAATACAGGAATATTACAGAAAATTACAGCACCCACACACATGTTGGACCTAGGGACGTGAACGGAAAGTTCAAGAGTACGGCAGTCTATAGTGACAAATGTGTCAAATGGCTTTTGTCAATGTATTTTCAGTGTAATGGCTTAATTCCACATAATACTGATTTTATAATCACGCATGAATTGCACTAGTTCTAATGTAGTTAGTATATTACTATATATGAAAGAGTATGTCTTAGCTTTCTCTTATAAATCTCTTATTATATACAGTCTGTAAAAGCCTGTTCAGTGACTTATTATTATTATTTGCGGCGGGCTGCGCCTGATCAATCATATAGACTATTTCATTACACTTCATAGATTCTTCCATTCCTGATCACCGATCCTCAGCCGCTACGAACGCGTGTAATGTACGCTCTGATTCTCAGTCATTCCCAATCACTGATCCTCAGCCACTATGAACACGTGTATATTCTTCTGCCCCGAAGCTCCACCGCGTACATCACCACATATAGACTGGCCGCCGGGACCATGAATTTCATGTTTAGTCCCATTTGATCTGGTCTCATACATTTCTTAGCGTGAATCCCGCTGGGACTGACTATTAAAAAAACATGTAAAGTGACTATATATCAGATCTTAAAATGAAATCATGACTTGAAAAAAATAAGAAAGTGATCTTATTTGATTTCATTTAGTCTCATTCTTAATATAAAGTTACTATTTTTAAACATTTTAAGGTTTTTTTTAGACTATTTTTAATTTTTTAAAAAGTAACACTTTTTAATAATGCTTAAATGAGATTTAAAGTCATTTAAAGCAATAAAAATAATTTAAATTGAGAAGTGAAAATCATGATCTTATTTGAAAAATGTGATAAGAGTAGACAGTAAGTCTCACTGAGATAGTATAAGACTACTATTTAATATTAAAACCATGTAATGAGATCAGTTAAATTGATAATAAGACTATTAAAAAATCTAGTTCTGGTCTCAGACACGGTCACATGATCAGTCTAATCACATATGTATATAAATATTTATCTTAATTACTGATTCTCACACTTTCTCTTTCTTTTCTTCTTTAACATTTTTATCTTTGTTAAATAAGATCTATTAATATAACACTGATCTATTCAGTGTAGATCTCTTACACTATAAAAATGTTCATTATCTTCTTATTAGAAAATGATTATTCATGCATTATCTTCTCATTAGAAATGATTATTTATCAAGAGATATCTAAACATGTAATAACATGTAAGAAATAGAGAAACAGTTAAACAGTTAAGTAGATACTGAGTTCTTAGATAGAAGCTTACTCATCAGTCACTCTGACTCTGTAATAAGATCTTATAAGAGAATATCAGTGAAAGACTTAAGAGTTCTGATACTCAGATATATGAGAATATAATTACATATCTGATGATTGATATAACCATGTCTAATAATAATATGAAACTCTTAAATATAAGTATAGATACAATATCACAGTAACTCTAAGCAATGTTGAAATTATAACAATAATAAATAGCTGATATGCATGCAACTCAACAACTTCAATATGAAGAGATTCAATAATTAACTTATATAATTTCAACATCTACAGAATTAAATATAAAAGTGCTGAAGAAATACTTAGATACTTCTATATATTTTAATACTTCTGATCTCACTCTCTACTCCTTATAAAGAATGAAAATGCTTGTGAAACTGAGTATAAATAAAGATTTCATTAATTCATTAATCAATTAAGATTAATATATTAATGAATAATTAAAGAATCACATGAAACAGAAGTTTTATTTATGAATAGAAGTATATGAATCAGTGTTATAAATATCTGATAATATTATCAAACATCTTGATATTCTGTTCTGAGACACTGTCATGCAATAGAAAGTATTAAATTAATTACAGAGTATTTAACAGAGAAATATTTCTCTTACAATATTTATCTTTGACTTCAACACTAAGATCTTAGAAGTAGATGATCAATCTTGAAAGAATTAAATGAAGATTAACATGCTCAAGAAGACATTAACTTTCAAACTCTTACAGACTCTTATAAGTGTAAATAAAGACTCAACTTATAAAGGCTTCTGCACACAGCTTCAGATATTAAATGATTATCTTATCAAGCTTAAGAGTATATAGAACAGTGATAGAAGATGTTACACTTCAGTCACTTATACACTCACACTGAAGAATAATGATGCAGAGATCATGAACTGAATAGATTCAAATGTCTATGTATAAGCAAGAGTTTTCACTGTTTAAACAGGCTTTTAAGTTTCTGAGATCACTCTCAAAGAAGTCACTGATTGATATTAATATAAAGTATATATCAACTGTAACTGATCAGAACATATTGCTTTCAACTGCTGATTAATCTATGTACCTTCACACTCAAGAGAAAGATCAGTGCCTGTTCACATCAACTACATTATATTAGAGAAAGATTCAGAGAATAATTATAAGATTGTCTCAGTGAAACAGAGAAAAGATTAGCTTCTGTTCAAATTTATAAACAGAAGCTTAAAAAGATCAGATGATAATAATTTAAAGAGAAAATAACAATGAATGCAATTCTTGTATCTACTGTGATTAATAACATGTATAATATGAAGATTATGATAGACAGCAGTCTATACTACTATGCAATGATTAAATCTTCAGTCATGAGACATTATAACCTTCAGTGTATCTTCTTATCAAAACCTCAACTCCTTGCAGGATTTGATGATTCAAAAGATGTTTACATTCATTATATAGTGAAACTAAACATAGATATTGAAGAATATCAGTATGAAGATATCTATATATATAAAGTTGATAATCTTGATTATAATCTTATATTAGAACTTGCCTGACTATCTGAATAAGATATCTTATTAAACACTTGAAACAGGAGTTTAATATTCTCTAACAAAGATAGAATTCATAAGAATGATATTTATAAGACTATGAATCTGACACAGATCTCTGTCAATATCTATGAAATACTCAGAAAAAGAAGTCACTGAAAGAATCACTGATAGCAGAATTATGTGTCAATCTATTTCATTAGTCTGACTGATATTAAAAAGGCTCTAGAAAAGTTATTCTATATTATAATAACAGATTCTTGTATAAAACTCTCTTAATAATATCATGAATATCTAGATATCTTCTGATAAGATAATAATGCTATAAATCTATCTCTCTTATGAGGTTCAGAAGTGAATCACAGTATCAAGTTGAAAAAGAAGAACAGTAAGAACTTTGAACTATCATGAGATTCTCTTTATAATATATTCTGAGATGAACTTCTTCTTCTTCAAAAGACACTCAATGATCTGTTGAATAAAGAATTCATATATATTAGTAACTTTTTCATCACAGTCTCTATTCTCTTTGCAAAGAAATCAGATGAAGAACTCTGATTCTGCATGAATTATTGAGAATTGAACAGATTAATAAAGAAGAATCATTATTCTTTATCTCTTATCAATGAAACTCTAGCTTGTATTGAACAAGCTCAATGATTTATAAAGTTAGATATTATCATCATATTTTATAAGATCTGCATCACTGAAGAAGATGAGTGACTTACAGCATTCTGAACATGATATAATCTCTTTGAATGAGTAGTCACGATATTGGTCATTCAACCGCTCCACCACGAACTCGCTCGATTTTTCGAATAAGAACCCGCCGATAGATCCATCGAAAAGCCCTCGATCATACGAGCATTTTGACCCCATCGCCGACCGCATACCCCGTGTGGTGGTGGAGTTATCCAGCCAAACGTGAACCAGACGTCGTTCGGAACTCCTGCGTGGGATTATCCCCCATTCTCCCCTACCACACCACAACCCCGGGCCAAATTGCCATACAAATTGTAAGGTGAAGAGACCTAGCCGTATGCACCAATCTTCTCGATTTTGGAAGATCCCCGATCTGTAGTTGTGGAGATATCTGAGGAGCGACCTCCGCGAAAACCCTGTCCATCTTTGATGTTCCAAAACACCAACGCCAAGTCCCACCCTCGTACCGCCCTTCCCAATCTGGCCCATCCCCGGCAGAAAAATACAAAAAGATACCTCGGCGATAATATCAAGCACATAACCAACAGACAACGAGTCAACAGCACACCAACAACTATAAAATCAGTATACCCCAAGGTCTGACTGAGCCTTTGATCCCTGCACAGTGAGATATATTAAATCTAGTTTTAATATCTCAATATTCAATAGATTCTGCAAGAGATTGAGAACAGCAACACTAGGTTTCTATTGAATTTAAGAATTAACTCTATATTAATATAATCATTGACAAAGTCTTCTATTTTGAGATATAAATAACCAGTTCCTCTACATCCCGCTGGCAATATTTACATTATTATATAGAAACAGACTTATATTCTCTATAATATCAAGACTCTGAAGAGAGAAAGTCTTGATAGAAGGTATACAGTAGTGTATATCTTAGCAGTTTCTATCTCATTCTTCTGCAGCAGTTAATGCAAAAAAAAAAAAAAGATCTTAGAAATAGTTTTTTACTTCTCTTGAAAAAGTAAGATGTTTTTCTCTGGGTTTTATACAATATTCTTACAAAGAATTAAAAACAGAGTTGTTTTCTGTCATAATTTCATATTCTTTTAAGTAAGAATTACTTTTTCAGTGACTGAAGAGCTTTCATTAATACTTAATTCTTTTTTACACTCTTTATTAACTGATTTGAGTTGCACACTTGTTGTGTGAGGAGAATTGAATGATTTAGAATAAAATTAAATAGTTTTAATCAATTTCTCTGCAAAAAATTAATTTATTTTTTGTCAGTTTTTCTCTCAAAAACTGTTATATTATCTGATTTACTATCAATTGATATCATACTTTTCCTCACTGTATCTCAAGAAAGAGATTATAAAGATTTTATTAATTTATCTTAAAAATCAATTTTAGTTTATTAGATTCTCTTCAAAAATCTAACCTAGTTACTGAACTAGTGTGAAAAAAATCAGATGTTTATACACAAAAGTCTGCTAGTCTTCTTTTGAAATAGTTTGATCAACTTTTCAATTGAAAACAGGCTTAGAAACCTCTTAATTGAAACAGTCTGACCAACTTTTCAATTCAAAAGAGTTTAATAAATATCTTAATTGAATTAGTCTGATCAACTTTTCATTGAGTAAGAACAATGAGTTCAAAAGTACACTCAGTTGATGTGAAAAAAGATGCTTTCTCAAATGCTATTTCTGAGATTGAAATTCTGAAGAGAAGAAAGAAAGAAGAAATAGAGAAATAACAAGTTCTTGAAATACAGAAACTTGAAAAAGCAAGTAAAATTCTTGAAAAGCAGTGTCTGAGTGAGATGAATGAAGAAGTTTTGTTAATTCTTCATACTCAGGCTAGACAACTACAGAAAGTGATCAAGTTCAAACTTGGAATTTCAAACACAGTTTAAAAAACTTTGAAAATTTCTAATACAATCACTGACTCTTCAGTTTACTCTTCTTTCTTTTCTACTTCTTCTTCTTATTCTTCTTTAAATCAGAAGAAAACATATACTCAAGCAGCTGAATCTGCTGTCTCTAAACCTGCTATCTCTAAATCTGCTATCTCAAAGCCTGCTCAAAATTCTGAGAAAACTGAGAAGAATACTGCTCATACTTCTAGTGATAGAAGAGTGAAGAAAAAAATATAAAAAGAGAAAAATCTTCAAATCTCCAGAAATAGAAGACTTATTCTCAAAGTCTCAAATCAGAACATATTGCAGAGAAATAAGCTAAACTCAAACCTTATTTTCAGAATTAGAAATGAAATCAATCAACAGTTCTTCTCTCAGTTAATGACTGATATTGCAGTTCAAAAACCAGTTATAGCTTCAATTAAGTCATTCTTCTTTGAAAACTTCATTATTCTGACTACAATGTCTGAATTCAGTGCTGAATTCCTTATTCAGAATGAGAATCTCTGGAAATCAGTAGTAGAATCTTTGTTAAACACAACAATTCTATCTGAGAGAGATGAAAAGTGAGACAAATTCATTCTTTATGATATTTCAGTTGAAATTTTTGACTGTGAAGAAGGAATACTACTTCTCAAAAATAAATTAGAAGAATACAACTCTATTCAACTGAGAAAGAAGCCTGTATAACTAAATTCAATTGAGTTCAGACAAAGCAGAAGAAATGCCTCTGTTCTAGTATATACAAAGACAATGAAATAGTTAAAGATCTCTGAAGTAAGAGTAACAGGTTGGAAAATGAGAGTTCATAAATATAAAGACTCAAGAATGAATCTCAAAGCTCAAACACAGTATTCAAACTGTCAAAGATATGGACACTTTGCAATCTTCTGTTTCAGAGACTCAAAATGTGCATTCTGTGCCAGAGATCATAAAACTAGTGAGCATAAATGTGAAATATGCTTAAAAAGAGATGAAATATGTCAACACACTCTGCTTAAATGCTCTAATTGCAAAGAAAAACATGCATCTAGCTCAAAAGAATGTATATTTACTTCAAGAACTCAAATGAACTGGAGAAAAGATGAAGCTCAGAGTAAACCTAGAACTGAAGAGAATAGTCAAGCCAGTAAACTCACAACTGCAAGCTTAAAAAGAAGAAACTCTCAACTATCTAAGTCTTCAAACTTCAATTCTTCAGCTAAATGTAAACAGAATTTGAATCCTCAAACTTCTGTTAAGATTAGAGAATTGAGAAATAACTCTGATGATAAACTAGATATAATGTAAGCAGTTGAGATTTCTACTTTTCAGAACAGTTATAATCTACTATCTGATGATAGTGATTAGATTCTACTCTACTCTCTTTTAGTATGAATATACAACAAAAACAATAAAAAAAGTTTAAAAACTCTTCAAAAATCACATTTATTCAAAATAATGTGAATAGAAACTCAAATTGCATTTATTCTTGTCTTCAAATTGCATTTGAATAAAAAGTTGATTTTATACTGCTTCAGGAGCTGAATTTTGATGCTGAGTAAAAATATGTCATTTCTCATTCAAGCTACTACTGCTTTTTATCTCAAAAGTCTGAGATAAAGTCAAGAGTAGTGATCTATGAAAGAAAGAGATCAAGATATTAATTTAATCTAAGATTTGATATCATGTCTGACCCTGATATTCTGGTGAGTGATATTATAGATAAAGAAAATGAGTTTAATACTATACAGCTCATAAATATCTATAATGAAAAGTCATTGAAGAAATATAACAATATCTGAACAATTGATAGAGGATTTCTGAACATAACTTTATCAAGAAACTCTATAATTGCAGGAGACTTCAATGCACATCATTTCTGATAGAATTCAGAATGCAAGAGAGCAGTGAGAGCTGATAATCTAATTGAATGAATCTTTGAGCATTCAATAGATTTGGTTAATAAGTCTGATCAACAAACATTCTTTAGAAAAGACATGAAACAGAAGTCTATTATAGATCTAATCTTCATATCACAAAATCTAATGAAAAGAAGACTTATAAACTGGTTTATTAATTTAAATAAGACATCAGAATCAGGTCATGAGATTATTCAATTTAATATTGAACTGAGTGAAAAATAAATGAGTGAAAATCCTCTTCTCTCTAATCAGTATAACTTTGAAAAAGCTGATTGAAAAGCAGTTGAAGAAAGTATAAAACTGTTAAAATCTGAAAGACAGAATGAGCTATATTGAAATTCTGGTCAAGATATCTCAAATGAAATGCTTGAGAATAGAGTGAAGCTTATTACATCTATTATTCTAACAAGTGTTAGAGATAATATTTCAAAGAGAAAATCTTCTGAGTATTCAAAACCTTGGTGAAATGAGAATATCTCATCTAAAAGGAAAGAATTAGCTACTGCTAGAAGAAATTGAAAGAATGATGTAATATCTGATGAAAAGTTCAAAGCTGTCAGAAATGAATATTTTTCAGATATTAAAAGAGCTAAAACAGACTGCTGGAATAAATTTCTTGAAGAAGCATAAGGAAAGGAAGTTTTTAAAGCTTTTAACTATACTAAAATAAGAAGTGTAGCAAAACTTCCAGCCTTAGAATATGAGTTTCAGAATGAATCATATACAGCAAACTCTTTTAAGGAAAAATATCAAGCTTTCATGAGAATTCTCTTTCAGAACTCACCAGATTCAGATTCAGATTCAGAGAAAGAGAATATATCACTTCTCAACTACATTGATGAAAATGACTGAGAATGGCCTGATCTTACACAAGATGAATTAGAGTCAGCTATCTTCTTAAGTTCTGTTAAAACTGCTGCAGGTCCTGATTCAATTAATCACTTGATTATTCAGAATACATATTCCTACTTAAAGAATGAATATTTTGAGCTCTTTTTCAATCTCTTGAAAAATGAATATCATTCTGAATGCTGAAGAGAAGCCACTGAAGTGATTCTTGTAAAATCTAATAGAAAAACTTCAATTCCTAAGTTATATAGAGTAATATCTCTATTGAACTGCCTAGGAAAGGTTTTAGAAAAGATAATAGCTACTCAACTATCTTTTATAAGCTCTATAGATGATTCTCTTTTATTCAGTGAATAAATGAAAGATAGAAAACAGTGTTCTGCAATTGACACTGTTCTCTCAGTTGTTCATGATATTCAAATAGCAAAGCATGAGGGTCTGGTCTCAACTGCAGTTTTTATTGATATAAAAGAAGCATTTGATCATGTTTCAAAGTCAAAGTTAATTCAGACATTGAAGATATTAAAACTGCCACTTTCTCTAATAAAATGAGTTAACTGTTTTATATCTAAAAGAAGTATACAACTCTTCTTTGATGAAATAAAATAAGACAAGACTGAGATAAAAATAGAAGTATCACAGAGATCTTCAATCTCACTCATTTTATTTGCAATATACACTGCATATCTATTTAAAAATAGAAATATGAGAATAGTGCAATCTCTGAGTTATATGGATGATATTGATTTAGTCTACAGCTCAAAAACTATCAAAGAGAATTTGAAAGTAATTGAAGAAGCTGTAAAGGAAATCTTTATTAGAGCAGATATCAATCAAATTCAATTTAATATGAATAAAACTGAGTTAATTCACTTCTTTCTGAGATTCAATGAGAAAGAACTATCTCTAACTCTTTTAAATAGAGAGATTAAACCCAGTGTAAATGTGAAATGATTAGAAGTATGATTAAACTTCAAGTTGAATTTTAAATATCACATTCAACAAAGAACTGTCAAGGCAGAAAGACTATTGAACAACATAATCAGACTATCAAATACAGAGAGAGGTCTATTCTTCCAGGCTATGAGACAGTTATATATAGCCTGTATTATATCAGTAGCTGATTATAGAGTTCAAGTTTAGTGAAATAATCAAGGGAATTTCACTGAACTCTTTCAAAGTCTGCAAAACAGAGTCTTGAGAAGAATTCTGAGAGCATTCAAATCATCTCCTATTAAAGTAATGGAAATTGAAGCTTCAATTCCTCCTTCTGCTATTAGATTTGAAAAGGCCTGTAAGAACTATACTCTGAGAGTTGTAAAGATGAGCTCAAATCATATAATCAGAGAAAGAGTCTCTTCTTCATTTTCATCAATTAACTCTGGAAATGAACTGGATTGGAATAGATTTCTTGATTGGAATGAAAATAATTCTTCAAAGAAAATGCCTTCTCAACTGTACAGACTATGCTCTCTGATTAAAAATCAATTTTCTTCTTTAAATGTTGAAAAAGTTGATCATGAGAAGTTATCTCTCTGGAGAGAAAAGCTTGAATCTCTTATAGACTTATAAATAAGTGAACTATCAAAAGAGAAAGAATATGAACAGTATTTGAAGAGAATTTCTACAATCAATATAAAGAACCCTATTCTGATTTATTCAGATGACTCAAAAAATGAGAACTTGAATAGATTAGATACAGGCATTGCTTATACTGAAGATAATATCAATTTTATCTCAGATTTCTGGAATCTAGGCTCTGAATGTGAAGTCTTTGATGCTGAACTATTTCCAATAGTGAAAGCTTTCAAACTCATTGAAATAAAATCTCATAAAAGAGAAAATTGTTTGAAAGAGGCATGGATATTCTCTGATAGTCAAGCTGCTTTAAAAAGACTTAGAAATAGTCAGATTCATAATGATCAAATGAATCTTGAACTGATCTTAAACTCTATTTTGAAAATTCAAAAGAGAAGAACATCAAAGCTGATAATTCATCTGCACTGAGTTCCTGCTCATATGAATATTCATGGCAATGAATTGACTGATTCAGCTGCAAAAAAGAGTGCAGAATTAAGCAGATCTATTCAAAAAATTATATCCTGATCTTTTATAAAGAGAAAAATAAAAGAATCTTGTTTAGACAAGTGAAATGAAAGCTGGCAGAAATAAAAGAAGAGTATACATTATTCAAGATTTGAAACAAAACCCAAGTGAAAATCTTGTTCAATTAAATGTAAAAAGAAAATATTCTCATTTATAATACAGCTGAAACTAGAATATGACTATTTCAAATCTTATATACAAAGATTTGATGATAGATTTGACTTAATAGAATGCTCATTCTGCAATACAAATGAGAATCCTGAGTATATTGTAATGCACTGTGCATTATACAATAGTCTCAGAGCCAGATTGAAAGAGAAGTATGATCTAAATCAATTAAATATGAGATTCTTATTCTCAACTGAGACAGGAATTAAATACTTAATAGACTTTCTATCAGAAACTCAAGCAGCTACAAGAAAATGGCTAAATTCAGAATTATCTGAATATGAAGAGGAGGAAATCAACCAGATATAGTCTGTTAAAACAGCTATATACTATCTTTTAATAATTTGTTTTGTTATAGTCTTTCTTTATTTTATCTTTTCATTTCAATTTCTTTCTGTCTATCTATTTAATGTGTCTATCTTTAAGACTGTGTTCTCTTTTCCTTTGTCATGATATTGTCAAATGATTTCAAAGTATGAGATGATGTTAAAACACTGCAATTTGTAAACAGTTTTTGTATTCTGAGCTGGAATTTTCTGATTTTGCATATCTGAAATTGATGAATGTATAATAGTTAACTTTACAGATATAGGAAAAACCCTGAGAACTAAAAGTTCTCAGGTAGATGTCATAGTCTCTGACTGCATACATCTATAATTGAAGAATAATAATAATAATAATAAGAATGAGTAGTCACACTCTTTGCACTGACTAATGTCTTCAGTACATTTCAGAAGTATATTAACTGAGCACTCTGAGATTTTCTTGATAAATTCATATCTGTATATCTTGATGACATTCTCATCTTCACTGATAAATTCAGAAGAGAATATCAAGACCATGTATGAAAGATATTATAACAGCTATGAGAAGTAGAACTACTGATAGATATTAACAAGTGTGATTTTAAAGTCAAGAGTATCAAGCATCTGAGTTTTATTATAGAAGCTGACAAGAGAATTCAAATGAATTCTGAGAAAGTCTCTGTCATTCTTGAATAAAAAGCTCTGCATACTATGAAAGATGTACAAAGCTTCATTGAATTTGCTAACTTCTATCAGTGATTTATATGAAACTTCTCAGATATTATAAGACCACTTACAGATCTCACTAAGAAAGACTCAGTATTTCAATGATCAGCAGATGCTGAAGCTGCATTTACACAGATAAAGAAGATATTCATTAATATCTCTCTGCTGATAATATTCAATTCTGATCATAAGACAGTTATTGAGACTGATTTCTCTGACTATATAATAGAAGAAGTGATACTGTAATATGATGATGAAGATATTCTACAATTATATATCTTTATATCTAAGAAACTGAGTCTCACTGAATGCAATTATGAGATCTATGACAAGAAACTTCTCACAATTATACACTGTTTAGAAGAATGAGACTCTGAACTCTGAAGTTTCTCTGAATTTGAGATAGTCACAGATTATAAGAATCTCAAATACTTCACAACTATCTGTAAACTTACTAAACTACAGATACAATAATCTGAGTTTCTAAGTCACTTTCATTTTATAATACACTACTGTTCTGACAGTCAGAACTCAATGATAGATGCTCTCTTATAACAAGAGTAAGATATGTCATTCAATGTAACAGATACTCACTGAATGAACTGAGAGCATCAGCTCTTGAATCTGAAGATACTAGTTAATCAAGATAAAACAGCTCACAGCACTATACATACTTCTTCAATTAGAACTGATATTGATATCTTCACTTCTTCTACACTGAATAAACTGTAATATACAGCAGCTTAGACTGATAAACTTCTTCAGACTCTTACTAAAGCAGTATATCAAGAAGCACTCTGATTTCTCTCAGAACTATATATAAGAACTGATATCTCAGAATATTTAATTAATGATAATAACACTCTATAATTTTATGAATAATACTGAGTTTCTCACTCTGAATTCTTACACACTCAGATAATGTAAGAGATGCATGATTCATATATAATTAGTTATTCAGATTATGAATAACTGTATAGAATAATCTTCTAAGAATTCTACTGATCTGAGATATTAAACAGCATCAGATACTTTATCTGAAACTGCAATTACTGTTCTTCTATTATCTTATGAAAGAACTGTAGAAAAGATCTACTGAAATCACTTAATATCTCTGATAGATCTCTGATAAGATGTGATAATTGACTTCACTATTAATCTATCTGAAAGTAAGAGTTGTAGAAACATTCTGATTATCATTGATTAACTAAGTAAGAATATAATATTGAAATCTTATAATAAGATAAATACTGAATAAGTCACTGAAGTCTTCTTACAGAGTTCATTCTATCAGATGTATAAGTTACTGAGATTAATAGTATTAAATCAGAGCTGTCAATTTATAAGCACTCTCTGAACAAGAATCTGTTAAGTTCTCAAGATTATATATTATCTATCAACTGTTTACTACTCTGAGATCAATGATGCATCAGAATAGATAATTCAGACTGTAAAGAATTATCTCTATAAGTTCTGTAATCACTTATAAGATAATTGATATGATCTGCTTCTACATGCAGAGATTGCTATTAATGAATAAGATATTATTTTAACAGACATAAGCTCATTTTTTCTTACACACAGTTATTACATGAAAGTGTTGAATCTTCTAGAGATCACACAGTTCACACTAAATCTCTGCAGTTCAATTCAGATCACTGATAATATAGTAATAAAGTTCTGAGATGTCTGTGATTGAGCAGAGATCTTCATGACAGCTGTAAAACAAGATTAAGAGAATTAAATTAATGTTCACTGAGATCTCACTAAACAATATAAGATAGAAGATCTGATATTATTGAATCTTAAGAATATATGAATCATATATTCATCTCATACACTAGATTACTATTATATCAGATATAAAGTAATAGAAGTTCTAGATAGTTATAACTACTGTCTTGACATATTATCAGAGATTTATAATATATTTCACACAAGCTTGCTCTGCTGTACTGTCACTGATCTGTTCTCTTCTCAGCTGACTTCTAACTGACAGTTATCAGACATTATAGAAGAAGATAATGAGCTTGAGTGAGAGATTAAGAATATTCTTGATAAGAGACCTCACAGCTGCAGTCAGTAATATCTTATAAAATAAGTCAGTTACAATCAACTGATCTGAACTCTGAGTTTCATGTTATCTGAAACAGCAGTTCTTGACTGATGAGAACTGCTTCTGAAAGAAGAGAGCTAATGTGATAAGCTGCACCTGATCAATTATATAGACTATTTCATTACACTTCATAGATTCTTCTATTCTCAATTGCTGATTCTCAGCTGCTATAAACACATGTAATGTATGCTCTGATTCTCAGCCATTTCTGATCATCAATTCTCAGCTACTATAAACATGTATATATTCTTCCACTCTGAAGCTCCACTGCGTACATCACTACATACGCGTATAAATATTCATCTCAATAACTGATTCTTGCACTTTCTTCTTCTTTTCTTCTTTAACATTTTTATCTTTGTTAAATAAGACCTATTAATATAATATCAATCTATTCAGCGTAGGCTCCTTACATTATTATTATTATTATTATTATTATTATTATTATTATTATTATTATTATTATTATTATTATTATTATTATTATTATTATTATTATTATTATTATTATTATTATTATTATTATTATTATTATTATTATTTTTATTATACTTATATATAAGCAGAGCTTATAATGAGTTCTTATATAATATTAAATACAGATTAAGTGTTAATTATACAGAAGAAAATACAGATGTTAAGATTATATCAAGATAATAAGAATATAGAAAAATATAAAGAAGTGATAATTAAATACATATAATAATAACTTTTTAGTCTAGAAATATAGAGTAATTTATTAAAGTAATTTATATATCTCTGTATTTATTAGAAATCTGAGATACTTAAGTTCTGAATTTAATGTATTCTCTGCAGGTTTCAAACTCACATACTATGATTTTTTATACTAAAATGCTACTGAGTGACTGTATTAACTATTCAGTCACTAGAAATATTCAGTGACTTTATTTAAAGCTATATAAGTTTATACAGTATTAACTTATATAGTTTTAAATAGTTTTAACTGAGATTATATATATTAATTTAATTAAATAAAATTTTCTATTTAGTAAATTCTGTATGTAATTTTATACAACTTATTAAATATATTAAGTTAATAATTAGATTTACATTATAAAGTTTAATAATATATTTAATTAAAAAAGTAATAAATTTAAATTTATTTAAGTTAAATCTGTACTATATATATTAAAATAATAAGTTATAATATTTACTAATATATTTTAATGTAATTGTATAATATTCAGAGATCTGTATTATTATTATTATTATTATTATTATTTTATATAAATAATTTTTATATTCTGAGTTGAAATTTTCTAATTTTACATATCTGAAATTAATAAATGTATAATAGTGTAATATAGCAGAACTGAAGTAGTGATTAATTAGTAATAGTATATAAATAGTTATCTGAGAAGTTATATAAGTAAGCTTAACTATCTTACTTAAATAATGAGCTTATAAGCTACAGAGTTATTACAAGAATATTATAGATATAGTACTTAGTATATTAAAAAGATTATATAAGAAATGTAGTAACTCTTATATATATTATTAGTAGAAAATAAATCACTGACTTCTTTAATAAGAAGTCAGTATCTAATTATTTTATATAAATAATAAGTAAATACTCTTCTTCTATTGTATAAGTAAGAATAGCTGAAGTAATATCTCAGTAGTATCTCACTGCTATGAAAGAAGTAATCTGTTAATTTTATATAAAAATGAGATTCTTATATTTATTAATCAGATCTTTCTATATTACATTTAAATAATATTATAGAGTGATTGAAAACTGATTTAAATAGTCTGTAAAATAAATGAAATTATCTGCAGATGTAAGAGGTCTACACTGAATAGATTAGTATAATATATATAGATCTTATATAACAAAGTGAAAAATATTAAAGAAGGAAAAGAAAGAGAAAGTGCAAGAATCAGTAATCAGAGTGAATATTTATATATGTATGCAGTGTATACATAGTAAAGCTTTAAGATAGAAGAATAGAAATTTCATGAGTTTTTCAGCTGAGAATTGATGATTGAGAATGACTGAGAATTGAAGCTTTTAATGAAATCTATAAAGTGTAAAGAAATAGTCTATATAATGATTAAGTGCAGTCTGTTATATTAGTCTCTCTCTTTTCTAATTATGTGTAGTTCTTATCAGTCAAGAGCTGTGATCTTGAATAATGTGAAACTTAGAGTTCAGGTCAGATAATTATAGCTGACTTATTTTATAAGATATTCTCAGCTGCAGCTGTGAAATCTCTTATCAAGAATATCTTTAATCTCTTATTGAAGTTTATTATCTTCTTCTATAATCTCTGATAGCTGTCAGTCAGAAATCAGTTAAGAAGAGAACAGATCAGTGATAGTATAATAAAGCAAGCTTGTATAAAAGATATTATGAATTTCTGATGATATATTAAGATAGTAGTTATGACTATCTAGAACTTCTATCACTTTATACTTAATATAATAGTAATTCAGTATACAAGATGAACATGTGATCTGTATATTCTTAAGATTCAATTATATTAAGTCTTCTATCTTATATTACTCAGCAGAATCTCAGTGAACATTGACTTAATTCTCTTAGTCTTGTTTCACAGTTGTCATAAAGAGCTCTGCTCAGTCATGAGTATCTCAGAGCTTTATTACTATATTATCAGTGATCTGAATTGAACTGCAGAGATTCAGTGTGAAATGTATGATTTCTAGAAGATTTAATACTTTTATATGATAACTATGTATAAGAAAGAACAGACTTACACCTGTTGAGACAGCATCTCAGTTATTGATAGCAATCTCTGTGTGTAGAAGAAGATCATATCAATTATCATATAAGTAATTACAGAATTTATAAAGATAATTTTTTACAGTCTGAATTATCTGTTCTGACATGTTATTGATCTCAGAGTGATAGATAGTTGACAAATAATATATAATGTTGAGAACTTGACAGATTCTTATTCAGAGAGTGCTTATAAATTAACAGCTCTGATTTAATACTATGGATTTCAGTAATTTACACATCTGATAGAACAGACTCTGTAGAAAAGCTTCAGTGACTTATTCAGTATTTATCTTATTACAAGATTTCAATATTACATCTTTACTTAATTAGTTTACAATGATCAGAATATTTCTACAATTCTTACTCTCAGAGAGATTAACAGCAAAGTCAATTACTACATCTTACTAAATTCTATCAGAAATATTGAGTGATTTCAGTAGATCTTTTCTACAGTTCTTTCACAAGATGATGAAAGAATAATAATTACAGTTTTGAATAAAATATCTAATGTTATTTAATATCTCAGATCAGTAGAACTCTTAAGAGATTATTCAGTACAATCATTTCTAATCTGAGTGATCAGTTATATATGAATCATGCATCTCTTACATTATTCAAATATGTAAGAGTTTAGAGTGAGAGACTCAACATTATTTATAAAACTGCAGAGTATTATTATCATTAATTAAGTATTCTGAGATGTCAGTTCTTATACATAGTTCTGAGAGAAATCAGAGTGCTTCTTGACATACTACTCAACAGCACATCAACAACTATAAATTCAGTATACTTCAAGGTCTGACTGAGCCTTTGATCCCTGCACAGTGAGATATATTAAATCTAGTTTTAATACCTCAATATTCAATAGATTCTGCAAGGGATTGAGAACAGCAACACTAGGTTTCTATTGAATTTCAGAATTAACTCTGTATTGATATAATCATTGACAAAGTCTTCTATTTTGAGATATAAATAACCAGTTCCTCTACATTTCACTGGCAATATTTATATTATTATATAGAAACAGACTTATATTCTCTATAATATCAAGACCCTGAAGAGGGAAAGTCTTGATAGAGAGTATACAGTAGTGTATATCTTAGCAGTGTCTATCTTATTCTTCTGCAGCAGTTATTGCAAAAAGAAAAAGATCTTAGAAATAGTTTTTTACTTCTCTTGAAAAAGTAAGGTATTTTTCTCTGAGTTTTACACAATATTCTTACAAAGAATTAAAAACAGAGTTATTTTCTGTCATAATTTCACATTCTTTTAAGTAAGAATTACTTTTTCAGTGGCTGAAGAGCTTTCATTAATACTTAATTCTTTTTTACACTCTTTATGAACTGATTTGAGTTGCACACTTGTTGTGTGAGAAGAATTGCATGATTTAGAATAAAATTAAATAGTTTTAATCAATTTCTCTGTAAAAAATTGATTTATTTTTTATCAGTTTTTCTCTCAAAAACTGTCATATCATCTGATTTATTATCAATTGATATCATACTTTTCCTCACTGTATTTCAAGAAAGAGATTGTAAAGATTTTATTGATTTATCTTAAAAATCAATTTTAGTTTATTAGATTCTCTTCAAAAATCTAACCTAGTTACTGAACTAGTGTGAAAAAAATCAGGTGTTTTATACACAAAAGTCTTTTATTCTTCTTTTGAAATAGTCTGACCAACTTTTCAATTGAAAACAGACTTAGAAATCTCTTAATTGAAACAGTCTGACCAACTTTTCAATTTAAAAGAGTTTAATAAATATCTCAATTGAATCAGTGTGATCAACTTTTCATTGAGTAAGAACAATGAGTTCAAAAGTACACTCAGTTGATGTGAAAAAAGATGCTTTCTCAAATACTATTCCTGAGATTGAAATTCTGAAGAGAAGAAAGAAAGAAGAAATAGAGAAATAATAAGTTCTTGAAATACAGAAACTTGAAAAAGCAAGTAAAATTCTTGAAAAGCAGTGTCTGAGTGAGATGAATGAAGAAGTTCTGTTAATTCTTCATGCTCAGACTAGACAACTACAGGAAGTGATCAAGTTCAAACTTGGAATTTCAAACACAGTTCTAAAAACTGTGAAAATTTCTAATACAATCACTGACTCTTCAGTTTGCTCTTCTTTCTTTTCTACTTCTTCTTCTTCTTCTTCTTTAAATCAGAAGAAAACATATACTCAAGCAGTTGAATTTGCTGTCTCTAAACCTGCTGTCTCTAAACCTGCTGTCTCAAAACCTGCTCAAAATTCTGAGAAAACTGAGAAGAATACTGCTCATACTTCTATTGATAGAAGAGTGAAGAAAAAAATGTAAAAAGAGAAAAATCTTCAAGTCTTCAGAAATAGAAGACTTATTCTCAAAGTCTTAAATTAGAACATCTTACAAAGAAATAAGCTAAACTTAAATCTCATTTTGAGAATTAGAAATGAAATTAATCAGCAGTTCTTCTCTCAGTTAATGACTGATATTAAAGTTCAAAAATCAGTTATAGCTTCAATTGAGTCATTCTTCTTTAGAAACTTTATCATTCTGATCATAATGTCTAAATTCAGTGCAGAATTCCTTATTCAAAATGAGAATCTCTGAAAATCAGTAATAGAATCTCTTTTAAACACAATAATTCTATCTGAGAGAGATGAAAAGTGAGATAAATTTATTCTTCATGATATTTCAGTTGAAATCTTTGACTGTAAGAAAGAAATGCTACTTCTCAAAAATGAATTGAAAGAATACAATTCTATTCAACTGAGAAAAGAGTCTGTATGACTTAATTCAATTGAGTTCAGACTAGACTGGCCGCCGGGACCATGAATTTCACGTTTGGTCCCATTTGATCTGGTCCCATACATTTCTTGGCGTGAATCCCGCTGGGACTGGCTATTAAAAAAACATGTAAAGTGACTATATATCAGATCTTAAAATGAAACCATGACTTGAAAAAAATGAGAAAGTGGTCCCATTTGGTCCCATTTAGTTCCATTCTTGGCATAAAGTTACTATTTTTAGACATTTTAAGGTTTCTTTTAGACTATTTTTAATTTTTTAAAAAGTAACGCTTTTTAGTAATACTCAAATGAGATTTAAAGTCATTTAAAGCAATAAAAATAATTTAAATTGACAAGTGAAAATCATGGTCTCATTTGAAAAATGTGACAAGAGTAGACAGTAAGTCTCACTGGGACAGTATGAGACTACTATCTAATGTTAAAACCGTGTAATGGAATCAGTCAAATTGGTAATAAGACTATTAAAAAATCTGGTCCTGGTCCCAGACACGGTCACACAGTCAGTCTAGTTCAGACAGAGTAGAAGAAATGCCTTAGTTCTAGTGTATATAAAGACACTTGAACAATCAAGAATCTCTGAAGTAAGAGTAGCAGATTTGAAAATGAGAGTTCATGAATACAAAAACTCAAGAATGAATCTCAAAGCTCAAACATAGTGTTCAAACTGTCAAAGATATGAATACTTTGCAATCTCTTATTTCAGAGACTTAAAATGCGCATTCTGTGCTAGAGATTATAAAACTAGTGAGCATAAATGTGAAACATGCTTAAAAAGAGATGAAATATATCAATATACTCTGCTTAAGTGCTTTAATTGCAAAGAAAAACATGCATCTAGCTCAAAAGAATGTGTATTTACTTCAAGAACTCAAAAGAACTGGAGAAAAGATAAAGCTTAAAGTGAATCTAAAACTGAAGAGAAAAGTTAAGCTAGTAAATCTACAACTGTAAGCTTAAAAAGAAGAAATTCTCAACTATCTAGATCTTCAAACTTCAATTCTTCAGCTAAGTGTAAATAGAATTTGAATTCTCAAACTTCTGTTAAGATTAGAGAATTGAGAAATAACTCTGATAATAAACTAGATATAATGTAAGCAGTTGAGATTTCTACTTTTCAAAATAGTTATAATCTACTATCTGATAATAGTGATTAGATTTTACTCTATCTCTACTCTCTTTTACTATAAATATACAATAAAAACAACAAAAAAAGTGTAAAAACTCTTCAAAAATCACATTTATTTAAAATAATGTGAATAGAAACTCAAATTGTATTTATTCTTGTCTTCAGATTACATTTGAATAAAAAGTTGACTTTGTACTTCTTCAAGAACTAAACTTTGATACTGAGCAAAAGTACATTATTTATTATTCAAGCTATTACTGCTTTCTTTCTGAAAAATCTGAGATAAAATCAAGAGTAGTGATCTATGAGAGAAAAAGATCAAGATATCAATTTAATTTGAGATTTGATATCATATCTAACTCTGATATTCTAGTGAGTGATATTATAGATAAAGAGAATGAGTTTGATACTATTCAACTTATAAATATCTATAATGAAAAGTTATTGAAAGAAAATAATAATATCTGAACAATTGATAGAGAATTTTTAAATATAACTCTTTTAAAAAACTCTATAATTACAGAAGACTTCAATGCACATCATCTTTGATGAAACTCAGAGTGCATAAGAGCAGTAAGAGCAGATAAACTGATTGAATAAACTTTTAAACATTCAATAGATTTAGTTAACAAGTCTGATCAATAAACATTCTTTAGAAAAGACATGAAATAGAAATCTATTATAGATTTAACTTTCATGTCATAAAATCTAATTGAAAAAAGACTTATAAACTGATTTATTGATTCAAATGAAACCTCAGAATCAGATCATGAGATCATTTAATTTAATATTAAACTGAGTGAAAAATAAAGCAGTGAAAATCCTCTTCTCTTTAATCAGTATAACTTTGAAAAAGCTGATTGAAAAGCAGTTGAAAAAAGAGTAAAACAGCTGAAATCTAAAAGACAGAGTGAGCTCTATTGAAATCAAAGTCAAGATATCTCAAATGAAATGCTTGAGAATAGAGTAAAGCTGATTACATCTATTCTTCTAACAAGTATTGAAGAAAATATTTCAAAGAAAAAGTCTTCTGAGTATTTCAAATATTGATGAAATGAGAATATCACTTCTCAAAGAAAGTAATTAGTCACTGCTAAGAGAGATTGAAAGAATAACTTAATATCTGATGAAGAGTTCAAAGCTATTTGAAATGAATAGTTTTCTGATATTAAAAGAGTCAAAACAGATTACTGAAATAAATTTCTTAAAGAAGTATAAGAAAAAAAAGTCTTTAAAGCCTTTAACTATACTAAAACAAGAAGTGTAGCAAAGCTTTCAATCTTAGAATATGAATTTCAAAATGAATTGTATACAGCAAACTCTTTTGAGGAAAAATGTCAAGCTTTTATAAGAATTCTCTTTCAAAACTCATCACATTTAGAAGAGAAGAATATGTCATTTCATGAATATATTGATAAAAATAACTGGGAATGGCCTGAGCTTGCATGTGATGAACTAGAGTCAGTAATATTCTCAAGTTCAATTAAGACTGCTGCAGAGCCTGATTCAATTAATCACTTAATTATTTAAAACACATATTTCTACTTGAAGAATGAATATTTTGAGCTCTTTTTCAATCTCTTAACAAATGAGTATCACTCTGAATGCTGGAGAGAAGCTACTGAAGTAATCCTTATAAAATTTAATAGAAAAGCTTTAATTTCTAAGTTATATAGAGTAATATCTCTATTGAACTGTTTGAGAAAAACTAGAAAAGATAATAGCTACTGAATTATCTTTTATAAGCTCTATTAGTAATTCTCTTCTATTTAATGAATAAATGAGAGATAGAAAACAATGTTCTGCAATGAACACTGTTCTTTCAGTTATTCATAATATTCAAGTAGCAAAGTATGAAGATCTGGTCTCAACTGCAGTTTTTATTAATATAAAAGATACATTTAATCATGTTTCAAAGTCTAAGATGATTCAAACTTTGAAGATGTTAAAACTGTCACTTTCTCTAATAAAATGAGTTAATTATTTTATATCTAAAAGAATTATACAACTATTCTTTGATGAAAGAAAACAAGATAAAACTGAGATAAAAATAGAAGTATTACAAGAATCTTCAATCTCACCTGTTTTATTTGCAATATACACTGCATATCTATTCAAGAATAGAGAGATAAAAATAGTGAGATCTTCAAGTTATGTAGATGATATTGATCTGCTCTACAGTTCAAAGACAATCAAAGAGAATTTAGAAATAATTAAGAAAGCAGTAAAGAAAATCTTTGTTAGAGCAGATATCAATCTAATTCAATTTAATATGAATAAAACTGAGTTAATTCACTTTTTTTCCAGATTTAATGAGAAAGAACTAAGTCTAACTCTTTTGAATAAAGAAATTAAACCCAGTTTGAATGTCAAATGACTAGAAGTATGATTAAACTCCAAGTTGAATTTTAAATATTATATTCAATAAAGAATTATCAAGACAGAGAGACTACTAAATAGTATAATCAGACTATCAAATACTGAGAGAGATCTATTCTTTCAGACTATGAGACAATTATACATAGCCTGTATTATCTCAGTAGCTGATTATGATGTTCAAGTTTGATGAATCAATTCAGATAACTTTACTGAACTTTTTCAAAGTCTATAAAACAGAGCTTTGAGAAGAATTTTGAAAGCATTCAAATCATCTTCTATTAAAACAATGAAAATTAAAGCTTCAATTTCATCTTCTGCTATTCAATTTGAAAAGGCCTGTATGAACTATGCTCTGAGAGTTATGAAGATGAGCTTAAATCATATAATCAGAGAAAGAGTCTCTTCTTCATTTTCATCAGTTAACTCAGGAAATGAACTGAATTGAAATACATTTCTTAATTGAAATAAGAATAATGCTTTAAAGAAAATGCTCTCTCAACTGTATAGACTATGTTCACTTATTAAGAATCAATTTTCTTCATTAAATATTAAGAAAATTGATCATAAGAAGATATCTCTCTGAAGAGAAAAGCTGAAATCTCTCATAGACTTATAAATAAGTGAACTATCTAAAGAGAGAGAATATGAACAGTATTTGAAGAAGATCTCTATAATCAATATAAAAGACTCTATTGTGATTTACTCAGATGACTTAAAAAATGAGAATTTAAATAGATTAGACACAGACATTACTTATACTGAAGATAATATCAATTTTATCTCAGATTTCTGAAATTTAGGCTGTGAATCTGAAGTCTTTAATGCTGAACTATTTGTAATAGTGAAAGCTTTCAAACTTATTAAAATAAAATCTTATAAAAGAGGAAATAGTTTGAAAGAGACATGAATATTCTCTGATAGTCAAGCTGCTTTAAAAAGACTTAGAAATAGTCAGATTCATAATGATCAAATAAATCTTGAACTGATTTTAAACTCTGTTTTGAAAATTCAAAAGAGAAGAATATCAAAACTGATAATTCATCTGCATTGAGTTCCTGCTCATATGAATATTCATGACAATGAATTGACTGATTCAGCTGTAAAAAAGAGTTTGGAATTAAGCAGATCTATTTAAAAAACAGTGTTCTGATCTTTTATAAAGAGAAAGATAAAAGAATCTTGTTTAAACAAGTGAAATGAAAGCTGGCAGAAACAAAAGAAGAGCATATATTATTCAAGATTTGAGACAAAATCAAAGTGAAAATCTTGTTCAATTAAATGTAAAAAGAAAATATTCTCATCTATAATTCAGCTGAAACTAGAACATGATTATTTCAAATTCTATATACAAAGATTTGATGATAGATTTGATTTAACAGAGTGCTTATTCTACAATGCAAATGAAAATTCTGAGCATATTATAATATATTGTGCATTATACAATAGTCTCAGAGTCAGATTAAAGAAGAAGTATGATTTAAATCAATTAAATATGAGGTTCTTATTCTCAACTGAGACAGGAATTAAATACTTAATAGACTTTCTTTCAGAAACTCAAGCAGCTATAAGAAAATAGCTGAATTCAGAAGTATCTGAATATGAAGAGATGGAAATTGATTAGATATAGTCTGTTAAAACAGCTATACACTATCTTTTAATAATTTTATTTTGTTATAGTCTCTCTTTACTGTACTTGTTTCTTTCTGTTCTTTTCTATCTATCTACTTAATGTGTCTATCTTTAAGACTATGTTCTCCTTTTCTTTGTCATGATATTTTCAAATGATTTCAAAGTATCAGAAGGTGTTGAAATACTGCAATTTGTAAACAGTTTTTATATTCTGAGCTGGAATTTTCTGATTTTGCATATCTGAAATTGATAAATGTATAATAGTTGACTCTATAGATATAGGAAAAACTCTGAGATCTAAAGGTTCTCAGATAGATGTCATAGTCTCTGACTGCATACATCTGTAATTGAAGAATAATAATAATAATAATAATAATTGACATAATACTTCAGTGAGCATTTGAAGAAGTTTATCAGTTTAAGCTGTTATATACTATACTTCATTCAGTGTGAATTCAGAAGAAGTTGAGATATCAGTATCAGTATTAATATCAGTATCAGTATCAGTGTCAGTGACAGTTCAGAGAGAGAATGTTCTAATTGAAGAAGTATATATAGTGTCATGAGTTGTTTCATCTTGATTAACTAATATCTTCAGATTTAGAAGCTGATATTCTTAGTTCATTCAATAAGTATCTGTTACATTGAAAGGTATATCTTACTCTCATTATAAGAGAGCATCTGTTGTCAAGTTCTGACTGCTGAGATAATAGTGTATAGTGAAATGAAAATAGCTTAATAGCTCAGATTATTGCGTCTGTTATTTAATAAGCTTACAGATGATAGTGAAGTGTTTGAGATTCTTATAATCTGTGATTATCTTAAATTTGAAGACACTTCAGAGTTCAGAGTCTCATTTCTCTAGACAGTATATAATTATAAGAAGTTTCTTATCATAGATTTCATAGTTGTATTCAGTGAGACTTAACTTCTTAGATATGAAGACACATGATTATAAGACATCTTTATTATTATATTGCAATATAGCTCTCTCTGTAATATAGTCAGAGAAGTCAGCTTTAATAACTATTTCACAGTCAGAGTTAAATATCATTAGTAGAAATATATTAATAAACATCTTCTTCATCTGTGTAAATGCAGCATCAGCATTTACTAATTATTAAAATACTGAGTTCTTCTTGATAAGTTCTATAAGTGATCTTGTAATATCTGAGAAGTTTCTTATAAATCATTAATAGAAGTTAGTAAATCTGATAAAGCTTTATACACTCTTCACAGTACATGAAGCTTCTCATTCAAGAATGACAGAGACTTTCTCAGAATTTATTCAAATTCTCTTATTAGCTTCTATGATAAAATCTAGATATTTTATACTCTTGACTTTGAAATTACACTTATTAATATCTATTAATAGTTCTGCTTCTTATATTTATTATAATACTTCTTATACATGTTCTTGATATTCTTTTCTGAACTCATCAGTGAAGATGAGAATATTATTAAGATATACAGATATAAATTTATCAAGAAAATCTCAGAGTACTCAGTTAATATACTTCTGAAATATACTGAGAGTATTAATCAGTTCAAAGAGTGTGACTACTCATTCAAAGAGATTATAATATGTTCAGAATACTGTAAGTCATTCATCATCTTCAGTGATACAGATCTTATAAAATGCAGTGATAATATTTAGTTTTGTAAACAATTAAGCTTATCTGATAAGATCTAGAGTTTCATTGATAAGAGATAAAGAATAGCAGTTCTTCTTGATTAATTTGTTTAATTCTTAATAGTTCACACAGAATTGAAGTTCTTCATCTGATTTCTTTACAAAGAGAATAGAAGCTGCAGCAGAAGAGTTATTAATATATATAAATCTCTTATTTAACAGATCATTGAGTGTCTTCTGAAGAAGAAGAAGTTTATCTTAAGACATATTATAAAGAGAGTCTTATAATAACTTAAGATTCTTATCATTCTTCTTTTCTAACTTGATACTGTAATTCACTTCTGAGTCTTGTAAGAGAGGTATATTTATAATATTATCTTGTTAAAAGATATCTAGATATTCATGATATTATTAAGAAAGTTTTGTATAAGAATCTATTATTATAGTATAGAATAACTTTTCTAGAGCTTTCATAATATTAATCAGACTGATAGAATAGATTACTACATAATTCTGCTATCAGTAATCTTTTTAGTGACTTCTTTTTCAGAGTATTTTATAAGTATTGACAGAGATCTGTGTCAGATTCATAGTCTTATAAAGATCATCTTCGTGAACTCTATCATTGTTAGAGAATATTAGGCTTCTGTTTTAAGCATTTAATAAGATGTCTTATTTAGACAGTCAGACAAGTTCTAATATAAGATTATAATTAAAATTATCAACTTCATATATATAGATATCTTCATATTGATGTTCTCTGACATCTATGTTTAGCTTTATCATGTAACAGATGCAAACATTCTTTAAGTTATCAAA
Organism: Blastomyces gilchristii SLH14081; assembly: GCF_000003855.2. NCBI lineage: Eukaryota > Fungi > Ascomycota > Eurotiomycetes > Onygenales > Ajellomycetaceae > Blastomyces > Blastomyces gilchristii. The sequence goes on along the minus strand of NW_003101681.1, from coordinate 5,457,353 downwards.
TTCTGTAAGAAGTCAGAGATTTAATAAGAGAATACACTGAAGATTATAATATCTTATAACTGAAGATTTAATCATTGCATAATAACATAGATTACTGTCTATCATGATTTTCATATTATACATGTTATCAACTACAGTAGATACAAGAATTATATTTATTATTATTTTCTCTTTAAATTATTATCATCTGATCTCTTTAAGCTTCTGTTTACAAATTTGAACAGAAGCTAATCTTTTTCCTCCTTTATCAAGATATCTTTATAGTTGTCTTCTGAATCTTTCTTTAATGCAATGTGATTGATATGAACAGAGACTGATTCATTCTTTAAGTGAGAAGACACTGATCTTTCTCTTAAGTGAGAAGATATATAGACTAATCAGCAGTTAAAGACAATGTGTTCTGATCAGTTACAATTAATATATATCTTATATTGACATTACTTCAGAAGTGATTCTGAGAACTCAGAAGTCTATTCAAACAGCAGAGACTCTTGTTTATATATAGATATTCAAGTCTACTCAGTTTATAGCATCTGCATCATTGTTATTATTCTTCAGCACAAATATATAAGTGACTGAAGTATAATATCTTCTATCACTGTTCTGTATACTCTTGTGCTTGATTAGACAGTTATTCAATGTCTGAAGTTGTATATAGAAGTCTTTATAAGTTAGGTTTTTATCTACACTTATAAGAGTCTGTAAGAGTTTGAAAGTTAATATCTTCTTAAGTATACTAATCTTCATTCAATTCTCTCAAGATTGATCACCTACTTCTAGAATCTTGATATTGAAGTCAGAGATGAATATTATGAGAGAAGTATTTCTCTGTTAAACACTCTATAATTAATTTAACACTTTCTGGTGCATAGCAGTGTCTCAGAACAGAACATCAGATATTTAATATATATCAGATATTATATACTAGTCATATACTTTTATTTATAGA
>NW_003101681.1:5449464-5456159 GCF_000003855.2 Blastomyces gilchristii SLH14081 | reverse complement strand
TCAGAGTCAGTGTGACACAGTATCTATTCTACAATTTAAGAGTTCTTTCATATTATTAGTAGACATAGCTGTATCAATCAGTGAGTATAGTCTGTACAGTTGAGAAGGCATTTTCTTTGAAGAATTATTTTTATTTCAATCAAGAAATCTATTTCAATTTAGTTTATTTTCAGAGTTAATTAATGAAAATAAAGAAGAGACTCTCTCTCTGATTATATGATTTAAGCTTATCTTTATAACTCTTGAAGCATAGTTCATATAGGTCTTTTCAAATCTAATAGTAGAAGAAAGAATTGAAGCTTCAATTTCCATTATTTTAATAGAAGATGATTTGAATACTCTCAGAATTGTTCTCACAGCTCTGTTTTACAGAGTTTGAAAGAGTTCAGTGAAATTTTCTTGATTTTTTCATCAAACTTAAACTTCATAATCAGCTACTGAGATAATACAGGCTATATATAACTGTCTCATAGCCTGGAAGAATAGATCTCTCTCTGTATTTGATAGTCTGATTATGTTATTCAATAGTCTTTCTGCCTTGACAGTTCTTTGTTAAATATAATATTTAAAATTCAACTTAGAGTTTAATCATACTTCTAATCATTTGACATTTAAACTGGGTTTAATCTCTCTATTTAAAAGAGTTAGAGATAGTTCTTTCTCATTGAATCTAGAAAAGAAATGAATTAACTCAGTTTTATTCATATTAAATTAAATTTAATTGATATCTGCTCTGATAAAGATTTTCTTTACAGCTTTTTCAATTACTTTCAAATTCTCTTTGATAGTTTTTAAGCTGTAGACTGAATCAATATCATCTATATAACTCAGAGATTGCACTATTTTCATATTTCTATATAAGGGGCCTACGCCGAATAGATCAGTATAATATTATAGGTCTTATATAACAAAGATAAAAACATTAGAGAAGGAAAGAAAGAGAAAGTGCGAGAATCAGTGATCAAGATGAATATTTATACATGTATGTAGTGGCGTATGCGGTGGAGCTTCGAAGCGGGAGAATATACACACATTCATAGTGGCTGAGGATCAGTGATTGAGAATGGCTGAGAATTGAAGTATACACATTCAAGAATGAAGTGGTTGAAATCTGTGAAGTGTAATGAAATAGTCTATATGATTGATCAGGCGCAGCCTGCCACATTAGCCCCTTCTTTCAGAAGCAGTTCTCATCAGTCAAGAACCACTGTTTCAGATAACATGAAACTCAGAGTCCAGGTTGATTGATTGTAGTTGACTCATTTTACAAGATATTGTCAGCTGCGGCCACAGAGTCTCTCATTGAGAATATCCTCAATCTCTCACTCAAGCTCATTATCTTCTTCTATGATGCCTGGTGACTGTCAGTCAGAAGTCAGTTGAGAAGAGAATGAATCAGTGACAGTGTGATGAAGCAAGCTTGTGTGAAATATATCATGAATCCCTGATGATGTGTCAAGACAGTAGTTATGACTATCTAGAACTTCTATCACTTTATACTTGACATGGCAGTAATCTAGTGTACAAGATGAATATGTGATTTGTATATTCTTAAGATTCAATCATATCAGATCTCCTATCTTATATTGTTTGATGAGATCTTGGTGAACATTGATTTGATTCTCTTGATCTTGTTTCACAGTTGTCATGAAGACCTCTGCTCAATCATAAAACATCTCAGAGTTTTGTTACTATTATTATCAGTGATCTGGATCAGACTGCAGAGATCTGATATGACTCTGTGATCTCTAGAAGATTCAACACTTTCATGTGATATCTGTGTGTAAGAAAGAACAGGCTTATATCTATTGAAATAGCATCTCAACTGTTGATAGTAACCTCTGTGTGTAGAAGAAGATCATGTCAATTGTCTTGTAAGTAATTGCAGAACTTTCAAAGATAATTCTTCATGATCTGAATTGTCTGTTCTGACACATCATCAGTCTTGAGATGATAGGCAGTTGATAGATGATATGTAATCTTGAGAACTTGACAGATTCTTGTTCAGAGAGTGCTCATGAATTGACAGCTCTGATTTGATACTATAGATCTCAGCAATTCATACATTCAATAGAACAGACTCTGTAAAAAAGCTTCAGTGACTTGTTTAGCATTTATCTTGTTGCAAGATTTCAATATTACATCTTTGCTCAGTTGATTCATAATGACCAGAATATTTCTACAACTCTTACTCTCAGGTAGATTGACAGTGAAGTCAATTACTACATCTCATCAGATTCTATCAGAGATATTAAGTGATTTCAATAGATCTTTTCTACAGTTCTTTCATGAGATAACAGAAGAACAGTGATTGCAGTTTCAGACAAAGCATCTGATACTGTTTAATATCTCAGGTCAGTAGAACTCTCAGAAGATCATTCTATACAGTTATTTACAGCCTGAATAACTGATTATACACAAATCATGCATCTCTTACATTATTCAAGTGCATAAGAGTTCAGAGTGAGAGACTCAGCATCATTCATGAAATTGTAGAGTGTTATTATTATCAATTAAATATTCTGAGATATCAGTTCTTATACATAGTTCTGAAAGAAATCAGAATGCTTCTTGATATACTGCTTTGATAAGAGTCTGAAGAAGTTCATCTGTCTGAGCTGCTGTATGTCACAGTTCATTCAGTGTAGAAGAAGTGAAGATATCAATGACAGTTCTAACTGAAGAAGCATGTATAGTGTTATAAACTGTTTCATCTTGATTAACTAGTATCTTCAGATTTAAGAGCCAGTGCTCTCAGTTCATTCAGCAAGTATCTGTTACATTAGATGGCATATCTTACTCTTGTTGTAAGAGAATATCTATCATCAAGTTCTGGCTACCAGGATAGTAGTGTATTGTAAAATGAAAGTAGCTTAAGAACTCAGATTATTGTATCTGTTATTCAGTGAGTTTATAAGTAGTTATGAAGTATTTGAGATTCTTATAATCTGTGACTATCTTAAATTCAGAGACACTTCAGAGTTCAGAGTCTCATTCTTTTAAACAGTATATAATTGTAAAGAGTTCCTTGTCATAGATCTTATAATTGCATTCAGCAGAACTCAGTTTCTTAGACATGAAGACACATGATTGTAGAACCTCTTTATTATCATATTACAATATCACTTCTTCTATCATATAGTCAGAGAAATCAGCTTCAATAACTGTCTTGTGATCAGAATCAAATATTATCAGCAGAGAAGTATTAATGAACATCTTCTTCATCTGTATAAATGCAGCTTCAGCATTCACTGATCATTGAAATACTGAGTCTTTCTTAGTGAGATCTGTAAGTAATCTTGTGATATCTGAGAAGTTTTATATAAATCACTGATAGAAGTTAGCAAATCTGATGAAGCTTTATATATCTTTCACAGTACACAGAGCTTCTCATTTAAGAATGACAGAGACTTTCTCAGAATTCATTTGAATCCTCTTACCAGCTTCTATAATAAAACTCAGATACTTGATACTCTTGACTTCAAAATTACACTTGTCAATATCTATCAGTAGTTCTGCTTCTTGTAGCTGTTGTAATACCTTTCACACATGCTCTTGATATTCTTTTCTGAATTCATCAGTGAAGATGAGAATATCATCTAAATAAGTAGATATAAACTCATCAAGGAAATCTTGAAGTGCTCAGTTGATATACTTCTGAAATGTACTGAGAGCATTAGTCAGTTCAAAGAATGTGACTATTTATTCAAAGAGATTATAATATGTTCAGAATGCTGTAAGTCATTCATCTTCTTCAGTGATATAAATCTTATGAAACACAGTAATAATATCTAGTTTTATAAATCATTGAGCTTATCTGATCTGTGCTAGGGTTTCATTGATAAGAGATAAGAAATATTGATCTTTCTTTGTCAATCTGTTCAGATCTCAGTAGTTTACACAGAATCAGAGTTCTTCACCTAATTTCTTTATAAAGAGAATAGAGGCTGTAGTGAAAGAGTTGCTAATATATATGAATTCTTTATTCAACAGATCATTGAGTGTCTTTTGAAGAAGAAGAAGTTCATCTCAGAACATGTTATAAAGAGAGTCTTATAATGATTCAGAATTCTTATCATTCTTTTTCTCTAACTTGATACTGTGATTCACTCTGAAATCTTGTAAGAAAGATATATTCATAATATTGTCTTGTTAAAAGACATCTAGATATTCATGATATTATTAAGAGAGTTTCATATAAAAATCTGTTATTGTAACATGAGATAATTTTTCTAGAGTCTTTTTGATATTGATCAGACTAGTGAAATAGATTGATACATAATTCTACTGTTAATGATTCTTTCAGTGACTTCTTTTTCTAAGCATTTTATAAGTATTGACAGAGATCTGTATCAGATCAATAGTCTTGTGAATATCATCTTTGTGAATTCTATCATTATTAGAGAATATCAAGCTTCTGTTTCAAGTGTTCAATAAGATGTCTTATTCAGATAGCCAGGCAAGTTCTAACATAAGATTGTAATCAAGATTATCAACTTCATATGCATAGGCATCTTTATATTGATGTTCTTTCACATCTATGATCAGCTTCACCATGTAATGAGTATAAATGTCTTTTGAATCATCAAATCCTGCAAGAAGTCAAGGTTTTGATAAAGAGATACACTGAAGATTATAATGTCTTATGACTGAAGATTTTATCATTGCATAGTGACATAGACCACTGTCTATCATGGCTTTTATATTATATATATTATCAATCACAGTAGATACAAGAATTGCATTCATTGTTATCTTCTCTTCAAATTGTTATTATCTGATCTCTTCAAGCTTCTGTTTACAAATTTGAACAGAAGCTAATCTTTTCTCTGTTTCACTGAGACATTCTCATAGTTATCTTCTGAATCTTTCTCTAATGTAATATGGTTGATGCAGACAGACACTGATTCATTCTTTGAATGAGAAGACACTGATCTTTCTCTTAAGTATGAAGACATATAGATTAATCAGCAGTTGAAAGCAATGTGTTCTGATCAGTTACAGTTGATACATACTTCATATTAATGTCAATCAGTGACTTCTTTGAGAGTGATCTCAGAGACTCAGAAGCCTGTTCAGATGACAGAGATTCTTGCTTATATATAGACATTTAAGTCTACTCAATTCATGACATCTGCATCATTGTTATTTCTCAGTGCAGGTGTATAAGTTACTAAGATGTAATATCTTCTGTTACTGTTCTATATATTCTTGAGCTTAGTAAGATGATCATTCATTGTCTGAAGCTGTGTGCAGAAGTCTTTATAAGTCTGGTCTTTGTCTACACTTATAAGAACTTGTAAGAGTTTGAAAGTTAATGTCTTCTTGAGCATGCTAATCTTCATTTAATTCTCTCAAGATTAATCATCTGCTTCTAGAATCTTGATGTTGAAGTCAGAGATGAATGTTGTAAGAGAAATATTTCTCTGTCAGACACTCTGTAGTCAATCTAATACTTTCTGTTACATGACAGTGTCTTGAAACAGAATATCAAGATATTTCATGATATTGTCAGATATTTACAACACTGATTCACATGCTTTCATTCATGAATAAAACTTCTGTTTTATGTGATCTTTCAATCATTCATTGATATATCAATCTTGATTGATTAATAAACTGATGATATCTTCATCTACACTCAGTTTCACAAGCATTTTCATTCTTCATAATGAGTAGAGAGTGAGATTAGAAGTATTGAAATATGTAGAAGTATCTAAGTATTCTTTCAGTACTTTTGTATTCAATTCTGTAGATGTTGAAATTGCATGAGTTAGTTGTTAAATCTCTTTATATTGATATTATTGAGTTGCATGTATATCAGCTATTTATTGTTATTGTAGTTTCAACATTGCTTGAAGTCACTGTGACACTGTGTCTATACTTATGTTCAAGGGTTTCATATTATTGTTAGACATAATTATATTGATCATTGAATGTGTAATTGTATTCTCATATATCTGAGTGTCAGAACTCTTGAATCTTTCACTGACATTCTCTTATAAAATCTTATTCTCTTTGTAAGATCTTGTTACAGAGTCAGAGTGACTGATAAGCAAGCTTCTATCTGAGAACTATCTGAGAACTCAGTGTCTGTTTAACTGTTTAACTGTTTCTCTATTTCTTATATGTTATTATGTGTTCAGATATCTCTTGATGAATAATTGTTTCTGATGAGAAGATGATGAATGTTTTTATAGTGTAAGAGACCTACACTGAATAGATTGATATAATATTATAGGTCTTATATAACAAAGATAAAAATGTTAGAGAAGGAAAGAAAGAGAAAGTGCGAGAATCAGTGATTGAGGTGGATATTTATACGCGTATGTGGTGGTGTACACGGTGGAGCTTCGGGGCGGGAGAATATACGCGCATTCATAGCGGCTGAGGATCGGCAATTGAGAATGGCTGAGAATTGAAGTGTACGCGTTCAAGAATGAAGTGATTGGGATCTGTGAAGTGTAATGGAATAGTCTATATGATTGATCAGGCGCAGCCCGTCACATTCTATTTTTGAATAGATATGCAGTGTATATTGCAAATAAAATGAGTGAAATTGAAGATTCTTGCAGTACTTCTATTTTTATCTCAGTCTTATCTTATTTCATTTCATCAAAGAAAAATTATATGATTCTTTTAGATATAAAACAGTTAACTCATTTTATTAGAGAAAGTGACAGTTTTAATATCAT
>NW_003101681.1:5445546-5449364 GCF_000003855.2 Blastomyces gilchristii SLH14081 | reverse complement strand
GATTAAATACTTCTTTTATATCAATAAAAACTGCAGTGAGATCAGATCTTCATGCTTTGTTATTTGAATATATGAATACTGAGAGAACAGTGTTAATTACAGAATATTGTTTTCTATCTCTCATTTATTCACTGAATAAAAGAGAGTTATTAATAAAGCTTATAAAAGATAGTTGAGTAGTTATTATCTTTTCTAAAATCTTTTCTAGATAGTTCAATAGAGATATTACTTTATATGACTTAGAAATTGAAGTTTTTCTATTAGATTTTATAAGAATCACTTCAGTGACTTCTCTTCAGCATTCAGAATGATATTCATTTTTCAAGAGATTGAAAAAGAGCTCAAAATATTCATTCTTTAAGTAGAAGTATGTATTTTGAGTAATTAAGTAATTAATTGAATCAGGCCCTGCAGCAGTTTTAACTGAACTTGAGAAGATAGCTGACTCTAATTCATCTTATATAAGATCAGGTCATTCTCAATTATTTTTATCAATGTAGTTAAGAAGTGATATATTCTCTTTCTCTGAATCTGAATCTGATGAGTTTTGAAAGAGAATTCTTATAAAAGCTTAACATTTTTTCTTAAAAGAGTTTACTGTATATGATTCAATCTGAAACTCATATTCTAAGACTGGAAGTTTTGCTACACTTCTTGATTTAGTATAGTTAAAAGCTTTAAAAACTTTCTTTTCTTATACTTCTTTAAGAAATTTATTTCAGCAGTCTGTTTTATCTCTTTTAACATCTGAAAAATATTCATTTCTGACAGCTTTGAACTCTTTATCAGATATTACATCATTCTTTCAATCTCTTCTAGCAGTAGCTAATTCTTTTCTTTTAAATGAGATATTCTCATTTTATCAAGATTTTGAATACTTAGAAGATTTTCTCTTTGAAATATTATCTCTAACACTTGTTAGAATAATAGATGTAATGAGCTTCACTCTATTCTTAAGCATTTCATTTATGATATCTTGATCAGGATTTCAATATAGCTTACTCTGTCTTTCAGATTTTAACAGTTTTATACTTTCTTCAACTGCTTTTCAATCAGCTTTTTCAAAGTTAAACTGATTAGAGAGAAGAGGATTTTCACTTATTTATTTTTCACTCAGTTTAATATCAAATTGAATAATCTCATGATCTGATTCTGATGTCTTATTTAAATTAATAAATCAGTTAATAAGTCTTTTTTTCATTTAGATTTTATAATATGAAGATTAAATCTATAATAGATTTCTGTTTCATACATTTTCTAAAGAATGTTTATTAATCAGACTTGTTAACTAAATCTATTAAATGTTTAAAGATTTATTCAATCAGATTATCAGCTCTTACTACTCTCTTTCATTCTGAATTTTATCAGAGATAATGTGCATTGAAATCTCCTGCAATTATAGAGTTTCTTAATTAAGTTATATTCAGAAATTCTCTATTAATTGTTCAGATATTGTTATTTTTCTTTAATAACTTTTTATTATAGATATTTATAAGCTGTATAGTATCAGACTCATCTCTTTATCTATAATATCACTCATCAGAATATCAGGGTCAGACATGATATCAAATCTTAGATTAAATTAATATCTTAATCTCTTTCTTTCATAGATCACTACTCTTGACTTTATCTCAGACTTTTGAGATAGAAAGCAGTAGTAGCTTCAATGAGAAATAATGTATTTTTACTCAGCATCAAAATTCAGTTTCTGAAGCAGTATAAAATCAACTTTTTATTCAAATGCAATTTAAAGACAAGAATAAATATAATTTGAGTTTCTATTCACATTATTTTGAATAAATGTGATTTTTGAAGAGTTTTTAAACTTTTTTTGTTATTTTTATTGTATATTCATACTAAAAGAGAGTAGAGATAGAGTAGAATCTAATCACTATCATCAGATAGTAGATTATAACTACTTTGAAAAGTAGAAATCTCAACTGCTTACATTATATCTAGTTTATCATCAGAGTCATTTCTCAATTCTCTAATCTTAACAGAAGTTTGAGAATTTAAATTCTACTTACATTTAACTGAAGAATTGAAGCTTGAAGATTTAGATAGTTGAGAGTTTCTTCTTTTTAAGCTTAAAATTATAAGTTTACTGACTTGACTCTTCTCTTCAGTTCTAGATTGACTTTGAGCTTTATCTTTTCTTCAGTTCTTTTGAGTTCTTGAAGTAAATATACATTCTTTTGAGCTAGATGCATGTTTTTCTTTGCAATTAGAGCACTTAAGCAGAGTATGTTAACATATTTCATCTCTTTTTAAGCATGTTTCACATTTATGCTCACTAGTTTTATGATCTCTGATACAGAATGCACATTTTGAGTCTCTAAAATATGAGATTGTAAAGTGTTCATATCTTTAACAGTTTGAACACTGTGTTTGAGCTTTGAAATTCATTCTTGAGTCTTTGTATTCATGAACTCTCATTTTCAAATCTGCTACTCTTACTTCAGAGATCTTTGACTGTTTAAGTATCTTTGTATATACTAGAACAGAGACATTTCTTTTGCTTTATCTGAACTCAATTGAATTTAGTTATACAGACTCTTTTCTCAGTTGAATAGAGTTGTATTCTTCTAATTCATTTTTGAGAAGTAGTATTTCTTCTTCACAGTCAAAAATTTCAACTGAAATATTATAAAGAATGAATTTATTTCACTTTTCATCTCTCTCAGATAGAATTATTATGTTTAACAAAGATTCTACTGCTGATTTTCAGAGATTCTCATTCTGAATAAGGAATTCTGCACTGATTTCAGGCATTGTAGTCAGAATAATGAAGTTTTCAAAGAAGAATAGCTCAATTAGAGCTATAACTGATTTTTGAACTTCAATATCAGTCATCAACTGAGAAAAGAACTATTGATTATTTTTATTTCTGATTCTGAAAATGAGATTTGAGTTTAGCTTGTTTCTTTGCAAGATGTTCTGATTTGAGACTTTGAAAATAAGTCTTCTATTTCTGAAGATTTGAAAGTTTTTCTCTTTTTGCATTTTTTTCTTCACTTTTCTATGAATAGAAGTATGAGCAGTATTCTTCTCAGTTTTCTCAGAATTTTGAGCAGGTTTAAGGCAGCAGGTTTAGAGACAGCAGATTCAGTTATTTGAGCATATATTTTCTTCTGATTTAAAGAAGAAGAAGAAGTAGAAAAAGAAGAAGAATAAAATAATAAGTCAGTGATTGTACTAGGAATTTTCAATGTTTTTTGAACTGTGTTTGAAATTTCAAGTTTGAACTTGATCATCTTCTGTAGTTGTCTAGTCTGAGTATGAAGAATTAACAGAACTTCTTTATTCATCTCACTCAGACACTGCTTTTCAAGAATCTTGCTTACTTTTTCAAGTTTCTGTATTTCAAGAATCTTATTATTTCTCTATTTCTTCTTTCTTTCTTCTCTTCAGAATTTCAATCTCAGGAATAGCATTTGAGCAAGCATCTTTTTCCACATCAACTGAGTGTATTTTTAAACTCATTATTCTCACTCAATGAAAAGTTGATCAGACTGTTTCATTTGAGATATTTATTAAACTCTTTTGAAAAGTTAGTCAGACTGTTTCAATTAAGAGATTTCTAAGTCTGTTTTTAATTGAAAAGTTGATCAGACTGTTTTAAAAGAAGAATAAAAGACTTTTATGTATAAAATACCTGATTTTTTTCACACTAGTTCAGTAACTAGATTAGATTTTTGAAGAGAATCTAATAAACTAAAATTGATTTTTAAAATACATCAATAAAATCTTAATAATCTCTTTCTTGAAATACAGTGAGAAAAAGTATGATATCAATTGATAATAAATCAGATAATATA
>NW_003101681.1:5421401-5445446 GCF_000003855.2 Blastomyces gilchristii SLH14081 | reverse complement strand
ATCAGTTAATAAAGAGTGTAAAAAAGAATTAAGTATTAATGAAAGCTCTTCTGTCACTGAAAAAGTAATTCTTACTTAAAAGAATATAAAATTATGACAGAAAATAACTTTGTTTTTAATTCTTTGTAAGAATATTGTATAAAACTCAGAGAAAAACATCTTACTTTTTCAAGAGAAGTAAAATACTATTTCTAAGATTTTTTTTTTTGCATAAACTGCTGCAGAAGAATGAGATAGAAACTGCTAAGATATACACTACTGTATACTCTCTATCAAGACTTTCTCTCTTCAGAGTCTTAATATTATAGAGAATATAAGTCTGTTTCTATATAATAATACAAATATTGTCAGCAGAATATGAAGAAACTGATTATTTATATCTCAAAATAAAAGACTTTGTCAATGATTATATCAATATAGAGTTAATTCTCAAATTCAATTGAAATCTAGTGTTACTGTTCTCAATCTCTTACAGAATCTATTGAATATTAAGATATTAAAACTAGATTTAATATATCTCACTGTGCAGGGATCAAAGACCCAGTCAGATCTTGAAATGTACTGATTTTATAGTTGTCATATCTGCTGATTATGTATCAAATACAGTTGTCAAGGTATCTTTTTGTATTTTTCTGCTGGGGATGAGCCAGATTGAAAGAAGTGATACAAGAGTGAGACTTGATGTTAATATCTTGATATATGAAAGATAGAGAGAGTTTTTCATGAAGAATACACTTCAGATATATTCATTGACTATATACTTGATACTATTACTAAGATATCTTTTTATATTTTTCTATCAGAGATAAGCCAGATTGAGAAGAGTGATATATGAGTGAGACTTGATGTTAATGTTTTAAAACATCAAAGATAGACAGGGTTTTCATGACAGTTGCTTCTCAGATATCTTCACAATTACAGATCAGAGATCTTCTAAAATCAAGAAGATTGATGCATATGACTAGGTCTCTTCACCTTACACTTTGTATGGCAATTTGGCCCGGGGTTGTGGTGTGATAGAAGTGAATAGGGGATAATCTCACACAGGAGTTTCAAACAATATATGGTTCACATTTGACTGGATAACTTCACCACCACACGCGGTATGCGGTCGGCAATGGGCTCAAAATGCCTGTATGATTGAGGGCTTTTCGATGGATCTATCGGCGGGTTCTTATTCGAAAAATTGAGCAAGTTGATGATGAAGCGCTGTGAGCCTCTCTGTGTTTCAAAACACTGCTATGTAACAGAAAGTATTAGATTAGTTACAGAGTATCTGACAGAGAAACACTTCTCTCATAACATTCATTTCTGACTTCAATATCAAGATTCTAGAAGCAGGTGATTAATCTTAGAAGAATTGAATGAAGATTAATATACTCAAGGAGATATTAACTGTCAAACTCTTACAGATTCTTATAAGTGTAGACAAAGATTAAACTTATGAAGGTTTCTGTATACAACTCTGAACATTGAATAATTATCTTATCAAGCTTAAGAGTATACAGAATAGTAATAGAAGATGTTATATCTCAGTCACTTATACATCTGCACTGAAGAATAATAACAATGATACAGATATTATGAACTGAGTAGACTCAAATATCTATATATAAGCAAGAGTCTCTGCTGTTCAAACAGGCTTCTGAGTTTCTAAGATCACTTTTAAAGAAGTTACTGACTGATGTCAATATGAGATATACATTAATTGTAACTGATCAGAACACATCACTTTCAACTGCTGATCAATCTATATATCTTCTCACTCAAGAGAAAGATCAGTGTCTTCATACTTAAAGAATGAATCAGTGTCTGTTCACATCAATCACATTGTATTGAAGAAAGATTCAGAAGATAACTATAAGAATACTCTGATGAAATAGGGAAAAGATTAGCTTCTATTCAAATTTGTAAACAGAAGCTTGAAGAGATCAGATAACAATAATTTAAAGAGAAAATAATAATGAATACAATTCTTGTATTTACTGTGATTAATAATATGTATAATATAAAAGCTATAATAGACAGTGATCTATATTATTATGCAATGATTAAATCTTCAGTTGTAAGATATTATAATCTTCAGTGTATCTTCTTATTAAAACTCTGACTTCTTGCAGAATTTAATGACTCAAAAGATATTTGCATCTGTTACATGATGAAGCTAAATATAGATATCAGAGAACATTAATATGAAGAAGTCTATACATATGAAGTTAATAATCTTGATTATAATCTTATATTAGAACTTGTCTAACTATCTGAACAAGATATCTTATTAAATACTTAAAATAGAAGCTTAATATTTTCTAACAATGATAGAATTCATAAAGATAATATTTATAAGACTATGAATCTGACACAGATCTCTATCAACACTTATGAACTGCTCTGAAAAAGAAGTCACTGACAGAATCACTGATAAGGTTACTGATAGCAGAATTATATGATAATCTACTTCATCATTCTGACTGATATTAAAAAAACTCTAGAGAAGTTATCTCATATTACAATAATAGATTCTTATACAAAACTCTCTTAATAATATTATGAATATCTAGATGTCTTTTAACAAGATAATAATGTTACAAATCTACCTTTCTTACAAGGTTCAGAAATGAATCACAGTATCAAGTTGAAAAAAAAAAATGATAAAAACTCTGAATTATTATAAGACTCTCTTTATAATATGTTCTGAGATGAACTTCTTCTTCTTCAGAAGACACTTAATAATCTATTGAATAAAGAATTCATATATATTAGCAACTTCTCTATCACAGCTTCTATTCTCTTTGTAAAGAAATCAGACGAAGAACTTCAATTCTGTGTGAACTATCAAGATCTGAACAGATTAATAAAGAAAGATTATTATCTCTTATCTCTTATCAATGAAATTCTAGCATATATCAGACAAGCTCAATGATTTATAAAGCTAGATGTTATTACTGTCTTTTATAAGATTCATATTATTAAAGAAGATGAATAACTTACAGTATTTTAAACATATTATAATCTCTTTGAATAAGTAGTCACACTCTTTGAACTGACTAATACTCTCAGTATATTTCAGAAGTATATTAACTGAGCACTCTGAGATTTTCTTAATAAGTTTGAATCTGCATATCTAGATGACATTCTCATCTTTATCAATGAATTCAGAAAGAAACATTAAGAACATGTGTAGAGAGTATTACAATGATTATAAGAAGCAGAACTATCAATAGATATTAACAAGTGTGATTTTAAAGTTAAGAGTATAAAATATCTAGATTTTATCATAGAAGCTGATAAGAGAATTTAAATGAATTCTAAGAAGATCTCTATCATCTCAAATGAGAAGCTTCATATACTGTGAAAGATATATGAAGCTTCATCAGATTTACTAACTTCTATCAATAATTATATAAAACTTCTCAGATATGTAAGATCACTTACAGAACTTATCAAGAAGAACTCAGTATTTCAGTAATCAGTGAACACTGAAGCTATATTCACACAGATAAAGAAGATATTCATTAATACTTCTCTACTAATAATATTTGATTCTGATTATAAGATAGTTATTGAAGCTGATTTCTCTAGCTATGTTACAGAAGAAGCTATATTATAATATAATAATAAAGATGTCTTACAATCATGCATCTTTATATCTAAGAAACTGAGTTCTGCTGAATACAATTATGAGATCTATAATAAGAAGCTTCTTATAATTATATACTGTCTAGAAGAATAAAACTCTGAACTCTGAAGTATTTTCAAATTTAAGATAATTACAGATTATAAGAATCTTAAGTATTTCACAATCATCTATAAGCTTACTGAATGTCAGATGCAATGATTCAAACTATTAAGCTGTTTTCATTTCACTATACACTATCACCTCAGTAGCTAGAACTTGATGATAGATACTCTCTTATGATGAGAGTAAGATATATCATCTGATATAACAGACATGTATTGAATAAACTGAGAATATCAGCTCTTGAATCTGAAGATATTAGTTAATTATAATGAGATTACTCATGATACTATACATGCTTTGCTGATCAGAATATCTTCTGAATCTACACTGAATAAATTGTGATATATAACAGCTCAAACTGATAAACTTCTTCAAACACTCACTGAAGCAGTATGTCAAGAAGTACACTGATTTCTTTCAGAACTACATATAAGAACTGATATCTCAGAATACTCAATCAATGATAATAATACTCTGCAATTTCACAAACAATACTGAGTCTCTCACTTCAAATTCTTACACATCTGAATAATGCAAGAGATGTATGATTCTTGTATAATCAGTCATTCAGATTGTAAACAACTATATTAAATAATCTCTTAAGAGTTCTACTGATCTGAGATATTAAACAGTATTAGATGTTTTATTCAAAACTGTAACTGTTATTCTTTCTATTCTCAAGAATCAAATTTTAAATCATCTATACCAAGCGCTCCACCACGAACTCGCTCAATTTTTCGAATAAGAACCCGCCGATAGATCCATCGAAAAGCCCTCGATCATACAAGCATTTTGACCCTATCGCTGACCGCATACCCCGTGTGATGGTGAAGTTATTCAGTCAAATATGAACCAGATGTTGTTTGAAACTTCTGTGTGAGATTATCCCCTGTTCATCCCTATCACATCACAACCCCGGGCCAAATTGTCATACAAATTATAAGATAAAGAGATCTAGCCATATGCATCAATCTTCTTAAGTTTGAAAGATTCATACTCTGTAATTATGAAGATATCTGAGAAGCAACTTTTATGAAAACCCTGTCTATCTTTGATATTTCAAAACATCAATGTCAAGTCTCACTCATGTATCACTCTTTTCAATCTGGCTCATCTCTGACAGAAAAATACAAAAAGATATCTCAGTAATAGTATTAAACACATAATTAATAGACATATCTGAAGTATATTCTCTGTGAAAAACCCTCTCTGTCTTTGATGTACTAAGACATCAACATTAAGTCTCACTCTTGTACTGCTTCTTTCAATCTGGCTCATCTCTGACAGAAAAATACAAAAAGATATCTCAGCAACTATATTCAATATATAATCAGCAGACATGACAACTATAAAATCAGTATATCTCAAGATCTAACTGAGCCTTTGATCCCTGCACAGTGAGATATATTAAATCTAGTTTTAATATCTTAATATTCAATAGATTCTGTAAGAGATTGAGAACAGCAATACTAAATTTCTATTGAATTTGAGAATTAACTTCATATTAATATAATTATTGACAAAGTCTTTCATTTTAAGATATAAATAACCAGTTCCTCTACATTCTGCTGATAATATTTATATTATTATATAGAAACAGACTTATATTCTCTATAATATCAAGACTCTGAAGAGAAAAAGTCTTGATAAAGAGTATACAGTAGTGCATATCTTAGCAGTTTCTATCTCATTCTTCTGCAGCAGTTAATGCAAAAAAAGATCTTAGAAATAGTTTTTTACTTCTTCTGAAAAAGTAAGGTTTTTTTCTCTGAGTTTTATACAATATTCTTACAAAGAATTAAAAACAGAGTTATTTTCTGTTATAATTTCATATTCTTTTAAGTAAGAATTACTTTTTCAGTGGCTGAAGTAGACTGACTGATGAGATCATGAATTTCACATTTGATTCTATTTAGTCTGATCTCATACATTTCTTGATATGAGTCTCATCAGGACCAAGCCTTAAAAAAATCTGAAAATGAACCATTTCTGAGAGAAATGATGTGAAAAATGACCAGATTTAATTCAAGAACAGTGAAATGAGAGTAATTTCTCAGAATAAACTGTGAAAGATAATCATTCTTTCAAAATCAGAATGAGACTGAGACTGAAGATTAAAATCAGTCTTATTCAGTTTATTCAGTGATTGCTCATATAATCAGAATTTGATAACAATTATTGAGAATGCTCATGAAACAATTAAATACATTTTTATACAAGTTTATTCTTCACTTTCTTATGAAAACTACACTTCTCTGATATACTGTGATCAGAGATATTAAACTGTCTGATAATTTTATGTTTTATAATCATGAGTTTCTTGATTATTTCTTCTTATAATTGTTCTCAGTAATAGTGATAAATATCTTGACTTGAGTTGAACTTTCACTTCATTCTCATCTCTATTAATGAAATTATCAGAATATCATATATTATCAGTGTAACAGTTGAATATATACTCTCAACAATTTTTCATAACTCTAGAATTAATTTAGTGTGTAAATTTATCTGATTATCTTGAAGATAGTGATCAAATTCAGTTTTACAAGTATGTAGTTTTGCCTGATTTTCAGTTGTAATCAATGTATACAAGTTCTGTTTCAAAGTTAGTATTATAGTTCTATATAATATGAAGTGTTATCAAAGATCATTACTTACTAGAGAATTATATTTCACTGTCTTCATATCTTGAATATCTGCTCATTCAAATCTCTGATAGTTAACATTGTAGTAGTCTCAGACTAATTTAATATACAAGTCTCATTTCTTCTCTGTTCAATCTTGAGAAGTGTAGATATTAACTTGATGAGAGAAATCTAGTAGAACTGCTACAGCATAGTACTCTGGAAAAGATTGTTCAGTTATACTGTAGTAATATACTAGTTTATTTCTTACAGTAATAATAGCCTGCACTATAGTATCATCTCAGACTGAATTTCTTTTTAAGTGATTCAACTGCTTCTTAAGATGAGTAAATAAACTATTATACACTCATCAGACTGACTGCAGTATTGATGTATGAGTGATTGAGACTGTCTTTATTATCTTATAAAACTGAAATAGTAAATCAATCACATATTTCAACTGAGTTTACTTCATATTAGAAAGTTTCAATATCTGAATCTTTTTCTGATCAGAGTGTTACACTCAATAATCAATTATCTGACATAATTGAAGAGTCTGAACAGTTATCTTATATATTAAACTTTACTGTATTCTAACATTCTGTATCATATTCAGTGATGTGACTGATTTATTTATTTATTGAATATCATGAAATTATTATTATTATTTAGAGAAGATATAAATTATATTAACAATGTTTCAAATCTGTGATATTTAAATTATTAGTCAATCTATTCTAAATTAACAGTAGTGTTATTAAAAAGCATTATCAAAAAGTAATATTAAGAAGTATTATTAAAAAATATTATCTTTTATAAAGTAAATATAAAAGTTACTTCAGTAATCACTTTCATCTCATTCTCATCTCAAGAATTAGTTATCTCATTATTTATTGTCTCAATGTTAAGATTCTTTATCAGTGTTTACATCACAAGTTAAATCATATAAGCAATACAGAGAATATGACCTTATTTATCATTTCAGAAATGCAAAGTCAATTTTTGTTTTAAGCTCTTTATTATAGTGTAGTTATTCACAGTATTATCAGTTATAATTGTAAGAAGACTGAGACTAATATCTTAATAGTCATTTTTAATCACTGTTATTAATATCTCTGTCATATAATTCTCAGTATAACTACTGATTAATGATTCAAATTCAATTAATGTCTCTTAATAAGTTCAGTTCTTAGCAATGTAATAACATATAACTCTCATAAATGAAAGATTGTTTGTACTAGTTTATATATTCACTGTGAGAGACACTCTTTGATGATTCTTTAACTCTGATTCTATATATTGTATATTAGCTTTGTAGTGTATCTTGAGATTGAACTGAAGACATGATTGATATGAAATATAAAGATTTGAATTAAGTATTTGAAGAAGAGTTCAGAATTAAGAGTTTTCAATTAATTAAAGAGAAAGATTCAGAGATATATATATATAAAGTAATTATTTACAGAAGTTATCAGATGAGAGTTGTGAAATCAGAGTACTGATATATGATTATTTTCACATAATTTTCTTCAAATTAGAAAGTTAGTATTACTAAAAATTGTTATCTGATAGAGTAACTTATCAGCTCAGTAGTAATTTTCTGATTATTTTTCTTTTATTGTCTGCATTCTGATGACTTCAGATATTAGAAAATTTCATCAGAGTTATAATCAGTTTATAATGAATATTTCTGAATAAAGTTATAGTAATTATAACAGAGAGATGACTCTTCAGTAATCTATAATACAATCTATTAATAATTATTTCATAGTTCATCTCAATATTTGTGTTGAGTTTTTCATAAATTTTATAACCTGGAATCAGATATGAAGAATGAAGTGATTATTTATTATAATTAAAAGAGAGTATTCTGTATTGAATTGTAAATAACATAGACTTTGTAATTCACAGTGATTTCTTGAAGAGTTTATGAATCTTCAATAGAAGTGAAAGAAGTGAAAGAAGTGAATTCAGAAGATATAATAAAGATTTAAGAAAGATAATAATTTATTTTTAATAAAGATAATAACTGATCACTGATGTATATAAGAAGAATTATTATAAGAGAAAATAATCTTCTATCTTAGCTTAGTTATAATTTTAGTACTAACTCAGATTGAATATTATCAATGTATAAAAGTAAATAAATAATCTTAATTAATCTCTGTTATATTTCTTGAAATATATTAATATTGTAAAAGAGAGTGTTATTAAATTATATTATCAGATAATATTATTAAACATATATTAATATTGTGAATATTAATGTTGAAAAAATGTTGATACTTATATATTATAGTAATTTGTGAATCATAATAGTTAAATATATATATATATATATATTATTTCTGACTTGATTACAACTTGTACAATAATTTTTGAAAACTCAGAATTAATTTCAATTATTAATAATTATGAACTTATAATTAACTAATATAAAAAGAAAAAAACTTTTTCTACTCATTATCTTTCTTCTCTTTCTCATTCTTCTTATTATTCTTTATAATTCACTTCTCATTCTTCTTCTTCTTCTTCTTCTTCTTCTTCTTTTCTGAGATAATAATTATCTTAAAATCTTTCTTCACTGCCTTCTTAGAGAAGGGTTTTTACTACTTTTTCTTAGTCAGATCAATCTATGCTTCAAAATTCTGCATTTTCTAGTCTACTGTCTTGAGTTTCATTTTAGCAGTAAGTAGATTGATATACTCAGAGAGTAGAGCTGTCTTCTCAATATTCTAAATCATGAAGTGTATTCAAGATCTGAACAAGGTCTCAATTCTCTTCTTCTCTATCAGCTTCTGCTAATTAATTAGAGAATAGAAGTATTATCAAAAATCATTATCTCTTAATAAATAAAATCTTATCAGTTTTGACTTCTTTATCTTCTACTTTAAAACTCTCTTAATCTTCTTCTATTACTGCTTATTTACAGTAACACTCTTCTTCTCTCTCTCTCTCTTCATCTTAGTCTCAAATCATTCTCAGAACTTCTTCTGATTTCATCACTACTGTATAAGACTCTTCACTATCTTCTTCTTCAATCTCTCACAGACAGTGTCATTTGCATTATTTATATACTTAGTTCAGTCTAAATCTATCAGAAGTATTACTTAAAATTGTTACTATTCTACTCTCTTACAGAGTCTCTTTAAGACATTATAATATGTCTTACAATCTATCTTCTGTTACTTGAATGCCTTCTTCTTCTCTCTCTTCAATCTGTGACAGCACTCACACACCTTGATGATCCGCAGAACTGCAGAATATTTGAAGAGAAATGATATAATTAGTTTCAGTGAGTGTTAAAGAGAGGTGAAGACAGAAGAGACAGTTAGAAATAATATGATAATGATAATAATAATGATGATAATGATGGTAATAGTAATGATAATAGTAATGATGATGATAATAATGATAGTAATAATAATGATAATAATGATGATAATAAAAGAGAGAGTGCATTGAAATATATTACTGACTTATTAAATATAAAGAGACTTAAAGAAAATATTAACAGCTTTCAGAGATGTACAGAAACAGCTACAGTGTTACATAGCAATATTATCTTCATTCAATATATGCACTGTTGATATTCTTTGTATGCAGTTATTATATAATCTATATCAGAGATACATGCAGAAAACAGATCTTTGTTACTAGAATAAATAATTGCAGCAATTCTCTGTTTTCATATTATAAAAATAAGTTATTCTCATTTCTTTCTTCTCTCTTTTCTCTTCTTCTTTAACTCATCACTAAGTTCAAGCTGATATGAAAACTATTAAAACACTCTTAAAAACTCTTAAATTGAAGAGTATAGACTAATCAAATTTTAAATACAGAAGAATTAAATTATATTCAATATTACTAATTATTTATTCTCTCTTAATAAAACAATAGTTGTGTCTTCTCTCTTCTCTCTTAAATAAAACATGGCCTGTGAAAAGCAAGTACTATGCCAGGTCATAATAATTAACACAGTCTCAGCATGCTGGGCTCTATACATACAGTGTGTGCTGAACTGAGAGACTGTATGAATTATAAATTAGCAGCAGTATCTCAGAGAGAGCTGTACAGTATGAGAAAGTCACAATTCTCAGTCATATGTATAGAGAGTGAATTGTTGCAGTAAGTGCATGTATATTACATGAAAGTAACACTTTTTAATAATACTCAGTCTCTGATATTATGAAAATAGAGTCTCTCTGTGAGATCTGTTTTTATCAGAAGTCAGAAAATCTTATATTTCTCAAGATTATCTTTATACATCTTATCTATGAAATTAATGAGAGAAATCATCAATTTCAGTATTCTATTCTTGATATCATTTAAGTGGCAGCAGAGTTCACTCTGATCACACTTTTTAAGTGTATATTTTCTAAATATTCACATTTATACAGATATATACTGATTATTTATTAGATGATATTAAGATAATAACTTATCACAGCTGTGTTACTCTCACTATGAGAGATACACAGTTGATAATAAACATTATAAAGACTCTGAGAAGTAAGTATTTTAAGAGTACTGCAGCTCTGTGATCTTGATTTTTTTATTTTTATTTTTTATTTTTTATTTTTCTTTCTCTTTTTTTTTCATTGTGATTTTTTTTATTTTTGTTTTATTTTTTGTTTTTTGTTTTTTTTTTGTATTTTCTATTTTTTTCATAATTAAAATTATATGAATTATGATCTGTGTTTAGAAAAGTAATAATATTTGATAATACTCTCTGTTAAATTTTTCAACAAATGAGCACTATGTTATGATATTATATAAGTGAGAAGTGATTTCATAGTCTTATTTAATATCATACTCAATAATAAAATCAGAATGAAAATGTGACTAAGAATTCAAATATATTCTTTATTTGAGACTAGATTTTTATTTGAAAAGTGAATCTGAGATCTTTAATATTTGAAATAATGTGATTTGAAATCAATGTAATAAATATAAATCATGATCAGAAGTAATGCTTTTAGACAACATGATAACTGTAAAGTTTAATTCTGGTCTCAGACACGGTCACACGGTCAGTCTAGACTGAAGAGCTTTTATTAATACTTAATTCTTTTTTACACTCTTTATTAACTGATTTGAGTTGCACACTTGTTGTGTGAGAAGAATTAGATGATTTAGAATAGACTGGCCGCCGGAATCATGAATTTCACGTTTGGTCTCATTTGATCTGATCCCATACATTTCTTGGGGTGAATTCGCTGGGACTGGCTATTAAAAAAACATGTAAAGTGACTATATATCAGATCTTAAAATGGTCTTAAAATGGAATCATGACTTGAAAAAAATGAGAAAGTGGTCCCATTTGGTCCCATTTAGTCCCATTCTTGACATAAAGTTACTATTTTTAGACATTTTAAGGTTTTTTTTAGACTATTTTTAATTTTTTACAAAGTAACACTTTTTGATAATACTCAAATGAGATTTAAAGTCATTTAAAGTAATAAAAATAATTTAAATTGAGAAGTGGAAATCATGGTCCCATTTGGAAAATGTGACAAGAGTAGACAGTAAGTCCCACTGGGACAGTATGAGACTACTATCTAATGTTAAAACCGTGTAATGGAATCAGTCGAATTGATAATGGAACTATCAAAAAATCTGGTCCTGGTCCCAGACACGGTCACACGGTCAGTCTAATTTAGAATAAAATTGAATAGTTTTAATCAATTTCTCTACAAAAAATTAATTTATTTTTTATCAGTTTTTCTCTCAAAAACCGTCATATTATCTGATTTACTATCAATTGATATCATACTTTTCCTCACTGTATCTCAAGAAAGAGATTGTAAAGATTTTATTGATTTATCTTAAAAATCAATCTCAGTTTATTAGATTCTCTTCAAAAATCTAACCTAGTTACTGAACTAGTGTGAAAAAAATCAGGTGTTTTATATACAAAAGTCTTTTATTCTTCTTTTGAAACTATCTGACTAACTTTTCAATTGAAACCAGACTTAGAAATCTCTTAATTGAAACAGTCTGATCAACTTTTCAAAAGAGTTTAATAAATATCTAAATTGAAACAGTCTGATCAACTTTTCATTGAGTGAGAACAATGAGTTCAAAAATACACTCAGTTGATGTGGAAAAAGATGCTTTCTCAAATGCTATTCCTGAGATTGAAATTCTGAAGAGAAGAAAGAAAGAAGAAATAGAGAAACAACAAGTTCTTGAAATACAGAAACTTGAAAAAGCAAGCAAGATTCTTGAAAAGCAGTGTCTGAGTGAGATGAATGAAGAAGTTCTGTTAATTCTTCATACTCAGGCTAGACAACTACAGGAGGTAATCAAGTTTAAACTTGGAATTTCAAACACAGTTCAAAAAACGTTGAAAATTCCTAGTACAATGATTCAGGACCAGATTTTTTGATAGTTTTATTACCAATTCAACTGATCTCATTACACGGTTTTAACATTAGATAGTAGTCTCATACTGTCTCAGTGAAACTTACTGTCTACTCTTATCACATTTTTCAAATGAAATCATGATTTTCACTTCTCAATTTAAATTATTTTTATTGCTTTAAATGACTTTAAATCTCATTTGAGTGTTATCAAAAAGCGTTACTTTTTGAAAAATTAAAAATAGTCTAAAAAAACCTTAAAATGTCTAAAAATAGTAACTTTATACCAAGAATAGAATTAAATAAAATCAAATGAGATCACTTTCTCATTTTTTTCAAGTCATGGTTTCATTTTAAGATCTGATATATAGTCACTTTGCATGTTTTTTTAATGACTAGTCCCAGCGGGATTCACGCCAAGAAATGTATGATATCAGATTAAATGAGACCAAACATGAAATTCATGATTCCGGCGGCCAGTCTAATTCAGATGTATAAGAGTTCAGCGTGAGAGACTCAGTGTCATTTGTAAAATTACAGAGTACTATTATCATTAATTGAGCATTCTGAGATGTCAGTTCTTATATATAGTTCTGAGAGAAATTGAAGTACTTCTTAACATACTGCTTCAGTGAGTGCTTGAAGAAGTTCATCAGTTTAAGCTGTTATATACTACAATTTATTCAGTATAGATTTGAGAGAAGTTAAGATATTAGTAATAGTTTAAAGAGAAGATGTTTCAGTAACAGTTCAGAGAGAGAGTGTTCTAATTGAAGAAGTATATATAGTACCACAAGTTATTCTATCTTGATTAACTAATATCTTCAGATTTAAGAGCTGATACTCTCAGTTCATTCAGTGAGTGTCTGTTATATTGAATAGCATATCTTACTCATATTATAAAAGAGCATCTGTCATTGAGTTTTGACTGCTGAGACAGTAGTGTATTATAAAATGAAAATAACTTAATAACTCAGATCATTGCATCTGTCATTTGATAAGCTTATAGATAATAGTAAAGTGTTTGAGATTCTTATAATCTATAATTATCTTAAATTTAAAGACACTTCAGAGTTCAGAGTCTCATTCTTCTAGACAGTGTATAATTATAAGAAGTTTCTTATCATAGATCTCATAGTTATATTCAGCAGAGCTCAACTTTTTAAATATAAAGATATATATTTATAAGATATCTTCATTATTATATTATAATATAGCTTTCTCTATAATGTAGTCAGAGAAGTCAGCTTCAACAACTGTTTCACAGTCAGAGTTAAATATTATTAGTAGAGAGATATTAATAAATACTTTCTTCATCTGCTTAAATGCAGTCTCAGTGTCTGCTGATTATTAAAATACTGAGTTCTTCTTAATAAGTTCTGTAAGTGATCTTGTGATATCTGAGAAGTTTTATATAAATCACTGATAGAAGTGAGTAAATCTGATGAAGCTTTATACATCTTTCACAGTACATAAAGCTTCTTATTCAAGAATGATAGAGATTTTCTCAGAATTCATTTAAATTCTTGTATCAGCTTCTATAATAAAATCTAGATATTTTATACTCTTAACTTTGAAATCATACTTATCAATATCTATTGATAGTTCTGCTTCTCATAATTATTGTAATACTCTTTATATATATTATTAATGTTCTTTTCTGAACTCATCAGTGAAGAGGAGAATGTCATTAAGATAAGTAAATATAAATTCATTCAGAAAATCTCAGAGTGCTTAGTTAATATACTTCTGAAATATACTGAGAGTATTAGTTAGTCTGAAGAGTGTAACTACTCATTCAAAGAGACTATATTATATTCAGAATACTGTAAGTCACTCATCTTCTTCAGTAATACAGATCTTATGAAATATAGTGATAATATCTAACTTTGTAAACTATTGAGCTTATCTGATACAAGCTAGAGTTTTATTGATAAGAGATAAAGAATAGCAGTCTTTCTTTATTAATCTATTCAATTCTTAATAGTTTGCACAGAATTAGAGTTCTTCATCTGATTTCTTTGTAAAGAGAATAGAAGCTGTGACAGAGAAGTTACTAATACATATAAATTCTTTATTTAACCGATTATTGAGTGTCTTTCAAAGAAGAAGAAGTTTATCTCAGAACATGTTATAAAGAAGATGTTATGATAATTCAGAGTCTTTATGTAAGAAATCCCGCTTCTCGCAGATTCTTTACCTCTATTTCTATCTCTTATGTAACTAATAGAGTTAGCGGCTTCTGACTACACACAACTATATAGACTGAAGTTCACAAATACTATTCATAATTCAGCTTGAATACTATTATATATTTAATCTCTATATTTTATCTTTCTATCATGAATACTTCTAGTAGTTAACAGTATATATCATGTCAAGCTGCAAACATCTGAATAATTATCTGTAAGCACTTATTCTTACATTTCAAGCTCTGTCAGTCAGCAATTATCTGTTATAACTAAAAGAACTAGAAACTTATATACTTCAATCTCTACAAACTCTACTGCAGACACTCAGAAGCAGTTATTTGAATTATAAATAATCTCTATAAAAGAAGTCTCAGAGAATCTATTAATTAATTATAAAATATTATTCTCTATATCTGTGACAGAGAAACTCTTCAAACTTATAAATGAATCAATCTTGATGAAGAATATTCTTGAGCATGTCTCACAGAATTAAGCTATTTTTCTATAAGAAATGCTTACTATCTATAAACACTCTTAAACTGAGTCTTTAGACATAATCTTCAGAGATATCTATGAACTGAAAAGAAACTTTCTTAAACTGTAACTACTTAAGATTATCTACTGAATTACAATCTATAAAAGCTTTTATAAGTTTGTACTTGAAATTGACTCACAAGCTTAGCTGTGTAATATAAAAGATAAAGAAGCTATTATCTATATAGTAACAGATCTCTACTATACTGAAGTTAAGAATTAACTGAATTATTTAGAAAATGATTATAAGAGATTTTACTAATCTATACTTAAGATCTATTTAGAGAATAAGTTGAGAGACTCTGTAAGCTGAACAGAGAATATCTAAGTTATAATCACTAATATTAGAAAAAGAGATGAGAAATCTGATGAAGACTACTTACAGTGCTTTATAAAATTATAATATGAATTAAAATCTGTGAAAACAGAGCTCTGAAACAAGACCTGAATAATGATATTTATAAAGAGACTAAATAAAGATATGTAGAATAAGCTCATTGAATAAGACTCTAAATTCTTGACTCTAAAGAAATTAATAACTCTTATTTATTACTTACAGATCACTGTGAGAATCATAGACTTATGAAGAGTGAATTATCAATCAGCTTTGTAAGAGCTAGAATAACAGAGATCAGATTTACTAAGAAAAGATAATAAGATATAGAGAGATTTATATCTGACTGCTAAGCAAAGAGAGAGAGCTTTATAAGCTTCTATGAATAAAGTATATAATAGAGAGAATAAGAAAAAGAGTCTCTACTTTATCTATTCTAAATCAGAATATCTTTATATAAACTGTTCAGATAAATTAAAATAGAAATTTGAGAAGTTATAAACAGAGTTAGTAACTGTCTTCTTAAGAGTTTTAAAGCTGATGTCTGAATCTATTACTCTTTTAATAAAAATATATATTTGTAGAGAGAGACTGTGTTATGATACTATTATCTTATCAGTATAAAAAGTATTAATGAACTCAGAATTTCAGGTCACTGTAGTGTTTCTAAAGCTTGTAAAGTAAATGAACTGAGTAATGAAAACTGATAATCTACTCTTATAATAAGCAGAGTGTGAGAACTCAGATCTGAGAGCTAAGAGACTTATATTATTATTATTATTATTCTTCAATTATAGATGTATACAGTCAGAGACTATGACATCTACCTGAGAATCAAAAGTTCTCAGAGTTTTTCCTATATCTATAAAGATAACTATTATACATTCATCAATTTCAGATATGTAAAATCAGAAAATTTCAGCTCAGAATACAAAAGCTATTTACAAATTGCAGTATTTTAACATCTTCTGATACTTTGAAACCATTTGACAATATCATGACAAAAGAAAAGAGAACACAGTCTTAAAGATAGACACATTAAATAGATAGATAGAAAGAAATTGAAAGAAAAAGATAAAGTAAAGAGAGACTGTAACAAAACAAATTATTAAAAGATAGTATATAGCTGTTTTAACAGACTATCTGATTAATTTCCTCCTCTTTATATTCAGATATTTCTGAATTTAGCTATTTTCTTGTAGCTGCTTGAGTTTCTGATAGAAAGTCTATTAAGTATTTAATTCCTGTCTCAGTTGAGAATAAGAATTTTATATTTAATTGATTTAGATCATACTTCTCTTTCAATCTGACTCTGAGACTATTGTATAATGCACAGTGCATTATAATATGCTCAGAATTCTCATTTGCATTGCAGAATGAGCATTTTATTGAATCAAATCTATCATCAAATCTTTGCATGTAAGATTTGAAATAGTCATGTTCTAGTTTCAGCTGTATTATAGATGAGAATATTTTCTTTTTACATTTAATTAAACAAGATTTCCACTTGGGTTTTGTTTCAAATCTTGAATAATGTATACTCTTCTTTTGTTTCTGCCAGCTTTCATTTCACTTGTCTAAACAAGATTCTTTTATTTTTCTCTTTATAAAAGATCAGAATACAATTTTTTAAATAGATCTGCTTAATTCTGAACTCTTTTTTACAACTGAATCAGCCAATTAATTTCCATGAATATTCATATGAGCAGGAACTCAGTGCAGATGAATTATCAGCTTTGATATCCTTCTCTTTTGAATTTTTAAAACAGAGTTTAAGATCAGTTCAAGATTCATTTGATCATTATAAATCTGACTATTTCAAGAGACTTATAAAAGTCATCTTTAAATTACAAGATCTCTTCAGAACTTGAAGAAGATTTGTAAAAACTATAATTATCACAGATATCTCAGATGATATATACTTAAGACTTGTATTACTTTAAAGATATAATTCACACATAGCTATCTATGAGTCAGATTTATACTTCTAATAAGTATTGATAGACTTACTTATAAAGATAGAATTAGTTAATACTGTAGAGTTAATTGAAGAAGACAAGCTTATCTATATAATAACTTTATAAATATATGAGAACTTTACAGTCATGAAAACTGAGCTTCAGATATTAGAGAAATACTGAGATCTCATAGAGATATTTAGTTCAGCTAAGACAGCTGAGCTTTTATCTCACTATAAGAAGAATCTGATAATAGATCTGATAGAAGAGCAGAAATTCTTCTGAGAATTAATCTATAAGCTCTTCTATCATGAGACAGAAGTCTTACAGACTTATATGATAAAGAATCTAAAGAATAACTTTATCTGATCTTTACAGATCTTCATAAAAGCTTCTTTGATATTTGTGAAGAAGAAGAATGAAGATTTTAGATTATATATAAACTACTATAATCTGAACTTCAAGACTATAAAGAGTTACTATTCTCTGTCTCTGATTGAGAATATAATTAACTGTCTTGTGAGAGCTGTTATATTCATATAACTGAATATAATTAATATATATACATAGCTGTGAATACAGTCTGAGAATGAATGAAAGACTGTCTTTAAAATCACACTGAGATTATTTGAATATCTAGTAACATCTTTTGATTTAACTAATATCTCTGTAATATTTCAGTCTTTTATTAATAAAACACTTCATGTATATCTAGATATCTGAATGATAATATAGCTGAATGATGTAATAATATACTTTATGAAGAAGAAAGAACACACTGAGTATGTATAAACTATGTTAAAGATCTTAGATGAGACAGAACTGTATATTAAGCTCATAAAGTGCAACTTTAGTATCTATCAGATTAATTTTCTAGAATATGTAATTATTATAAATAATATTCAGATAAAATCTTTATAAATTGAGACTATTCTATTATAACTGAAGTTAACTAGTATTTACAAGATTCAGATCTTTCTGAGCTTTGTGAATTTCTATAGATGATTTATCTTTATATTTATAAGAATCTTCTTAGCTCTTATAAACATACTAAAGAGTGAAAATAAGAAGAAGTCTTTCTATAAATGAAGAATGAAAAGATTATTAAGAAGAGAGAACTGTGAGAACTTTCTTATCTCAGAAGCTTATAAGATTTTTATAAGATTAAAATAGATATTCACAGATGTAGTGATACTGTTTCACTTTAACCTCTTACTCTTAATCAGATTAAAGATAGATATCTTCTTCTTTACAATTTCAGAAATAGTCTTGTAACTATAGTTAAATCAGAACTGAGTTTCAGTGATCTTTTTCTTATAAAAGATATAACTTACAGAGATTAACTATAACATTTATAATTAGAAGCTTTTTATAATAGTGAAATTCTTCTATCACTAATATCACTACTTTGAGAGTCTTATAACAGTGATTACTATTAGAACTAATTATAACAACTTATAATAGTTTACTTTAACTGAGAAACTCTTACAGCAGTAGATTCACTGAACTCAGAAACTGAGTGAGTTCTGATTTAAGATAGAGTATATTAAGAGAATTAAAAACTCAGTAGATAGACTCTCTTACAGATCTGATTATATTAAGAAGATCAGATTATTATTATTATTATTCTTCAATTATAGATGTATACAGTCAGAGACTATGATATCTATCTGAGAACTTTTAGTTCTCAGGGTTTTTTCTATATCTATAAAGTTAACTATTATACATTTATCAATTTCAGATATGCAAAATCAGAAAATTTTAACTCAGAATATAAAAACTATTTATAAATTGCAGTATTTTAACACCTTCTGATACTTTGAAATTATTTCATAATATCATGATAAAAGAAAAGAGAATATAGTCTTAAAGATAGATATCTATATTAAATAGATATATAGAAAAGAATAGAAAAGAAACTACAGAATAAGATCTCTGCAGTTTACATCTTAAGTTATATACATATTTTAACACTCTATATAACTGACTGCTGCCTCTGTTCTCTCAGACTTACTTCAGAAATTATTATTTTCTCTAAAGAGCTGCTGCTCAGCTAGCTTCTATAACTAGCTTACTCATAAGTAAGATTCTTACTAAGAATAATATCAGAGCTACTTAATTCAAGTTAAGTCTTTAATCTTTCAGCTGTCAATCTCAGTATTTCAGTTTATTAATTAACTGTCACAGTCTTACTTACACTAATCATCTATTAAGAATATCTAGATTTTATCTTATCTAAGTTCTTACTAGATCTGAGATGTTCTAATTAAATAGTTTTTAAATTTCAATTCTTTGAAAGTAAATGTCTAGAGTGAAGAGAATGAGATTTGATTAGTTAAGCTTGATAATAATTCACTATTCTGCAGATATTCTAGATCTCAGTCACTCTAGTACTGATCTAACTTAAAACACTCAGAGAACTGTTAATTCTAAGATCAGTGAGAATTAGTGCTCAGAAATCTCTGAGATAAATATCTTACACTTAATGATAATTTACTATAGTGCACTCAGAAGTTCTCAGTACTGTTTTATAACTTAACAGTAAAAGTTGTGATTAAGATAACTCTTACAGGGTTCAAATCTGCCCTCTCTTAACATTTATTCCCCGGGGGAAAAAACATTAATTAAGGCTTCATAATAGTGTAGTTAATCACTACGTCACCGGGCTATAAGAAAATCAAAGTGACAGACACAGAGAGACTAGAGAAGATAGAAAAGCTTTACAGAATACTCAGACTAAGTGTTATAAAGATATTAACTGAAGAGTTTCTCAATCTCTTATAAGAGAAGAGAGAAAAGAAAGAGAAGAAGTCTGTATAACTACTCTCTACAACACTGAGAGTTAACACTCTGAGAATCTCTGTGAGAATTCTTGAAGAGAGTATCTATAATCTGAAGAGTTTACAGACTTTGAGAAGCACTGTGAAAGATCTGATATAAGAAGAAACAGAGTATAAGTCTTTATAAGATCTTCTATTCAGATTATTTAAACTGTAATTAAAGAATGAATATACTCAGTATATTTAAAAACTACTTACAGCAGAAGTCAATTCTGCAGAAATAAGGAATTGAAAAAACTTAAATAATATCTTATAAGAAGAGAACTGAATTTATATATCTATGAATAAGTTTCTATGTGTAGAACTTATTAAAAGATATTATAACTCTTCTCTAGCAGGTCATTTTATAGATACTAGAACTTATAAGTTATTTATAAGAAAATACTTCTGACTGAAGATATAAGAGCTTGTAAAGAAGATAGTGAATTCTTATACTATTTATCAGAATTTGTAGATAGTATAGTTCAGATTATATAAAGAACTTACTTCTCTACTTATTCTGTAAGAATCTTGAGAATAGGTAGAAATAAATGCTTCTATAAGTCTCTCTGAAAGTAAAAATATATATAATATCTGCTTTGACAGTGTACTGATGATAGTACATTGCTTTATCAAGATAACACACTTTATACTCATCTGTAAGAACTTAAAGTTAAAGAATTTAACTTATATCTTTATCTGTGATATAGTTCAGTTATATGAATTATCTGTGAATATTATCTGAGATAGAGAATTAATCTTTATAAGAGAGTTCTGATCTGATCTGATAACTATATTAATATAAGAAATCCTGCTTCTCGCAGATTCTTTACCTCTATTTCTATCTCTTGCGTAATCAATAGAGTTAGCAGCTCTTGACTACACACAACTATATAGACTGAAGTTCGCGAATACTATTCATAACTCAGCTTGAATACTATTATATATTTAATCTCTATATTTTATCTTTCTATCATGAATACTTCTAGTAGTTAACAGTACATATCACATCAAGCTGCAAACACTTAAATAATCATCTGTAAGCACTTATTCTTACATTTCAAGCTCAGTCAATCAGCAATTATTCATTATAACTGAAAGAACTAGAAACTTATATACTTCAATCTCTGTGCACTCTACTGTAGACACTCAGAAGCAGTCATCTGAATCATGAATAATCTCTGTGAAAGATGTCTCAGAGAACTTATTAATTACTTATAAGATATTATTCTCTATATCTGTCACAGAGAAACTCTCTGAATATATAAATAAATCAATCTCAGTGAAGAATATTCTTGAGTATCTTCTACAGAATCAAGCTATTTTTCTATAAGAAATACTTACTATCTGTAAACACTTTTAAATTAAGTCTCTAGACATAATCTTCAGAGATATCTATAAACTGAACAGAAACTTTCTTAAACTGTAATTACTTAAGACTAACTATTGAATTACAATCTATAAAAGCTTTTATAAGTTTGTATTTAAAATTAACTTATAAGCTCAGCTATATAATATAAAAGATGAAGAAGCTGTTATCTATACAATAATAGATCTCTACTACACTGAAGTCAAGAACTGACTGAACTATCTAGAGAATAATTATAAGAGATCTCACTGATCTATTCTTAAGACCTATCTAGAGAATAAGTTAAGAGACTTTATAAGCTGAATAGAGAATATCTGAGCTGTGATCATTAATATTAGAAAAAGAGATGAGAAATCTGATAAAGACTACTTATAATACTTCATGAAATTATGATATAAATTAAGATCTGTGAAAACAGAGTTCTGAAACAAGATCTAAATAATAATATTTATAAAAAGACTGAATAAAGACATGTAGAATAAGCTCATTGAGTAAGACTCTAAGTTCTTAACTCTGAAGAAACTGATAACTCTTATTCACTGCTTATGAATCACTGTGAGAGTTATAGACTTATAAAGAGTGAATCATTAATCAGCTCTGTAAGAGCT
The DNA here is from genome assembly GCF_000003855.2 of Blastomyces gilchristii SLH14081. Lineage (NCBI taxonomy): Eukaryota > Fungi > Ascomycota > Eurotiomycetes > Onygenales > Ajellomycetaceae > Blastomyces > Blastomyces gilchristii. The sequence goes on along the minus strand of NW_003101681.1, from coordinate 5,422,901 downwards.
AGAATAACAGAGAACAGATTTATCAGAAAAAGATAATAAGATATAGAGAGATTTATATCTGACTACTGAGCAGAGAGAGAGAGCTTTATAAGCTTCTGTAAACAAAGTATATAACAGAGAGATTAAGAAAAAGAGTCTCTACTTCATCTATTCTAAATCAGAATATCTCTGTATAAACTGTTCAGATAAATTAAAATAGAAATTTAAAGAGTTATGAACAGAGTCAGTAACAGTCTTCTTAAGAGTCTTATAGCTGATATCTGAATCTGTTACTCTCTCAATGAAAATGCATACTTATAGAGAGAGACTGTACTGTGATACTACTACTCTATAAGTATAAAAAGTATTGATAAACTCAGAATCTCAGGTCACTGTAGTGTCTCTAAAGCTTGTGAAGTGAATAAGCTGAATAATGAAAACTGAGAATCTGCTCTTATAATAAGCAGAGTGTGAGAACTCAGATCTGAGAACTGAGAGACTTATAAAAGTCATTTTTGAATTACAAAATCTTTCTGAAATCTGAAGAAGATTTGTGAAAACTGTAATTATCATAAATATCATAGATAACATGTACTTAAGACTTATATAGCTTCAAAGATATAATTTATATATAGCTGTCTATGAGTCAGGTTTATACTTCTGATCAGTGTTAATAGACTTACTTACAGAGATAGAATCAGTTAATACTGCAGAGTTAATTAGAGAAGACAAGCTTATCTATATAATAACTTTATAAATGTCTGAGAACTTCACAGTTATGAAAACTGAGCTTCAGATATCAGAGAAATACTGAGATCTTACAGAGATATTCAGCTTAGTAAAAATAGCTGAGCTTTCTTCTCACTGTGAGAAGAATCTGATAATAGATTTAATAGAAGAGTAGAAACTCTTCTAAGAATCAATCTATAAGCTCTTTCATTATAAGATAGAGATCTTATAAATCTATATAAAGAAGAATCTGAAGAATAACTTTATCTGATCTTCACAGATCTTCATGAAAGCTCTTATAATATTTATATTATTATTATTATTCTTCAATTATAGATGTATGCAGTCAGAGACTATGACATCTACCTGAGAACTTTTAGTTCTCAGGGTTTTTCCTATATCTGTAAAGTTAACTATTATACATTCATCAATTTCAGATATGCAAAATCAGAAAATTCCAGCCCAGAATACAAAAACTGTTTACAAATTGCAGTGTTTTAACATCATCTCATACTTTGAAACCATTTGACAATATCATGACAAAGGAAAAGAGAACACAGTCTTAAAGATAGACACATTAAATAGATAGACAGAAAGAAATTGAAATGAAAAGATAAAATAAAGAAAGACTGTAACAAAACAAATTATTAAAAGATAGTATATAGCTGTTTTAACAGACTATATCTGGTTGATTTCCTCCTCTTCATATTCAGATAATTCTGAATTTAGCCATTTTCTTGTAGCTGCTTGAGTTTCTGATAGAAAGTCTATTAAGTATTTAATTCCTGTCTC
>NW_003101681.1:5378546-5420906 GCF_000003855.2 Blastomyces gilchristii SLH14081 | reverse complement strand
CATATATCTGAATAATGTGATGATATACTCTGTGAAGAAGAAAGAATATACTGAGCATGTATAAAATGTGTTGAAAATCTTAGATGAGATAGAACTGTATATTAAGCATATAAAATACAACTTCAGTGTCTATTAAATTAATTTTCTAGAATATGTAATCACTGCAGATGATATTCAGATGAAATCTTCATAAGTTAAGACTATTCTATTATGATCAGAGTTAACTAGTATTTATAAGATTCAGATCTTTCTGAGCTTTGTAAATTTCTATAGATGATTTATCTTTGTATTTATAAGAATCTTCTTGACTCTTACAGACATGCTAAAGAATGAAAATAAGAAAAAGTCATTCTATAAATAAAGAATGAAAAGATTGTTAAGAAGAGAGAACTGTGAGAACTTTCTTACTTTAGAAGCTCACAGAGTCTTTATAAGATTAAAACAGATATTTACAGACACAGTGATACTATTTCACTTTGATTTCTTACTCTTAATCAGATTAGAGATAGATGTCTTCTTTTTTATAATTTCAGAAATAGTCTTATAACTACAGTCAAATGAGAACTGAGTTTCAGTGATCTTTTTCTCATAGAAGATGCAATCTGTAGAGATTAACTATAACATTTATAATTAGAAGTTTCTTATAATAGTGAAATTCTTTTATTATTAACATCACTACTTTAAGAGTCTCATGATAGTGATTACTATTAGAACTGATTATAATAGCTTATAATAGTTTACTTTAATTAAGAAACTCTTATAATAATAGATTCACTGAGCTCAGAGACTGAGTGAGTTCTGATTTAAGATAGAATATATCAAGGAAATTAAGAACTCAGCAGACAGACTCTCTCACAGATCAGACTATATTAAAAAGGCCAGAATAACAGATACAGAGAAACTAGAGAAGATAGAAAAGCTTTATAGAATGCTTAAACTGAGTGTTATAAAGAGATTGACTGAAGAGTCTCTCAATTCTCTATAAGAGAAGAAAAAAAAAGAAGAAAAGAAGTCTGTATAACTAGACTAACCGCCGGGATTATGAATTTCATATTTGGTCGCATTTGGTCTGATCTCATACATTTCTTGGCGTGAATCTCACTGGGACTAGTCATTAAAAAAACATGCAAAGTGACTATATATAAGATCTTAAAATGAAACCATGACTTGAAAAAAATGAGAAAGTGATTTTATTTGATTTCATTTAGTCTCATTCTTGGCATAAAGTTACTATTTTTAGACATTTTAAGGTTTTTTTTAGACTATTTTTAATTTTTTAAAAAGTAATGCTTTTTGATAACACTTAAATGAGATTTAAAGTCATTTAAAGTAATAAAAATAATTTAAATTGAGAAGTGAAAATCATGATCTTATTTGAAAAATGTGATAAAAGTAGACAGTAAGTCTCACTGAGACAGTATGAGACTACTATCTAATGTTAAAACTGTGTAATGAGATTAGTCAAATTGATAATAAGACTATTAAAAAATCTGGTCCTGGTCTCAGACACAGTCACACAGTCAGTCTATGTATAACTACTTCTTATAACTAGACTGACTGTGTGACCGTGTCTAAGACCAGGACCAGATTTTTTGATAGTCTCATTACCAATTCGACTGATCTCATTACACAGTTTTAACATTAGATAGTAGTCTCATACTGTCTCAGTGAGACTTACTGTCTACTCTTATCACATTTTTCAAATGAGATTATGATTTTCACTTCTCAATTTAAATTATTTTTATTACTTTAAATGACTTTAAATCTCATTTGAGTATTATCAAAAAGTGTTACTTTTTAAAAAATTAAAAATAGTCTAAAAAAAACCTTAAAATGTCTAAAAATAGTAACTTTATGCCAAGAATGAGACTAAATGAGACTAAATGAGATCACTTTCTCATTTTTTTCAAGTCATGGTTTCATTTTAAGATCTGATATATAGTCACTTTACATGTTTTTTTAATGACTAGTCTCAGCAGGATTCACGCCAAGAAATGTATGAGACCAGATCAAATGAAATCAAATATGAAATTCATAGTCTCAGCAGTCAGTCTACTTATAACACTGAGAGTTAACACTCTGAGAATCTTTATAAGAATTCTTGAAGAGAGTATCTGTAATCTGAAGAATTTGCAGACTTTGAGAAGTACTGTAACAGATCTGATATAAGAGAAAACAGAGTATAAGTCTTTATAAGATCTTCTATTCAGATTGTCTGAACTGTAACTGAAGAAGGAATATACTCAGTATATTTAGAAACTATTTATAACAGAGATCAATTCTGCAGAAATAAAGAATTGAAGAGACTTAAATAGTCTCTTGTAAAGAGAGAGTCAGATTTATATATCTATAAATGAGTTTCTATATATAGAACTTATTAAAAGATATTATAACTCTTCTCTAATAAGTCATTTTATAGACACTAAAACTTATGAGTTACTCACAAGAAAATACTTCTGATCCAAGATATGAGAATTTATAAAAAAGATAGTGAATTCTTATACTGTTTATCAGAATTCATGAGTAGTGTAATTCAGATTATATGAAGAACTTACTTCTCTACTCATCTTATAAGAATCTTGAGAACAGCTAGAAATAAATACTCTCATAAGTCTCTCTGAAAGTAAGAACATATATAATACCTGCTTTGACAGTGTACTAATAATAGTAGATTACTTTATTAAGATAATACACTTTATACTCACTTATAAGAACTTAAAGTCAAAGAATTTAACTCATATCTTTATCTGTGATATAATCTGATTACATGAGTTATCTATGAATATTATCTCAGACAGAGAATCAATCTTTATAGAAGAGTTTTAATTTAATCTGATAATTATACTGAAGATCTTGAGACATTTAAATATGACTTTTTATTAACAGATAGATAATCAGATAGAATATTTAATAAGTATATTAAAATAGTATCTGTGATACTTTATTAATTATAATCAGAATAACTGAGTATATTAATTATTACTTATAGAGTTTATATATAATAACTCAAAGTATGTCAGTACAGATAAAACTCTCTTTAAGATACTTACTGAGACTTATCTGCAGATGATCTTGATAAATCTGTGAGAGTATACTATAGAGTGTGATAATATCTGTGAATAGACTGAGAGAATTCAGAATATTTGAGAAAAAGACTGTGAATTCTTGAGAAAGACTCAAGAGTATCAGAAGAGATACTATGACTTTAAGTATATTATAAAGAGTTTTAAAAAAGATAATAGAGTCTGACTGAATTTAGAAAATATTATTATATAAAGATGTAGTAAGAAGCTGAATCTCTTGTAAACAGAGTCTTATAAGATTATAAAGAAAGTTAGTTTATAGTTCTATAGATTAAAACTATTATCTGAGTTATAGATATATAATATTTTTCATATCTCTTTACTCTATAAATATAAGAAATTCTTAGAAGAGAATTCTGTAACTTATCACTCTATTTATAAAGTATTAAAGAGTGAAAAAGAATATCAGATCAAAGAAATTATTAACTCAGAGAAGTGAGATTATAAGCTCTGATTCAAGGTTCAGTGATAAGAGTATTCTGATAAGAGAGGTAAGTTTACTTAAGAATTATCTGAGTAGATAAGACATCTGTAGAAGCTGAGACATGACTTTTATACTATGAATTTTAATAAGTTAGAATAATATAGTCTTCACTAAGAACCTGATTATAATAAAGATATTAATACTATTATTTATAAACTTTAATCTATAAGATAATGAGTTTCTACTGAGATGAACAGTTCACAGTGTATATAAAAGAAAGAAGAAATCATATTCTTATTAAAGTTAAAAAATAAGAAAACAGAAACAGGTCTGTAAACATAATTTAGAGATTAATAAAGAAAAAATAAAGAAAACTTATACTTATATTCTTAATATTTATAATACTTAATTCTCTTACAACTATCAATTTCTCTCTTCAAAGAAGCAGAAAGTATTATACTTGTAATACAGATAATTATTATATTTAATATAAAGACTACTGAAAATGCACAGACTTCAGAGAAGCTGAATATTAGAATATATATAGTTATAACAGAGTCTTGAGAGTTAATTATCTATATATATAACTAGATATCTCTTATAAAGCTGTATTTATTTTCTCAGTTATTATTATTATTATTATTATTATTCTTTCATTATACTTATATACAAGCGAAGCTTATGATGAGTTCTTGTGTGATGTTAAATTCAGATCAAGTGTTAATTATACAGAAGAAAATACAGATGTTGAGATTATATCAAGATAACAAAAACATAGGAAAATATAAAGAAGTGACAATTAGATACATGTGATAATAACTTCTCAGCTCAGGAATATAGAGCAATTCATTGAAGCAATTTATACACCTCTGTATTTATTAGAAACCTGAGGTGCTTAAGTTCTGGATTTAATGTATCCCCTGCGGGTTTCGAACTTCACATGCCTTGGTTTCCCACACCAAGGTGCTACTGGGTGGCCGCATTAATCATTCAGTCACTGAGGCTATTTTCTCAGTTATACTGAAGTATTCAGTCTGAAAATAATTAAGATATAAAGAGAGAGCTTATCTATTCAGATTAACTCTTATCATAAATTTATAATATTTATATTATTGTGGCCGGCTGCGCCCGATCAATCATATAGACTATTTCATTACGCTTCATAGATTCTTTCATTCCCGATCACCGATCCGCGGCCGCTACGGACGCGCGCATATTCTTCCGCCCCGAAGCTCCACCGCGTACGTCACCACATACGCGTATAAATATTCACCTCAATTACTAATTCTCGCACTTTCTCTTTCTTTCCTTCTTTAACATTTTTATCTTTGTTATATAAGACCTATCAATATTATACTGATCTATTCAGCATAGGCCTCTTATACTATAAAAATGTTCATTGTCTTCTCATTAGAAACAATTACTTATCAAGAGATATTCAAATACATAACAATATATAAGAAATAGAGAAACAGTTAAACAGTTAAGCAGACACTGAGTTCTCAGATAGAAGCTTGCTTATCAGTTATTCTGACTCTGTAATAAGATCTTATAAAGAGAATAAGATCTTATAAGAGAATATTAGTGAAAGACCTGAGAGTTCTGACACTCAGATATATGAGAATACAATTACATATTTAATAATCAATATAATCATGTCTAATAATAATATGAAACTCTTAAATATGAATATAAATGTAATGTCACAGTGACTCTGAGTAATATTGAAATTACAATAATAATAAATAGCTGATATACATGTAACTCAACAACTTCAATATGAAAAGATTTAATAATTAACTTATGTGATTTCAATATCTACAGAATTGAATATAAAAGCACTGAAAGAATACTTAAATACTCTTATATATTTTAATACTTCTGATCTCACTCTCTACTTATTATGAAGAATGAAAATACTTATAAAACTGAGTGTAGATGAAGATTTCATCAGTTCATTAATTAATCAAGATTAATATATCAATGAATAATTGAAGAATTATATGAAACAGAAGTTTCATTCATGAATGAAAGTATATAAATCAGTGTTGAGAACATCTGATAATATTATGAAATATCTTGATATTCTGTTTCAAGACACTGCTATGTAACAGAAAGTATTAAATTGATTACAGAGTGTTTAATAGAGAAACACTTCTCTTACAATATTTATTTCTGACTTTAACACTAAGATTCTAGAAGTAGATGATCAATCTTGAGAGAATTAAATGAAGATTAGCATGCTCAAGAAGATATTAACTTTCAAACTCTTATAGACTCTTATAAGTATAGACAAAGACCAGACTTATGAAGGCTTCTGCACACAGCTTCAGATATTAAATGATCATCTTATCAAGCTCAAGAGTATACAGAACAGTGATAGAAGATATTATATCTCAGTTACTTATACATCTGCACTGAAGAGAAGTAACAGTAATGATGTAGATGCTATGAACTAAATAGATTCAAATATCTATACATAAGCAAGAGTTTCTGCTGTTTAAACAGACTTCTAAGTTTCTGAGATCACTTCTGAAGAAGTCACTGATCAATATCAATATAAAGTGTGTATTAACTGTAACTGATCAGAACACATTGCTTTCAACTACTAATTAATCTATATGTCTTCACACTCAAGAGAAAGATCAGCACCTGTCTGTATCAATCACATTATAGTGAAGAAAGATTCAGAAGATAACTACAAGAATGTCTCAGTGAAACAGAGAAAAGATTAGCTTCTATTCAAATTCATAAACAGAAGCTTGAAGAGATCAGACAATAATAATTTAAAGAGAAGATGATAATGAATGTGATTCTTATATCTACTGTGATTGATAATATGTATAATATGAAAGTCATGATAGACAGTAGTCTATGTCACTATGCAATGATAAAATCTTCAGTTGTAAGATATTATAATCTTCAGTGTATCTCTCTATTAAAACTCTGACTTCTTGCAGAATTTGATGATTCAAAGAACATTTGTACTCATTACATGATGAAGCTGATCATAGATGTGAGAGAACATCAGTGTGAAGATGTCTATGCATATGAAGTTGATAATCTTGATTATAATCTTATGTTAGAACTTGCCTGACTATCTGAACAAGACATCTTATTGAATACTTGAAACAGAAGCTTGATATTTTCTAACAATGATAGAGTTCATGAAGATGATATTTACAAGATCATGAACCTGACACAGATCTCTGTCAACATGTATAAAATACTCTGAAAAAGAAGTCATTATTAAAATCACTGACAGAGTCACTGACAAGTTCACTGACAGCAGAATTATATGTTAATCTATTCTATCAGTCTGACTGATATTAAAAAGGCTCTAGAAAAGTTATTCTGTGTTACAACAATAGATTCTTGTACAAAACTCTCTCAATAATATCATGAATATTTAGATGTCTTCTGACAAGATAATATTATAAATATATCTCTCTTACAAGATTCTGAAGTGAATCACAGTATCAAGTTAGAGAAAAAGAATGATAAGAACTCTGAATCATTATGAGACTCTCTTTATAACATATCTCAAGATAAACTTCTTTTCCTTTGAAAGACAATGATCTGTTGAATAAAGAATTTATACATGTTAGTAACTCTTTCACTGCAGCTCTCATTCTCTTTACAAAGAAATCAGATGAAGAACTTCAATTCTGTGTGAACTACTGAGATTTGAACAGATTGATAAAGAAAGATTAATATTCTTTATCTCTTATCAATGAAACCCTAGCATGAATCAGGCAAGCTCAATAATTTACAAAACTAGATATCATCACTGTGTTTCATAAGATTTGTATTACTGAAGAAGATGAATGACTTACAGCATTTCAAACATGTTATAATCTTTTTGAATGAATAGTCATACTCTTTGAACTGACTAACATTCTCAGTACATTTCAGAAGTATATCAACTGAGTACTCTGAGATTTCCTTGATAAGTTTGTATCTGCTTATCTGAATGACATTCTCATCTTCACTGATGAATTCAGAAAAGAATACTAAGAATATATGTGAAAGGTATTACAACAGCTACAAGAAGTAGAACTATTGATAGATATTGACAAGTGTGATTTTAAAGTCAAGAGTATCAAGTATCTGAGTTTTATTATAGAAGCTGGCAAGAGAATTCAAATGAATTCTGAGAAAGTCTCTGTCATTCTTGAATAGAAAGCTCTGTGTACTGTGAAAGATGTATAAAGCTTCATCAGATTTGCTAACTTCTATCAGTGATTTATACAAAACTTCTCAGATATCATGAGACTACTTACAGATCTTACTAAGAAAGACTCAGTATTTCAATAATCAGTGAACACTGAAGCTGCATTTACACAGATGAAGAAGATGTTCATTAATACTTCTCTACTAATAACATTTGATTCTGATTATGAGACAGTTATTGAAGCTGATTTCTCTGGCTATATGATAGGAGAAGTGATATTGTAATATGATGATAAAGATGTTCTACAATTATGTGTCTTCATATCTAAGAAACTGAGTCCTGCTGAATGTAATTATGAGATCTATGATAAGAAACTTCTCACAATCATACACTGTTTAAAAGAATGAGACTCTGAACTTCAAAGTGTCTCTGAATTTGAGATAGTCACTAGACTGACCGTGTGACCGTGTCTGAGACCAGGACCAGATTTTTTGATAGTCTCATTATCAATTCGACTGATCTCATTACACAGTTTTAACATTAGATAGTAGTCTCATACTGTCTCGTGAGACTTACTGTCTACTCTTGTCACATTTTTCAAATAGGACCATGATTTCCACTTCTCAATTTAAGTTATTTTTATTACTTTAAATGACTTTAAATCTTATTTAAGCATTATCAAAAAGCGTTACTTTTTAAAAAATTAAAAATAGTCTAAAAAAAACCTTAAAATGTCTAAAAATAGTAACTTTATGCCAAGAATGAGACTAAATGAGACTAAATGAGATCACTTTCTTATTTTTTTCAAGTCATGGTTTCATTTTAAGATCTGATATATAGTCACTTTACATGTTTTTTTGATAGCCAGTCCCAGTGAGATTCACGCCAAGAAATGTATGAGATCAGATCAAATGAGATCAAATGTGAAATTCATGGTCTCAGCGGCCAGTCTAATAGTCACAGATCATAAGAATCTCAAATACTTCACAACTATCTATAAACTTATCAAATGACAGATGCAATGATCTGAGTTTCTAAGCCACTTTCATTTTACAATACACTATCATTCTAACAGCCAGAACTCAATGATAGATACTCTCTTATAATGAGAGCAAGATATATTATCTGATGTAACAGATACTCACTGAATGAACTAAGAGCACCAGCTCTTGAATCTGAAGATACTAGTTGATTAAGATGAAACAGCTCACAGCATTATACATGCTTCTTCAATTAGAACTGATATTGATATCTTCACTTCTTCTACACTGAATGAACTGTGACATACAGCAGCTCAGGCTGATGAACTCCTTCAGACTCTCACTGAAGCAGTATGTTAAGAAGCATCTCAATTTCTCTCAGAACTATGTATAAGAACTGATATCTCAGAATGTTTAATCAATGATAATAATACTCTATAATTCTGTGAATGATGCTGAGTCTCTTACTTCAAACCCTTATACACTCAGATAATGTAAGAGATGTATGATTCATGTATAACTGACTATTCAGATCATGAATAACTATATAGAATGATCTTCTGAGAATTCTACTGATCTGAGATATTAAACAGTATCAGACACTTTGTCTGAAACTGCAATCACTGTTCTTCTGTTATCTTATAAAAGAACTGTAGAAAAGATCTACTGAAATCACTTAATATCTCTGATAGAATCTGATAAGATGTAGTGATTGACTTCACTATTGATCTATCTAAGAGTAAGAGTTATAGAAATATTCTGATTATTGTTAACTGACTAAGTAAGAATGTAATATTGAAATCTTGTGATAAGATGAATACTGAATAAGTTGCTGAAGCCTTCTTACAGAGTTCATTCTATCAGATGCATGAGTTGCTGAGATTAATAGTATCAGATCAGAGCTGTCAATTCATAAGTACTCTCTGAACAAGAATCTGTCAAGTTCTTAAGATTATATGCTGTCTGTTAACTGTCTATCACTCTGAGACTGATGATGTATCAGAACAGACAATTCAGATCATAAAGAATTATCTTTATAAGTTCTGTAATTACTTATAAGATGATTAACATGATCTTCTCCTACACACAGAGATTACTATCAATGATTGAAATGTCATTTCAATAGATATAAGTCTGTTCTTTCTTACACATGAATATCATATGAAAGTGTTGAATCTTCTAGAGATTACACAGTTCACACTGAACCTCTGCAGTTCAATTCAGATCACTGATAATATAGTAACAAAGCTCTGAGATATCTATGACTGAGCAGAAGTCTTCATAACAACTGTAAAATAAGATTAAGAAGATTAAATTAATATTCAATGAGATTCTGCAGAGCAGTATAAGATAGAAGATCTTGTATAATTGAATCTTAAGAATATACAAATCATATATTCATCTTATACACTAGACTACTGTTATATTAGATATAAAGTGATAGAAGTTCTAGATAGTCACAACTACTGTCTTAACATATTATCAGAAATTCATAATATATTTCACACAAGCTTACTTCACTGCACTGTCACTGATTCATTCTCTTCTCAGCTGACTTCTGACTGACAACTGCCAGATATCATAGAAGAAGATAATGAGCTTGAGTGAGAGATTGAAGATATTCTTGATGAGAGATTCTGTGACTGCAGCTGATAATATCTTGTGAAATAAGTCAGCTATAATTAACTGATCTGAACTCTGAGTTCTGTGTTATCTGAAACAGCAGCTCTTAACTGATGAAAACTGCTTCTGAAAAGAGAGAACTAATGTGATGAGCTGCACCTGATCAATTATATAGACTATTTCATTACACTTCATAGATTCTTTCATTCTCAATCACTGATCCGCAGCTGCTATGAATGTGTGCATATTCTTTCACTCTGAAGCTTCACCACATACATCATCACATACATGTATAAATATTCATCTCAATCACTAATTCTCGCACTTTCTCTTTCTTTTCTTCTTTAACATTTTTATCTTTGTTATATAAGACCTATTAATATTATACTGATCTATTCAGCGTAGACTTCTTACAATTATCTTAATTATCTGAATTTTACAGATATCTGAAAACTCATCTTTCATTAATAATAAAATTACAGAAATGTGTCACAGTATGAGAACTGTTAATAGAAAATCTAGACATATTTATATATATCTGATTAGAGATTATATAAGTAGAGAGAAGATAATTATAGATCTGCAGAGCTGTAGAAGATACTGATAACACTGAGAGCTTTATAAGAACTATTAGCTAGAGTCTGTAAGAAATTACTTATAAGAAGACTTACAGCAAAAAGTGAGACTATACTGCTTAAAGTCAGAGACTGATCTGAGAGAGATATAAAATTAACTACTAATCTGAAAATCAGATACAGTGACAGAGCTGAAACAGATGAAGATACTATTATAAACAGTGATATTTCTACCTTATCAGTCAGTAAAAAGCAATCAGAAGAGTTGTAGAAATACTTATAAAAAGCTCAGTGATAATCAGATATTATTTATAAGAATATTGAAATTAAAAAAATTTTTATTCTTGAGAAGTTCTTGAATTAATATATAGATATTATTAGAAATACTCTCTCTCTATCACCTGAATAAAAACACTTCACAGATGAATAAAGATACTCATAGTTTATAAGAATAAAAGCTGTTACAGAAAAAGAGAAAGAAAGATAAAGTTTTATAAACAGATCTAAGATATTTATACTACTCTAAAGAGATTTATTTACACTGTGAGTGATTCTATGAAACAGTCAGATCACTCTAGTAAATAAAGAGTAATTATAAATTACAGATCTGAATCTTTCTATATAACTATACAGAGTAATTATAGACTGTAAACATCTTGATTTTATAATTCTACAGAGTTAATAAAAGAATGAAAAATTTCTTATAATTCTACAGTATCAAAGAACAATGATTTATAAAAATAAATAAAAGATTAACTTATGAATACTTCTCTTTAATAGAAGTAATCTCATAGAGAGTGATTTATCTATAAGATAAATCTATATAATAATTATATAAGAATTTTACAAAAATAATTAAGAGTTAACTAAAACTCTTTTATATAAAAGATATAAGATATATCTATATAGTAGTTAGAGAAGAATTTATAAATTATAAAGAATCTTATGAAATAAGAAACTGAGTGATAGACTCTTTTCTCTTTATAATAATAAGAAATTTTTTCTCACTGAGATTTTTTTTATAAATATAAAGAATTTTTAGTGAGTATTACTACAGTACTGAGTTGATTCTATAAAATCACTCAGTAAAAGACTTCATGAATAAAGTCTTAGAGAGAAAAGAGTATATAAGAAATTCTGCTTCTTACAGATTCTTTATCTCTATTTCTATCTCTTATATAATTAATAGAGTTAGCAGCTCTTGACTATATATAACTATATAGACTGAAGTTTATAAATAATATTTATAACTCAGCTTAAATACTATTATATATTTAATCTCTATATTTTATCTTTCTACTGTGAATACTTCTAGTAGTTAATAGTACATATCATGCCAAGCTGTAAACACTCGAATAATCACCTGCGAGTACTTATTCTTACTTTAACAATGCATTCTTCAACAGGTGATTGAATATGAATGACATGTCTATTACTGCAATGACTTGATATTAATAGTAGTAAATAACTGAGGGTTTAAGGCTGCAGTGTTCAATGTATGTCTTTGATCACATATTCAAGATTATCAGATAATGATTGTAGTTCAGAATTTAATTTACTGTTCTCTATCTGACACAGAGCTTATCTAGTTTGATTTTCTATTGTATATGCATCTTTTTTATTTCTCTTTGAAAAGTTTAATAAGTTAGTTAAATCAAAAGTAAAACAATTCAACTCAGTACATGAGTATTCAAGAACTTCTCAGCTTATGATGACTGTCACTGTCATTTTAATACAAAATGAGAAGAGATTTTTCTACTCATTAAGAGATGATGTTGACTAATTCATGTCAAGATATGTTGGTGATTACTACACCTACTCTAGTCACGTGCCACCTTAACCTATTTATTTAGTGTAACTCGCGTAGTTAGATTACAACATAATAACATTATTCTTCAAGAGATTATGAAGCTCTTCACAAGCAATGAATAACTGTAATAACATGCAATTGACATCTTCATGTGTTGTTACAAGTGTGTCTAGATAATTTATTAAGTGATTAAACTCATGATTAATCTAAGATTCAGGGGAATGCCTGACTTAACAAAAGAATACATGTCTTCAAGATGAAGAAATGAGAAAATGTCAGAGCAGTAAATGCAAGATCACAGATCACTGCTAATATTAATAATGAATCAGAAGACAGCTTCTGAGATGTTTGAGCTGAATGACATGATTGTAGAAGAACAGTCTGATAAGTTCAATAATAAATATAAAGACCTGATTGAAGATATTAGTAAGATATCAGACAATGTAGAGAGCTTAAGTAGCTAGAATAACAATAGCTCTGTGAGTGAGAAGACTCACATGAGATTAGAAATTGCAAGACTTCAGCATGAAGTCAAGCAAATGAAGATAGACAGGGATAAAAATGAAGAGCTTGGTACAGATTTAATGAACTATCTTCAATGAAAGAGTAGAACATCTGCATTGATGAAGATTCTTAATAAATTCAGAGATTAAGTAAGATTTATAAAGAAGCCTGTTATACTCACTAACTCTGTAAATTATTCTATATGAAAAGAAGAGATTCTGCTCACAGCAAGACAATCTGAAATGAATGATATTCTTAATGATAAGTAGATTAATTCTGACAAGAATGTTAGTATGAATATACAATGTTTTTAATTAGAACAGAATATCTGATTATACAACTATATATAGTCTGCAATCATCTCACAGATCAAATCTCACTTTATTATACTCAAGAAGTCTCAACTATCTGCTTATTCTCTATGATCTGTCATAGAGAATAATTTCACTGAGAGATCTGCTGTTCACAGAACTCATCTGTTTCAAGAATTGATTGAGATGATATTAAAATCAAAGAATTCTGATTATATATTTATTAAACATTTAATTACAATCAGGACTGATTATATCTGATTGAAATATAATATCAAAGATTTCATGTTTTTTGACAGACTTCTTACAGAGGTTAGTAAAGATTGATTGTCTTTTATAAAGAATTAAATGAATGTAATAGAGAAGGATGAGAATGCTAGAACATTTAAAAATGATTTCATGAAATTGTGTTGAGATATTCTTCTACAATTGCCAGCTACTGATAAATCTCTCATCTTCAATGAAAAGACCCCTGCAAATAACACCTAAGACAAGGATAAGAAAGGCAAGGACAAAGACAATGATAAGAATAAGAACACTGAATCCAAACCTGAATGTAGAGGTAATGACATGAGAACATGCTATCATTGTCAAAAAGTTAGTCATATTCAGGCCAACTGTTGGAAGAAATACTCTGAGAAACATTCTTCAAACTTCAATACAAATAGGAACAAGAATAAAGACAAGAATGTGAAGAATACAGATGCTGCTCCTGTTCACAATGTCATGAAGCAAGTATTTTGCATCAAGGAAAAGGCCTATACAAGTGACCAGACAGAAAAAGATATCTGAATTCTAGACTCTGAATCAGGTGCTTATATCACATCTCACAGAGATCTTGTCATGGCAAAACCTCAGAAGATGAAAGTGATGTTGAAAATGGCAGATGAAACAGTGATCTCTGCTACAGCTATAGAAGATATGAAGATTCTAGTGAAAGGAATAAATATGCTGTTAAATGATGTCTGCTATGTTCTGAAGTTAGAAGTGAACCTCATGAGTATGAGTAAGCTTGTATGTCAGAGTTATACCTATAAGCAGTTGATATATGAGAATAATCATACTATGTTGATTATATCTCCTGACTGCATATTCTCATTTACAGCAAGATTAAATGAGAATGATATCTATGAGATGAAAAGACCAGTTATATACAGAGACTTGATCTGAACTTATGATGATGCAATGACATTAAAGGCTAGAACATCTAAATTCTGCAGATATTGTAAAAATGACAGCAGACTCATGTCTAGAGATGAGAATTATTGATCAACAAGCTTTATCATTCTGCAAAGTCTGTGTCCAGGCAAAAATGACACATTCAATCTTCATATCTATGACATGAGCTGTCAAGCCGGCAATGAGATTCTTCATCAATCTGGCAGGGGGTGGAAAAACACTTTTCAATGGGAATGACACCCCCACTAGGAGGGGTGCAAGTTATTGATTGAGTATAACAGACAATGCAACCTGTTATATGACACTGGGTTGATGAATGATGGAAAAGCGAAAATATGCTCGCACCTATAAGTTGACAATAAGGGAGCAATCAATCTAGCAAAGGGGGAATCCTTAACATGAAGGTCGCGCCACATTGAGATTAGATATCATATTCTCTGTGATTTGGTTGAAAAAGGGGAAATCATGATGGAACATGTTGATTCTACAGTGAACATAGCTGACAGGCTCACCAAGCCACTGACGAAGCCTGCATTTGAAGATTTTGTCAAAAGAATTGATTTGAAAGAGATCAGAAAGGAATGATTGAATGATAATAATAATACAGTGAATCAGTGGATTTTGCATGTATTTCTTGATTTTTATGATTATTACTGTACGGACGCCTTTCCTAATAAGGAAATCAGGGTCCGATTGATGTAATTAATTATTATTGCATTTTTGAAAGATTTGAGGATGGGGGAGGCCCCGGGTGGCGGCTTATAGGCCACGGTGTAGCAAGGGGGGGTGTTGGTGATTACTACACCTACCCTAGTCACGTGCCACCCCAACCTATTCATTTAGTGTAACTCGCGTAGTTAGATTACAACACAACAACGTTATCCTCCAAGAAGGTGCTTATGTGAGCTGGTACAGTTACCCAGAAATAGGTTAGTTGACATAGGTCAGTTTGACCTGTGCCGAATAACCTGTACATATTATAAACATAGAGTAGTGGTTGCAGGTCCTTCGGTGATCTATGACTTTTGACCAAAGTACCCTGTAGGTGCAAACCTTAGCAGGTTCTGTGGCAGGCAAACCAGTACACTTCTTAACCTATGCCGGCTGTTACATGATTGATGCTGTTTTCTCTCCCTCCAGGGCCACTCCATGGCTGCCGTCAATCCAGTCCCCGATCACCAAGCCAGTCACCTGTCTGAGAGAGAGGTGACACTTTTTGGTGAGCTCTTTTTCTTTGGCAAAGTGAATTTTTCCTGGATCTTTATACCCCGTGGATTTAAAAGCTAACTTTTGAAGGTCAACTTATAATAGTTAACTTTTCAAGAAACACGCCTGGGTAACGTCCACAAGGGCCTGACGCCCACAGGGGAGTAGCGCCCGCAAGGCCGATGCACCACCAAAGGCCTGACGGGGAATTGATGCCTACCCCTCGGCTATTATTTTGTGGTGCGCATCCGGGCGTATAGGGATGACGGGCGTAAAGGAAAGGCAAGAATAGGTGAAATTCTGTTTGTTGGTAAATTACACTAAGCTCTTTTTGGAAAGTAAATCTACTCTGTCTTACAATTTATAATTTTGATGGCTGAATAGAATATTATCTTAAATTCGCTATGGGAAGAAAGTTGCTCGGGATTAAGTTGTTTTTTACAGCAATATTAACGTGCGGTCCAGAATGGTTCTTCATTGCCCATCCTCTCTTTTTCTCTCGCTAATAGATGCCTGATAAATGGATCAAGGAAATCAAGAAATACATTTACTTCGCACGCATTCAAAACAATTGGTGACTTACCGTTGTGATCAATGCTACAATTAAACTATGTGGGTCCGTATCAACCACGCCGGATCGCCGGTTTGTTGTAAATTACAATGCTTTCGATCGCGGGGCCGAAAAAGCGGGCATCTTCCACAGGATGTTCATTGGAAATATCCGAGGAGGCCCTGCGCCAAGAGGACATTATCAAAGTTTGTCCTGGTTTTTTTGCGAAGAGCATTTTGTATTTCCAAACAGTACGGGTATTCTGTTGATTACATTTCAGGTGAGTCGACAATTTTTCATGGATCAAGAAGGAATACATTTAGACGTCTTCGCACGCATTCGGAACTAGTGGAGACTTACCGCCGTGATCGCTACAATTTGATTGAATCAAACTACGTGGGTCTGTACCAACCACGCCAGATCGCCGGTTCGCCGGATCGCCGGATCACCAAATTCGTTTGTATTCGGCCAAGTTCCTGAGAAAACACTTCCAGAAGGCTTGTGTGAATAAAATGATTTTCTTATGATGCTGTGTGACTCAGATAGCTCGGCTTGAGATATTTCTAAATACATGAAGTTACTTGATTCGAGTGAAAGTTCTTAATCCCCTATGTTTCACAAAGGCATTCTCTTGTATTACTATCTGAGATATGAAGGCCTTGTCAGATGCTAGAACACATGAATTTTTTAACAGCCTTTACATATTGTGAGGTTTGGCCATTAAAGAGTATTAATTTAGAAAGCCTCTTCTGTGACAACAACCCTCTCGAGAGAATCCTCTTGTGAGGAAATTGCTCCTGGAAGTAATTGCCGAGCAGACCAACGCAAACCAACCAAATCACGGCTTGGCGCCCTTCTATAAGAGACTTATTCTGATATTTTCTAGTGAGTAAACATCTTCATGGTGTGGCTGTGGCCTCCGTGACTGTTAAGAAAGCCAGGTTGGAGATGAAGACAGCAGTGTCAATGAGCTGCGGAAGCATCACTTTCATTGCCACATCTTCTCCTGCTTCTCTTGCAGCTATGATGATAGTTGTCATTCCTTGCAGTGAGATGTCATCCCTTCTGCCAGTCAGTTCTGGCGTGAAGGGGACGGGCTTTTGGTGCGATCGACTTTGCGTGCTCCCTGTCACTCGAGCCAATGCTGATGTCTGGAAGTCACTCTACCTATGATGTCATCCACGGCCCACCTTTTGACAGGTAAAGCTTAGCAAAGCCCGGCGCTGATATGACTGGCAAGGCGTGGTGGGCTTGCATTTCTGCGCTCGTGCGAAAAGGCAGTTTTGCAGTTTTGTAATTTTGCATTTTCACCTTTTGGCGTTTTGTGCGATTTGGTCAGCATACATGATTTGACTATTCTGTGGTGTTTATGGCTTCCATCGATCGAGGTAGGAAGACAGTGAGAGATGACTCCATAGCACGCCAAGCAGTCCAAAAACTGTGCCCGTCGTTTGATTGATTGATTGATTGATTGATTGATTGGATCAGCTACCCTGACCTCTCCCTCATCGGGATATGCAGGCTACCACTATTACAGCTACTCTCATCTATCCTTTCTAGTCTAACTACATGCACGATCTTAATGCCTCGCCAGGGCCTGTGGCTGATCTACTCTAGTTGTCTCTGCCTTGGAATCTTTCCGAGCTCTCAGCGAAGTCTAGGATCGCATCGAGGTCTCCCCTACTGATTTTCCATTCCGTCCCATTTATTGTCCAGTTTGGTGGTTTACCCCCTAGCATCAGGGAGATATTGTTGAACATGTCCCCAATCTTTTGTCGCAGAACCCGACGTTGTTGCTGCAGTCTCAGGCAGTCTACTAGGACGTGATGGACCGATTCTTTTGCTCCACATTCACATTTGTTGTCGTCAGCGTATTTTATTCGGTTTCGGAAGTCATTCAGCCATGAGTGGCCCGTTCTGAGTTGCGCCAGGAGTCTTGCTCGAGGCCTTGGAAGGGTGGCATATAGACGGCGGGTATGTCGGCCCGGGAGGGCTGCGTCTATCTTCCGCAGGTGAGTCCCCTTTGCCGTTGAGGACCATTCATCTCTCCACTCCTGTGTGGTGCTGTTGCGGCTGGCTTCCCTAAGGTGTGAGGCAGGCTTTGGGAAACCATGCGTTGGGTTTGGGTTGATTGACTGCTTGGCGAGCTGGTCGGCCATTTCATTTCCCTTGATTCCACTGTGTCCTGGTACCCACTGGAGGCAGAGGTCTACGCCTATGGATCTCAGCTCTTTTGTTGTGTGCAGAATGTTCTGGATTATCTGTCCTCTGACTTGTTTTGAGGCGTTTGCGATGGCTCGAAGAGCGGTACGGGAGTCGCTGAGGATGGTGTATGTGTGTTGTTGGTGGGGGGTCGGTGTCTCCTCACTTGAGTGAGATCTCCATACCAGGTAGAGTCCATGGTATATCGCTAGCAGCTCAGCCGTTGTGACAGTCCAGTGCTTTTCTCGCCCAACACCAACTTGTATGCCATACTGGATGTGGTATGATTCGTCCATGATCAGCGCCGCTGCTCCAAGCGCCGAGTTCTCCTTTGCGGCATCGGTGAAGACTGCCTTGGCTGGGTTCTCCATTATTTTCGTAGCTCTCTCGATGGCTCTGGCCCTGTCGGAGTCGAGGTAGATGCCTTTGAGTACTGGCTTCTGCCATGGTTCCGGGGGGCATGGATCGAACTGTGCCCGTCGCGGTCCGGACCAGGAGGACGCCAAGGCGTGATTTGGTTACCCATTTTATTGGGGGTAGGAGCGCGCCAAGCCATGCTCTTACCAAGCTATGTCTCCCGATAATGACACACCACCGTGGTGACGAAAGGAGGAAACGGAAGAAAGAAATTCAATTGTTAAGTTCTCACTTTAGAAGATCTTGGGTCATTTAAAAAGGCCGGAGGCTGACTCTACCAGCGGTGGTAGCAGGCATTCAGCACCAGTCCCTCTCTGATTGCTCGGTCTGCATGTTCCTTGATGATGAGTTCAACCAACAGAGAGGAGGTCGGTTTCTTCGCCCCAGTCCTTGTCAGCCATCCCACATATGTGACCTTCGCCCCGGGGTGTATAGTCACATTCTCTGTTTGAATCTTCTCAATGGGCTGCATCTGTTGGCTGGGATTTATATTCTCTTTATGCGTGCGGACTGAGTGAACCAGGACCCCAGATCTATTTGATAGACACCAGTGTATGGTATTTATGCATCTTGAGAGCAAGAGGGGAACCAGAGAACAATGAGATGCAAGTACAGCTCGCGCTACAGGAATGACTCCGGATTTATTTCAGTTCCTGCTGTGGTGAAAGAGCAGGTGCTGTGGATTTCCTGAAATGGGTCCATTCTTTGGGCGCGAGCCAATTGTTATTGCAGTCCTTTTTGCGCACCGTTTGCGCCGCTCTCCTGGAAACATTGCCCTCCCTGGGGACACTCCTCTCCCTGGGGACACTCTTTTCCCTGGGGACATGATCATAAGCAGTACAGGCAAGATCGGCCTCCGTGCGTATCTTCACGACATCAATAAGGTCGACACTGATAAATGCCAATGCGGCTACGGACCGCAGACCGTGCGACACATCCTCCTTGAGTATCAGAATTGGGTAGAAGAACAACATTGAATGTGGGTAAGCAAGTCTCCATGCGTGAACATCAAGCGCATTCTCTGTAGCTCGTTAATGGCGGTACAAGCAGCAAAGATGATGATCAGGACAGGCCTCCTGGGTCAATTCCAGGCAGTCCTGTCCAAGGGACAACTAGCATACAAGTGTAAAACCAGTAGACAGAAGTTGAGGAGGGTCAGGAAAGACCTAACAAGGCAGAGATACAGAACAGATAGAGAGAGTATGGATAGAGAAAGCTCAGGTGAAAATGAAGTGATTCTTGCAGAAATAACCGGACTACCAACTGAAAGTTTTCAGCAAGAATAAGTGAATTTCCAAGGAAAAGAGCAGAAACTCCTGTATGTATAGTAGTGCATTGCATAGCTGCCTAAGAGTTGAAACCTCAAACTGGCATACAAGTGTATATATTTCTA
This sequence comes from Blastomyces gilchristii SLH14081, assembly GCF_000003855.2. Classification (NCBI taxonomy): domain Eukaryota; kingdom Fungi; phylum Ascomycota; class Eurotiomycetes; order Onygenales; family Ajellomycetaceae; genus Blastomyces; species Blastomyces gilchristii. Next base: position 5,400,475 of record NW_003101681.1, on the reverse strand, counting down.
TATCTATCTATGAGGATAGAAACTACTACTTATAACTGTTTCAATCAATAACTTTCCTTGAGGGCTGGTAGCCTAGCTGGCAGCCTAACAAGGCAACATCAGCTTAGTCATACATATATGTCACGTGATGGGAACTCAACTCTAAGGGCGGCTGGGACAGTCTATGAATAAATCAATAAATCAATCAATCAATCAATCAATCGATCATCCTGGGCCGGCAATCTTCCCCGGGTCAGCAATCTCCCTAGACCAGAAGTATGCCCCGGGCCGGTGGTTTCCCATCAAATAAGAATACAATTCCTGACCATCCTGGGCGGCAATCTTCCCTGGGTCAGTGATCTTCCTGGGTCAGCAATCTCCCTAGACCAGAAGTATGCCCCGGGCCGGTAGTGTCCATCAAATAAGAATGCAGAATTATACCCAGGGCCAGCAGTTTCCCCGGGTCCTGCTATTTCCAGAGTCAAGAGTCTTCCCTGGGTCAACAATTTCCCTAGACCAGAAATATGCCCTGGGCCGGTGGTTTCTCATTAAATAAGAATACAATTCCTGGCCATCCTGGGCCGGCAATCTTCCCCGGGTCAGTGATTGTTCCTGGGCCAGTAATCTTCCCTAGACCAGCAGTTGTTCATCAAATAAGAATGCAATTCCTGGCCATCCTGGGCCGGCAACCTTCCCGGGTCAGTGATTTTTCCTGGCCAGCAACCTCTCTGAGTCAGCAAGTCTTCTTCTTTCAGCAGTTTTGCAGATGATGAGCATCTATAGTAATATACATCATGTAATACAGTTGTTGGGACAGTCAGGGTTTTCAAGTGCCTTGCCGGCTCTCGTCGTTCTATAAACTGAAAGAACTTAGTGTAGGGCTTGTTGTATCTTGTTCTTCAAAATTGCTTCATATGACCTGGGGAGTCTGGCTACTTCTCACTGTTTAACCTACAAGTATACCAGTGGTGGTAAGAATCAATTTCTTTTGAATTTTGTATTGCGATCAGGATAAAAATACTCCATTGCTTTACAATTCCCAAAGGTTATCCAAAGAAGATGCCAAAACTTGTGCTTGATGACCCAGATGCCTGAAGAGTGGGTCATATGGGCAGGAACCGGAGCGGAAAAATTATTTCCGGCAGACGTCGTTCTCGGCCTCTTAACTCGCGACCAAATGCGGACGAAGCCGACAGTTTTCCATTCCGCTTTCTTCACGCAGAGCCTACCACAACCTCTTTATCGATTTTATCAATCATGGCTTTGCATCGGCATCAGTCATCTTTAGAAAAGGTATTGGACTTCTCGCAACCGTTCTCACTAACTCCTCAACAACATCAAGCGGCAACAACCCTTTTCAGATACCTGATCCAGCATTATGGCTTGGAGCAGACTATACAGCCTGGTTACAAACCTGCAGCACTTATCCAGGCCACATTTGAGCATGTTACTTCTAAAGATGCATTCCTCTTGTTCTTTTTCTCACACATCTATGAAAACCTATGCTCAGGAGTAGCAAATCCAATTGACTCTGACATTACCGTTGCCTTGTCCTTCTTCGATGGTTTCTCTAGCTGGGATCAGAATCAAAAGCAGAATGCCGATGGCGCCATTGAAAGCTTTGCTGAGTACATTGTTGAGAACTTCCTTCTTCCACGTATGCTATCAATATACACTTCCCCACCGCCAGAATCATATGTTAATACGGATAATTTAGTCAGAGCTTCCTCTGTGAAGACCCCGCAACCAACGCCAAGGTCATTGTCCTTGATACAGGCATCCACACCTACTGGAACGACACAACGTGTATCTATTCTACGACAAAGTTGTCTCATGCGTGATCATCACCGGTGTGTGGTTTCTCAGAAGTTCGATAAAAGTGAAGCCGGCAGGCGGTGGAAGCAGGACAGGGAAGATTGCAAGGATGATGATGGAAATCCATTGAAAAATGAATCAAGCGACCGATTTCAATATCTGGAGGTTGCCCACATTCTGCCACATTGTCTAACTACAGTTTCTTCCCAGGACACTGATCTGGTATGTCTGCAGTGAATGTACCTCGTGTCTCTGACTAGAATAACTGACGCAAGGCCCTAGAGCGACTCGAAGAAGAATGTACTCCGGATTTTAAATATGTTTGACTCTGGCATTATTCATCTCATTGATGGCCCGAAGATCGACAGCCCGTTGAATGCTCTTACCTTGACACATGATCACCATCGGTCGTTCGGTGAATTCCAGATATATTTTGAACCAACGAGCAAACCGTATGAGTACAGAATCAATTCAATGGAGCAAAGCCCTTTTCTACGTGATCCGCTATTCCCTGTTACTCGCACACTCACCCTTAGTCCCAATTGTACCATTGATCCACCATCAGCTCGGCTCCTTGGTGTCCATCGAGCCATTGCAAAGATTATGAAACTTAGTGGCGCAGGCGAATATATAGACACGATCCTCCGAGACTTGGAGGAGGTTGATGATGTGAGGGCGGATGGCTCAACAAACTTGGGGCACATGATGAGTTTACGACTTGGTGGCTGGGTGAACCCTTTGCCTGTATTTTAATATTGTATATAATTTTTTAGGCCATTCTTTTATAGGCAATCAATGTATCTCTCCGACAGCTAAGACCCCAAAGAAGGACATCTTCCACGTCCAAGAAGTCAATGGGCCACACTACAAGGCCGAGTCACGTGGCGAGGCTGGCCATTTTAGCAGGGGTTGCTCTCAGAGGCACGAGTGCGCTAAGTCTGATTTGTTGCCAAGGAGCAGGGGCTTTGGGGCATTTGACAAAGCTGAGGTGCTGTGTAAGCGCTCTATTGCCTAACTTAGTTTAACCATGGGCTGGGGTGTTAGGTGACTGTTGGACAACTTTTACTAATTGCCCTACTGTATTGAATTACAGAGGATGCGTTTGACTTGCCTGCCCACATTCGATGTCGTTCTTCTGCCCAGTTCCGGCATTCCAGGAGGATGTGTCGCACGGTCTGCGGTCCGTAACCGCACTGGCATTTGTTGGTGTCGGCCTTATTGATGGCGTGGAGTAAGCACGGAGGCCGATCTTGCCTGTTTGCCCCTGCGTGATCGCTGCACTAATCGCTCTGTGTGTTCCCATGTGTGTCGAGAATCGCTTTTCCGGGTCGAGCCCCAAGTCGGAAGAGATCTCTGTCATGTTTTGCCTGTTCCCGGGACGCTTCCCATTCGCCCTTCATCGCCTGACGGATGGTGGATTTTGTGGTTGCCAGTAGCGTTCGTATCGGATCCGGTTCGGGTTGGGTTAACGGGCGACGTTGGTTGACGGTCGGTAGGCGTTAGTTTCTGGAAGGTTCCTTAACTATGACATCATTCAAGGGTGATTGAGGTGATCTACAGGAAGAGGATATGCAGGGGAGCTTAGCGCCTTGTCAAGCGTCGAGGTGCGTGAACGTCCTCGAGGGACGGGAGGAGGTCGGCTCCATGCTGCTTCAGGTGGCAATGTTGCTTCAATACCAGTGCTACCGTTCACTTCAAGAACACTGTCCAAGAAACTCCATCGTTACCTCTTCCCTCAAGCAGATCTTCGCAGAGGACTGGGACCGGATGGATGCAAGCACACGAGCGACGCATCGATCCAAACTTCATCGGCAGCTTGAGCGGGGAAGAAGGTGGTCGATCGTGACAAAGAGGTTGTCATTCGGGGTCCTTATCCTTGGCGGAAAGAAGCTATCCACACAGGTGTTAGTTCCCAGAACCGATTCTGTTCCGCCTATTATACTGATATTTCCCATCTCTAGACACGATCGCAACTTGAATATAGAGAAGCTTGAGTTGATGCTCTCTCACATTGTGGATTGCTTGCTATCCGGTAGCTGTTGACATCTATCGGATGGCCGATCCGATCGTGAAGGGCATCCTGAGTGAGGGCATCGTACCCGCCGAGTTGGATCACATCAAGATCGCAGAGGAAATTGAGAAATTTGAAGGGGAAAACCAACGAGCCCCACGATCCCTCTCACCGTCGGTCGCCAGTTTGATCAATCTTTCATATGAAAGTGAATACAACGAAATTCAATTCAAACCAAGGAAGAGGTGCCGGGGAAGCCATGTAGGGTTACAGAAGGCATTTTGATACAGTGCAGGGTGATTACAAGAATGACTAGCCCTCCAAACAATCAAAGTGGTTTATTGATCTACAGTTTCATTAGGTGTTTTGAATAGTGTACTGTTCCTTTGTTTGTCACCAAGTAAATAGCAGAATGTGAAGACCGAATCTCCAGGTTGAAATATCAATGTTTTTAGTGGTTACTCACCAGCTTGGTAGCCGCCCATGTGGTCCATCGGCCTTGTGGGCGCTGCTCCCTTGGGGGCGCCATTCCCATGTGGTGTGTTGAGTATCACGGTGGTTGAAACACGTGTAAGGGATCTGAAACTTGTACATCTGTATGTATATATATTGGGGATCCCACCTCTGCTGGGTAGAACAATAACAATAAAAATGAGAACGACTACTATCACTTGCTTCAACATGGTGCATCGGCCTTGGGGTCGCTACTCCCTTGGGGGCGCCATGCTCCATTGTGAGTGCTAATTGAATATAGTGAATATGGTTACTTCTAAGGTAGCTTTTCACTCTTGTGCTGGCATTTTCCCATAAGGCACATTTGCAACAAGAAGCTTCTAGAGTTTTGTTGTGGATGGGTGATAGTGATCATGCATTCAAGTGTTCTCTAGCTATGATTTATATGCTGGTAGTTTTAATCATTCAAGATAATGGAACCAAATCTGCGTTCGTGGATATCAGGGCAAATATAGAAGTATAGATATGAAAGTTCAAGTTCAAAAACCCAGGAATCCAGAAATAGTAGCCACTGATAGCCCAAAATAGCAGCAGGATGAACCCACACCTTTGTCCTCCCCGGTTCACATGACAATCAACAGACCAGGGAGACAGGTTCCGCCATTGGAGCAGTATAGGTTTCTTGAAATCAGGTCTAGAACAGTAAGGTCCCAGTGAAGATTGTGAGTTGAGTAGGGGGTTTTCATCACTTGACAGCCCCGCGCTAAATTCAGCCAATCACGTGTGTCATTGCTGGGACGCCAAGACGTGGCCTGTGGTGGGAAAATGGCTTGGCGTGCTCCTGCTTCAATCGATGGAAGCCATAAACGCCGCAGCATACACGCAAGGACCATTGAATCATGTATGCTGACCAAATCGCCTGCTGGCTTGCGTACGAAACGCCAAAATGTAAAAATGTAAAATTGCAAAACTGCAAAAATTGCTTTTTCACAGGAGTGAAGAAATGCAAGTCCACCAACACGCCAAGAAAAAACTGAGCACCTTGTCAAGTCATGTCAGCACTGGGTCTTGCTAAGCTTTAACCGTCAAATGGTGGATGTAAGTGTTTTCTCAGGAACTAGGCTGAATACAAATGAATTGGCGATCCGGCGATCCAGTGTGGTTGGTACAGACTCACATAGTTTAATTCAATCAAATTGTAGTGATCAGGGCGGTAAGTCTCCAATAAGATATTTCACCTATTCACACTTATTCTCTCATTTCCCTTGCTTCGCCACTTTCCCCTCTTGACTTCTGATATTTTGTGTAGCTCTTGCACGTTGTTTGGGATGGAGGGGGGTCTCCTGTTTCTGTAAGAGCTATGTCTTTCCAGGGTTGTACCGGACATGGCACTCACTCTATATTTGTCTGGTTGTGGAAAGTTGCTGCTCGAAGCATCAGACTTTGGGAAGAGATCTCAATTTATAGCTACGAGCGAATGTTGTCTAGAAATAAGGTGGGCTCCATTGAGTCAAAAAACGTCACTTTTTAAAATATCCAGCAAATTCAACTTTGAAACCAAACTCTAGCCAAACTCAATCTTGAGCCACTAGTCAACAATTCTCGGGCGTATAGGTCGACGGGCGTAGGGATGACGAGCGTAATGTACGCATATGCCTCATATATTCCCTGTCCTGATAAAATCTTGGATCCCTATACATCACCTGGGGGGTTTTGAAGCTCTTCGAGAACACGAGCAAGGCGCCAGTCGTAGGACAGGAGAGGCCCAGCTCCCCCCTCTACAAAACCCACCCAAGAGACGTGATCGCACGGCGACATATCCTTTTCTGGCCTCCCTCTAGGACGTCGTCACCAGAGGGCGGTGGTAATGGATTTTATACCTGTTCCTATGTTGGACACCCGAAGGATGCGTGACCAGGCCACGGCAGTAGGTTTTGAGCTGTAGAGCAAGGCAATCATATCCACATTGAAGTTTTTGACAACCCTGCGCCAGTCTGCAAATCCTCCCTCATATCATCGTCACTGGGGAGTTTCAGACTATATCTGGGGACTTTCAATTATTCTTCATGGGAACTTGACATCCGGAAATTTGTACCCTCAAACACTATGACCTTGCCAATGAGTTCAATTCTTGCGTTTAACTGGCGAGGCGCAGCTTCTCCAAATATATTTCAAGAACAGTCTATTGTCACCACACAGACGGTTCCTTGTTTCTTTATTAAACACGAAAGCTTTGAACCGGGGAAGCGCCATACATCATTTGTAAAGCACGATTTCTTTCAAAAAATAAAAATAAAAGTCCGTCATTCAACCCATAATGTCCTAGAGAATAAGGGATACTTTCCCTAGGAATGGCATTTGGCATGACCAGGCCATGATGCTTTAGAGAATAGGGGATATTTCCCCTAGAAATGGCATTTGGCATGACCAGGCCATGGCATTCTAGAGAATAGGGGATATTTCCCCCAGGAATGACATTCAACATGACCAGGCCATGGTATGCTAGAGAATAGGGGATATTATTCTAGAGATTGTTGCATATTTTATCATGACCATACCATTTAATTTTCCCAAGAATGGAACAGGCTATGGAAAATTTGCTTGTGTTTTCATGATATCTCTCACATGTTGTGTCATTGCTCATTATTTTTTTTGTTCATTTTTTATCTTCTTAATGGTCTCTATTACCACAGTGAGCAGTCATAAAAGTTCATTCCCTGGTTTGACTTGTTTTGGCAATTGAGCAATTAACAAGAAACTTCAACAACAAACGAAAATGGAAAAAATATAGCCAAAAAGAGGAAAAAAGATGTTTAGATAAGTTTTTAAAAACTGCCTTGTCCTATCTCATGGGGAGAAAAGTGTCTAGATGTTTCTCACTAGTATCAGAGCTGTAGAAAAAATTCCCTGAGTATATTCTCTATAGACACTGCTCGGCGTTCAAGATCACTTAGTTTCCGGATGGTTTCTTCTGTGTATGATGTCTGTGGTCGGTAATTCAACCGACGGATGTCTCCGGGGGCCGTCAATCCGGATGCATCGAACAGTCCCGGCAGGAGGTTATTTTCGACCCACACACGGTTATGATAATGCTCCACGGCCCCTTTACTGTACCAATACACACCATCTTCGTTGGTGAATGTTAACATTAGATATTGCTGAAGTACAGTACCGCCGGCCCTTGCTTGCTTTCTATGGACACATCGACCTGCAATGTGTATCTGACTCTTCGACTTGCTTCTTAGAAGATCTATGCTTGCCTCCTCAAATTGAAAAGGCGCCATTCCACGCTCTTCCATTCTCCTTGTATAGCCTATGATTACTGCTTCCCCGCCCAAAAGATGAGCCGGAACTAGTTTGTAATCAAAGAATCCTCCACGGGGCGCAGGAGATTTTAAAAGAACCTGGTATCCTGATCCATATTTTCTGTAGCCTGCAATTTCCACTTCATCTGCAGTACCATTATCAGTCCCCCATTCCTCACGTGGATATGAGGCAGGCAGTGGATTCGTCGGGGTTGTTCTATTCGCGCGGTCACTCCTTGAAACTGGGTTATATTGTTGTTCATAAGAGCGCTGGAGGGTCGACATAAGATGATTCCCACTGTGGTACGTTTTAACATATGATATCATGTGAGAGATGACTCGCCATCGGTCAACATCTGAGGTGGCCCGCTGAAACATGCGTCGATGCGGCAACCAGAAGTTGGGATGGAAGTGATTTCCATTCTGTAGGGCTCGATTGGCATTCTGTAAATGAATCTTTACAGTATCATCATCCGGTTCACGATCAATGGCGTAGTAAACGCCTAGGTAGAAATCTTGATTGTCCCGAAACTGCTGAGTCTGTCCTGTGTGTCGAGATAGCGGAAGAAGCTGTAAAGTTGTGATGGCTCCATTCTCTCCTCGATGGTGGGGTAATGGCGGAGGTCATCGAGCCATCCATCTAGATCAAAGGTCGAGTCGTGTTCGATTTCTTCCAGCCGCTGCAACTCCCGTTCAAATAGGTACCATAGTTCGGGATGGATATGATATAGTTCACTCAGGAGGTGATCTCGTTCTCCATTTGATGCTATGGCGGGCACCAGCTTATAGGTGAGGTCCACCATATCGGAACGGTCGTGGTAATGGCGAATATATCTGACCATATGCGAGTGAACGAGCCGCCGTTGACTAGCCGTTGTGGCTCTCAAGTACATTCTTTGGTGGGGCAACCAAAAGCAAGGGTTGAAGCCGGAGCCGGCAAAGTAGCTTGCGAATAGTGGAAGATACGTCATTCGATCGTCTGAGCCTGAGGCCTGATCCATGAAGGATGACAGATTTTTGAAGACATCAGCATCCTGACTATCATCCTTCCGTTGTATGTGAGGCAATATACGAATATTGGTGGCTGACTCTATACGCTGGCGAAAATTTTCTCTCTCTGAAAACTCTTCGTTGCGCAGTTGCTGAACCCATTCATCAAATACTTCCCCACGTAAATATCTCCGAAGTAGATATCTCCTAAGAGAGGCTAGTTCTTGGCTAATTAAAACAAAGAGATCTGAATGAATCTGAAATAGCTCGGAAAGAAGTAGCTGAATTGTATGTTTTCCGTCTCATCCTCCGGAGAAAAATCCGACCACCAGGCCGCCGTTACCTGCGGAGGGGCGGGCAGACGCCATTCTCCATATGTCGAGATAGGACGCCTGCAATAGGGGCATCCGTTCGGCAAAGCTCCGTCGGTAATGCACTGTTCGCATACCTTATGGTAGCAAGGTAGGAGAATCATCTCTTTCTGCAGGTCACAAATTTCGCAGATTTGCGCTTCCCGGCGCTCAAAGCCCCTGAGCTGTTCACGGCATTCTGGGCATCCATTGTCAAGAGTAGGACAGCAAAGCCGTGATCCCACCAAAAGCCTGTGCCCTTCGCGGTCCGGACCAGACGGGTGTCAAGCCGTGATTTGGTTGGTTTGCGTGGCCTGATGTGACCATGTTTAAAATATCTTAATGCACACGAGCCTCTGTGTACAAAGACATTGCAGAGCTAAGCTCAAAACAGAAGACTCTGCAGGATTGATTTTACAGCTTATTAATAGAAGAGATAGAACTGTAACTATAGTGAAAGCATGCCTGTAAAGTGAAATAAGATTGACTTGAGAATGAGTTGAATGATAATACAGATAATTGATGAAAGACTGAAGAGAGATCTGCAGAACTGAGAGATGAATTAATTATCAAAGATAATGACTGCAGCTGTTTTCTCAATTGAGTTAAGAATAAAGTTAATAAGAGATGTTCTCTATAATATCTGATAATACAGTGAGCTCTTTGAATAATAGTTTTCTTTTTATAAACTACTGTTAATGAAGATACATCAGAACTATGAATCTCACAGTGATAAAACTTAATCTCAGATAATATATCTGTTTCAATAGACTGTTCACAGGCTTAAAAGACTACTGTTAATTGCATGAAATGTTGATATATCTAGAATAACAGAGAGAGTTCAGACTTATTTATCATAGAATCTGTAACTGTAGAAGAAACTGATTTTACTATATATATTTATTTACAGTTCTACACAGTGTAAAGAGATAATCAGTGATAGAAAAGATGTAATGAGAGAAGATTACAATACCTGAGTTCTCTGAGTGTGACATTGAAGATAGACAGCTGTAGAAGTAGTAGAACACTGTAAAGAAATGAATTAATCAAGAGACTGGTTTTGCAAGCAGTGAACACAGGCTTTTGACACATTATTCATTCTTGAGAATCTATGAGAGATGATTGATCAGATGTGTTATCTATTCAAGAATCTGTACAGAGTAGATGATATATAGTGCAATGTCATGAAATTGTGCTTCACTTAATTCTACACCAATCAGTGGGCTGTATTCGCGCCAAGAACCCCAAAAAGGAAATTCTCCACTTTTAATGACCAGGGTTTTCATCATATATTTGCTTCGCTTCGCTCCGCAAACAAAGACAGGAGCACGCCAAGCCATTTTCCCACCACAGGCCACGTCTTGGCGTCCCAGCAATGACACATGTGATTGGCTGAATTTAGCGCGGGGCTGTCAAGTGATGAAAACCCTCTACCCAACTCACAATCTTCGCTGGGACCTTACCGTCCTAGACCTGATTTCGAGAAACCTATACTGCTTCAATGGCGGAACCTGTCTCCCTTGCTTCCGGTATCATCACCCTGGCAGGGTTTGCTTTCAACTCGAGCAAATCACTGTATCAGGCGGTCGAAAGCTTTCGCAGTACCAAATGAACGGTGAGGGAGCTGAAGGAGGAGCTTGAGTCTCTTGATGGGGTTTTGCAATCCCTTCAACAGGCGGTCGTGGCCTATGGGGATGAACTAGCTGGGCTCAATCTCCCACTGCTTCGCTGCGGCAAAGCTTGCAGGGAATTTGAAGATGTGATTAACAAATGCGTGACGCATTCGGCGGGTTCTAAGACCAGCTTTCGAGATTGGGCAAAGTTGACATACATGGGAGAAGACATAGGCTGATTTAGATTGATGCTGACAGAATACAAATCTACAATTAATATTGCACTCAGGGATGCGACTTTGTATGTCTTCCTAAGGTGTATCTTTTCAATCAAGCTGACAATATGGCTTATAGCCGCAGAACAACTGTTACTGCTACTGTCCTCAATGAGTATAGAGATATGATAACAAACACAACCTCTGATCTTGAAGATCATCTCCAGGATGTTGAAAACAAACTTGACTCATTCATTCCAAAGGGAACCAAGATGGAGCGCGAAGATAGCATGCAGTGAAGCTGAATACAAGAGAAAAGAAATAGTACTCAACAGTGCCTCTGAATCTGCACGGACACCCTTGAGCACATAGACAAACTCCAACCCAAAATTTTGACTGAAACCCCCACAGCTTCCATCCCACTCTTGGAGATTGATGCAATTGGCAACTTCAATTCTGACTCATTCAAATATGTCATCAACTGCATCCTGCAGGAGTACAGACAGAAACTCTTGACCATGTCTTCAGATCTTGAGAAACATGTCAAAAGACTAAAGGCCAGACTGGAAGCAATGTCGCAGGCAGTCAAGATGGAGAAAACAGCTGAGTGAGAGCAATTCCAGGAAGAAAGAAATAGTCTCAGACAGTGTCTGGCCATTTGTGCTGAGGCTTCTGAGCAAACAAAGCAGATGCACTTCAATGAATTTGAAGATGTTCTCTCAGCTGATGATGCTCATCAAGTCATTGTCTCAACACTGGGAGAGCTTATCTCAGTGAAGCGTATCACAACCGGATCTAGGTCAGCTCAGTGGCTGGGGCAAATGTCAGATGAAACTCCTCAGCAGCTTCCAGGGATCGCAGCCGTGTGTCTGAAGGCCCTGTGAGAACTGAGATAGGGCCAGACAATAAGTTTGACCAGTATGGGCGGGGGCATCAGCTGCGAGGAAAAAATTCTACAGTTCGCTTGGACTCTCCCGCCCAGCCTTTATAAATTTTACGGGCCTCCAGATAGATTAGATTAAATTGGTATATCTATGTGTATATGCTCTTGACACCATCTTCTGAAACCAAAAATGATGTTTTCCACCTTATGGGAACTCGGGAGATGCACCGTTGGCTATTGTTCAGACAAATGGGATTATTTACATGGCCCATAATATCCGTCTATCTTGTGGGGTTCTAGGTAACTGGAGGGCGATTTCTAAGTTGTAAAACGGTTTAGTCATTTGTACGTATGAAGCCGAAGCAGAAAATATTCGCTGACCTCTCGCAGCACTATGAGAAATGTCAACTATAAGATCGCGCCTGCAAAGTCAGGCAATGCTTCCGTTGCTACAATTACGGCCACATCGGCACTCAATGCAACGCAGCCCAGACACGTGGCTATTTTACGGAACTAATGCAAGCAGAAGAATACCAAAATAATTCGGTATCTTATAGGTTTAAAATGTCGTTCGAGAGAGTCAACATCAAGACACGACCTGTGGAACAGGCAATTGCCACTCTCGTTGCTGCAGACATAATAAAGAGAGATGATTTGACTGGCCGACACTCCGAGGGCAGCCACAGAAGATTTTCTCCACGAACGTTTATCCAGTTACGGTCATGGTTAAAACCATAACCTACTGGCTGCGGTAAAGGAGCTGATTTATCAAATGGGGCCGAGTGAGGGACAGCGGAATCCAGATCAAATACGCCAATATCAGTATAGAGATGATGCTGATTCCCCTTACCAAATCGAAGACGACCAGAAGACTGGACGTCAAGGATTGATATGCACTGCTCGTTGGCTGGATCCCATATCCTGACTTTGGCATTTCGAGACCCCGATGCGAGCCGGCTTCCATCCAGTGACCAGACAATCGAATTGACTGAATTGTTATGCTCTTCAAGAGTTGATATGCACTCCCTAGTGCCCAGGTCCCAGATTTTGACTGTGTTATCACCCAACCCCGATGTGAGTTGGCTTCCATCCAGTGACCAGACAATCGATGTGACTGAATTGCTATGCCCCTTGAGAGTCAATGTGCACTGCCTAGTGGCCAGGTCCCAGATCCTGAGTATTCTATCACTTGACCCCGATGTGAGCCGGTTTCCATCCAGTGACCATGCAATTGATGAGACCAAATTGCTATGCACCTCAAGAGTCAACACACACTGCCTGGTGGCCGGGTCTCAAATTTTGACTGTGCTATCACCTGACCCCGATGCAAGCTGGCTTTCATCCACTGACCAGGTAATTGATCAGACTCATTCACTATGCCCTGCAAGAGTCAATATACATTGCCTGGTAGCTGAATCCCAAATTTTGACTGTACTATCATGCAACCCCGATGCAAGTCAGCTTTCATCCAGTGATCAAGAAATTGACCAGATTGTATTGCTATGCATCTCAAGCATCGACATATAGTGCCCAGTCGCTGAATCTCAAATTTTGACTGTTTTATCATGCGATCCTGATGCGAGCTGGCTTCCATCTGACGACCAGGCAATCGACATGACTAGATTGCTATGCTTCTCAAGAGTTGACACACACTGCTCAGTGACTGGGTCCCAGATCCTGACTGTTCTGTCAAGTAACCCTGATGTGAGTTGGCTTTCATCCGGCGACCAGGCGATCAATGTGAGTGAATTTCTATGCCTCTCAAGAGTCAATGTGCACTGCCTAGTAGCCGGGTTTCAGATTCTGACTCTTTCATCACTTGACTCTGATGCAAGCTGGCTTTCATCTGATGACCAGACAATTGACATAATTAGATTACTATACCCCTCAAGGGTTGACATGCACTGCTCAGTGACTGAGTCTCAGATCCTGACTATTCTGTCAAGTGACTCTGATGTGAGTCAGCTTCCATCTGATGATCAGGCAATTGACCAGCTTGATTTACTATACTTCTTGAGAGTTGATATGCACTGCCCAGTAGCTGAATCCCAAATTTTGACTGTGCTATCACCTGACCCTGACACAAGTTGGCTCCTGTCTGGTGACTAGACAATTGACATGACTGAATCATTATGTCTCTCAAGAGTTGATGTGCACTGCCTGGTAGCTGGATCCCAAATCTTGACTGTGCTATCACCTGACCCCAACGCGAGTTGGCTTCCATCCAGTGACCAGGCAATTGAATCAACTGAATTGCTATGCTCCTCAAGAGTCAACGTGCACTGCCTGATAGCTGGATCCCAAATTTTGACTGTGCCATCACCCAACCCCGATGCAAGCCGGCTTCCATCCAGTGACCAGGCAACTGACGAGACCCAACTGCTATGCCCCTCAAGGGTTTGAAGGCATTGATTCCAATCATCTTCCATCGCCGGCTCAACGAGAACCCATTGTGGTCTCTCGTTTCGATAGCATACGCTGGTTATACTCTGGGCTGGGCTGAAAATGAGAGATGAATTGTACACTTGGAGCGGGCTGCTCTCGACTGCTCGCCTGTGATATCGAATAAATCGATAACCATCTAGAACACGCTTCGAAACTGCTTGTGACTTGCCTATCTTCTATAATATCGTTTAGTAGTTAGAAACGAAAACATTCTATGATTGAAGTAACCTCTAACCTTAAGAAAGCTATCAAGTTTTACCATCGCCGCGATCCCTTCTGAGATGCCTCTAAGAAGACTGATGGCTTCGACCCAGTGGAGAAATTTCTGAAACAGAAATTTCTCAACTGACCCACCCTCCTCGAGATCATTATTCGCCTTAATATCGGACTCTTGAAGGTGATTCACCCAAAAGAAACATGAGTATTGTGCTGCTGCTAATGGGTCTGGATCGAGTGGCCTTACTTGATCGAGAGGGGACCCAGGAGAGCTGAGGTTATATATATTGCGCCGAAGCGTTGCAAACATGACGTTTAGAGACCGTGAAAAAATGGCCAGGTGTTGGTCTTTCATCCCAGATACGAAAAAGTAGGTTGGAGCCATTTCCATCAAGAATTCTTTCGCAGACTGATGAATAAAGAAGATAGTGCGTTTGCGGAGTGTGAGAAACGAGCCACAAAGCGCTATGATCTCCGATAGGACCTCATAGTCATTAGAGACACCGTAAGGCATATCGACAAAAGCTATCAATTCGTCCAATGTGATGGGTCGATACACAGTTAAAACAACAGCTAGGACGCGTTGGCAGAGGTCGGCATCCTCAGCGGTAAAAATCTGCTCCAACATCCGTTTATATAAATCAGTAAGTCCGGACGGCAACGTATTTAGCTTTGAGAGAGTGTTCCACCGTGATGTTTTAGCAAGCTCCTGTGAGACCAAGGCCACCCAGAGGAAGGTGCCGTTTGCATTTTCAGACAAGTGTTTTTGGATAGCTTTTTGTGTGTTAGGATCATACTTTTTTAGCTTCACCAACTGACATACTTTATGCTTAATATATATTTCAACAGCAGTAGAGACCGACTTAGCATTCAACTCAAGCGATAATTGCCCGGCAGTATCTAGTCGCTCTTGAACACTAGACGGCCAGTTGCGACTAGTAACGAGCCATTTAACACGGGGATATGAACGCCATTTTTGTACAATTTTAAGGAGCTCTAGCAGATTGTCCTGGCACTCGTCAAGGCCATCAATGACCAGGATAGTGCTCTTCAAACTGTGGTCTTTCAGGATATCAATAAAAATCCTAGACACAGCGAACCAAGAGTTTGTGTATTCATACAAATCATACTTCTTCCGTATGTGTGATATGAGTGATGGCTGCTGGTCGACAAGCTGGCGGATAAGGCTGCGCAGGACAGCGGTGGCATTGTTGATCCGTGAGTCGGTGGCTTGGCAGAAGAAGAACGACAAAAGCTTTGATTTACCAATTGACTCCTTCAGCTCGTCAACGATACCACAGACCAGCATCGTCTTACCCTTTCCGGGATCCCCCCGGACCCAAAGAAGCCGATTTTGCTGATCATCACGCCATTTTTGGAGTTCGGGATTCTCGAGGATCCAGCTATATACATCTTTCAGTAGATCGCCCTTGGTCTGCTGGATTCGCGTCTTTTCATCTTCAGGATCAGTTGCCCACAAGTCTTTGAGACACTGGCGGTCCCTGTCATCTATAATATATGGAGTGCTTAGGAATCTTAGTCGTGCTCTATAAACAAAGCTGGACCAGTAACTGAATACCTTAGATCTGATTCCCATCTGATCAATTCTCCAAGCAGACGCTTAAATCCATTATCGTCAGCAGAGCTGAACTTGACCATGTCGCTATGATTGGCGTGGATGCTGATCGAGTTGTAACCTTCAAGAGTTGCTGACTCCTTGGAAACAACCTTACCAGCCACAGGCAGAGGCAACTCTTCAAAGAAGCATGTGACATCAAGACGCCTGCCACTCTCTCGTAGTTCTCGAATCATTGATCAGAAGTCAACCTGGATAGCTTCAAGGAGCTGATCATCCGTTTCCAAAATTTTCAACAGTGACTTGTTGGTGGACTTCACAAGGCCAAAAGCCCCAGCCGGAATCTTTGCCCAGTCCGCCATCCAGGATCCCTTATGAGGGGTGCCCATGAAGATGATACCTTTGGTGCAATCAAATATGCCACGAAGGTGAGTTTCAGGGTTATTTCGTGAGAGCAGAATGGCTTTCTTGCAAACGAGGCCGCCCAAGCTATGGGCGATGAAAATAAGGGCACGAGATGAGGCGTTATGACAGGCTCTGTCTGTTGTCAAATCATTGAGAAGATTTTTGGCATGATCAATTAGCCGGTTTGATCCAGTAACCGATTTTCGCACTAGGTAGGCGTCGTAGCCATAAGTAACTATTCGAGCTCTGCCGAACTCCGGTGGAAGGAGTATCTTTGGCCAGGGCGTGGACTGCCCATGGGCAGTCCAAGTATTGTCTCGATTCCCAGTCAAGCCGTGAATGAGACAAACGTCAACCGTGGCGTCAAGACACTCATGCAATACTTCGACACCATCTGGGAAAGAAAATGGTGTGGGAGAGTGCTTGGCAGACTGCTGAACCTGATCCGTTTGATTGTTTTCCGTATCAGAGGAAGTCTCAGGCTTCGTCTGTCTTTTTCTAAAGACCCTTGTAAGGTTGTTCATCGTAAGTCACTTGCAGGACCGTAAAGGAGGGAACTTCGTAGGATAGGGGGATTGCTGATGGAGGTCACAAGTCGAAGCCTGACCTTCGAAGCTGAGATGTAACGATGTCTTTAGAAAAATTGCCAGATTATGTTGCTACAGTGGGCTAAGTCTCATCACGTCCGAAACCCTGAGCGACTTAGGTTGTGTGAAGGCGGGGTTGAGCTGAAGCGAGCTCGCAGGTGCGCAGAAGTGACCTGTCCAATCCCTGCTGGCTCTGCTTTATTTCACTTCGCTGGGATTACTGGAAGCCCGGTTAAAAGTGTCACTTAATCGTAGTGTCCATTATGTGTAGTCCCTGGCCTTTTGTCAACCTTCTTCTGCCATTGTGCCTTTGGCTTGATTGATTGATTGATTTATTCATAGACTCAGAGTTGAATCCCCATCACGTGACATATATATGTATGACTAAGCTGATGCTGTTGGCCGTTACGGTTAGCGATCCCACTAGATCACGTGACCCACCACTATATTATGTTCTTGTAGATAGCTATCAATACAACCTTCAACTATTCTACAGGTTATAGCCCGGATGGCACATTTTTCTTTTTGAAACATTGCACCAACATTTTTGACACAGATAGTTCATCTTTTTTAGAAAAACTCTCACTCTTTATTAGAGATATTTCATTTTTTCTGAATCTGCTAGTCAGCAGATTCATATACTTTATATTTTTGAGAAAGTATATTCTTCATTGTGAAGAATATCACTTTTTTTTTATATATCTAGAAGAAGCAGAGTCATCTCAATATAAGTGATATATCTGTTACTTCAGAGTTCAGCTTAAGATTCAGAATCACACACTTTACTAGATAACTTATTAATAGAATAATCACTTATTATAAGAAGACTTCTGACTTATAAGATAAGACTGAGATTAGTTTTCATCAGAGTATGAAATTTAATAATCAGATAATGAAGAAACTTCAGAATAAAGAAAAGCAGAGTTAATATTTATCTACAGAATCTGTTTATTTCAACTCATTGAATTCTTCACTATTTTTTATTCTCAGAATACTGATTTTTAATGATGATTTAAATTAATCTATCTATTACACTGCAGACAATCTTATGAATCTTATATAAATAATACTATGAAATTAAATGACTGCAGTTGAAATCACTTAATATCTTACTATATCTATCTCTGTACAAAGAGACACTATAAGAAATGAGTTATAAGAATATCAGAAAAAAGTTAAATATATATTAAATATTAAATCAGTGATCACATTTAATAACTTTAATTATAAAGTCTGATATATTGATATATTAACTGATACAGAAGTTATTAATGAAACTGATATTCTATTGAGAACTTAATAAGAATTCTCTTTTATATATTATATTAACTCTGAGAAGTGAAGAATCTGTTTTAAGTCTCTATATAGATATATACTATTGAGTCTTATTAAAAATGTTTAAATTACTATTAAAATCTTGAAAGCTGATAATACTGTAGCTCTGTGAGATAAGATTAATATTGAATATATAATATCACTGACTGAAAAATAAGTTAATATCTTTAAGAAATTGATAAAATTATAAGTTAAGAAGAATGATTATCTTACTTTTCAGAGATATTTTCACTATTTTATTATCTATTATAAGAAGCTTTGTCAGAGCACTGAGAATGTATATTATAATCTTTTTCTCAACAATCTATAAGATTATCAGAGACTGTTTATTAAGATATATTTGAATAAGTTTTTCTTCACTGATCAGAGACTCATTGTCAATATTAATACTAATAATTTAATAAAGTAACTGATTAATTATACATTTAAGAAGATCATCACTGAGTGAAAAAAGCAGTCTTAGACTGATTCTGTGACTGTGAAAAAGAATAAGAATAAAGATAAGAATAAAAGCATATCTGTATAAAAGTGTACTCACTGCAGAAGATATAAATATACTGTTAATAAATGTTTTATCCTACACTCTGATAAAAAGAAAAAGAAGATAGATAAGAAGAATGATAATAAGAAGAAAGAGAAGAAGAATGACTTGATAAGTTCTCAATCAGTAGTAAATATAGTAATTATAAAGATTGAGTTCTATTTCTCTTTCACAGTCACTGAAAAATCATTGTCTAGATCTTGATATTTGAATATATATATAAGTCTGAATATGATGAATAAGCTTCATTCTTTTTCAAATATTAAATCTTTTAATGATAACATCTCTGTTGATTCTGTCACTGAGAGAACTGAGTTTATCAAGAAGATTGAAACTGTCATCTTGAAGATTGAGAGTGATAATATTAACTTACAGAATGTTCACTATATTTCTAATATTACAGTTAATCTGCTCTCATTTACAAAGCTTAAAGATCAGGGATTTCAATTTATATTATCTTTCACTATTCTCTCATTTTTCATTTACAGAGCTCTGAACAGTGTTATTTTTCATGCAGTTCAGACTGTTCAGAACAATATATATAAGATTAATAAATAGAAGTTCAATGAGAATTTCAATTATCTGAACAAGGTAGTTAAGTATATTGTGATAATGTCTCATAAGTATAATTTTAACTGAAAAGTTGATCTTTCTGTGACTGCTGTTATTACTGTTAATAACATCAATTATACAGATGTGAAAACACAGATATTAAAGATATCAAAGACTCTTTTGAATTAATATTATAATCTCAGTCACATTCATACTGATGCTATAATTACTATAGTCAAGAATTCTCATACTGAGGTCACTATTAAAGATTCTAAGACTAAGTTCTTTTATAAAGAATATGTTAAGATAGATATAATATGAGATTATTTGAAAACACTGATGTCTAGATCTATTCAATCTATTGAGAAGATTTATATTGATTTTATAGATGATAAATATACATTGAAAGATCTCTCTGACTATCTCTTAAAGTTCTGTCAGAGAATTAAATACTGAATACTTATCATCTGTGATGTGACTTACTACTGTTGAGTATATTTTTTAAAGTTCAAGAATGAGACTGTTCAATACTTTGAGTTATGACTCAGATTCATAAGTAATCTCAGATATACAGTTCCTGCTTTTCTATAAACTGATATTGATGATGTTTTTCAATTCACATGTATACACACAGTCATGAATTCATATAATACTAAATGAGAATCAATAGCATTACATTTATCACATTAGAATGATATTTCTGAATATGAGATCTACACTATTATAAAATGAGTTAGAGCTGCTCTTTTAAAAGATAATTTCTCTGAGAAGTTCTGAGCAGATGTTCTAGAGATAGTGATTGTAATAATTAATAATACTCTCATATCTACAGTTCTTTATAACTTGAAATTTTAGTTCTCTACTGCAGAGACTTCTGTAATTCCAAGTTCATATAAGATTTCTTAATATGCACTTATGAATATCTCACTGAATATGAGGCATTTTTACTGATTAAGTGCAGAGATTTTTATTCACTTGTATAAATTTCAGAGACTCATGAACAAGCTCTCTTCATATGCTGATTTCTATTGTATCATTAAATTCAGTGATATATTAATATATTATCTATAGCATTCTGAATCTGATAAGATTATTGTCAGTAGTAATATGAGGTTTCTGATTACTGAAAAATTGAAATTAGTTATCATATCTGTGACACTCATTAATAATGCTGATGAACTGAAATCTGATATTTATCTGATTGATAATAAAGATGCTTCTGATATTGATAATCTAAATTTCATATAATTGCAGCCTATGAAATCACTGACTACTTACACTTCAAACTCTGTTACAGATAATCTTCTGAAGTTCTACAAGAATATCACATCTTAGTTAGAGAGAATAGAAGATTATTAAAAGAAGTTTATATAACATGAGATTACTGATCTGAAGAGATATAATATATAAAGTTTAATCTCTAGATCTGATGTTCTGAGAAGTGAACTGATTACTTCATACTATTAAATGTTTCTTGAGAAAGATAGATCTGTGAATCTGAATAATGATTCTGATAATATTCTTAGAAAATTGTATTAAGTGATTTATAATAACTGACTTAAGAAGAATTCTAGAGAAGAGATCTATACTTCTGTTATCACTGATACTGTCAATTGTATTCTTTTTATAATAGCAGTACTACACAGTTGAATACTCTATTAAGTGAATATAGTGATAATATATCTGCATGAGTGCCTCACTAAGAAGATTTATATAAGATAATTCACTGAATTTGAGACAGATTCACTGAAAACATTTATCTATATAATTGAGAGTAGTTTATACAGTCTGAACTCTGCAGTGAAGATCTGATATAATTACTTAACAGCTCTGTTAAGTAATCTTGAATTTACAGTCAGTATCTATGATCTGATACTTTAATATTATACATTCAGATGTCATCTCTATATGATGATCTATGTTAATGATCTTAACATTATATTCAAAGTTTCTGAGAATGCTGATTAACTAGTGAGTATACTCAGTGAGAAATTGAAAGTTAAGAATCTACATCAATTAATTAAGTATTTAAGTATAGAGATTAATTGTTTAGACAAGAGAATTAATTTAATATATTATCAATATATTAAATATCTTATTAAAGATTTCTATCTTGATAATACAGCTGTTATTAGAATATCAATGAAGAATGAATTCTGTATTAATAATTTCTCTATATCTAAGAAAGAGACTGATTTCATAATTCAGTGATATTAATATAATATGAGTTGCTTGTAATATCTTGCAGTTAAAATATATTCTGATATCACTTATACTATCTTACTACTTACTCAATGAAATGTTGATTTAACATCTTAATATTAAAAGACTCTATTACATGTTATATATTATTTGAAAGAATCATGAATCTGAGTATTTTCTACAGATGCAGTCTGTATAAGAGATCTGTTTCTACTGATCTTTTCATTCTCTCTGATTTTTCTGATGATTTCTATCTACTCTTCAGCTACTCAGATTCTGATTGAGCTGACTTCTTGAATAATAATAGAAAATCAATATTCAGCTATATTTTTAAGCTTATAGATAGCCTGATTTCATGATATTCAGTGAAGCAATCTTGTGTATCTCTAAGTTTCAATGAGATTAAATATATGACTCTTAGTAAGACAGTCTGTGAGATAATATGAATTCAGAATC
>NW_003101681.1:5357278-5378376 GCF_000003855.2 Blastomyces gilchristii SLH14081 | reverse complement strand
GAATCAGAGAGTCATTGATTTAGAATATATTCTCATCACTTAAATAATAGTAGATGAACTCACTAAACTTCTAGACACTGTGATATTTATATAATTCATGATTTTGCTAGATCTTACAGGTATAAAAGTTGGGAATGTTTAATTTTACATTTGTATTTGATTTTGACAGACTATCTTGATGATTTGAGTGTTTTTGTATGTGATTCTTGTTATCTTGAGAGGGGGTGTTGGCCGTTACGGCCGTTGCGGTTAGCAATCTCACTAGATCACGTGACCCACCACTATATTATGTTCTTGTAGATAGCTATCAATACAACCTTCAACTATTCTACAGATGCTGCCTGTTAGGCTTCCAGCTAGGCTGCCAGCTCTTAAGAAAAGTTTATTGATAGAAACAGTTATAAGTAGCAGTTTCTATTCTCATAGATAGTTATTGAGAATAATACACTTGTATGCCAGTTTGAGGTTTCAACTCTCAGACAGCTATGCAGTGTACAACTATAATTACAGATGCTTCTGTTCTTGTTTCAAAGACCAAGCTATTCACTGGCCGAATTACTATCTTTTACTAGAGCGCAGATACCTCTCTATTAATAATCTTATCTATTCTGTGTCTCTGCTCTTGTCAAGCCTTTTCTGACCCTTCTCAGCTTCTGTTTACTAATAATCACTCGTCTACGCTAATTATATTGAAGCTTGCGAGGAGATAGGAATGTAATGGCGATGAAGATGACGGGAAGAGATGATGATTTGCAATAACCTCTAATCACTTTAGACAATTATAATAAGCACTTCACTCACCGCCCAGATCTTGCAGACCTACGGCGAAAGCAATTGTTTAAGTTAATGCAATTGCAACAGTAATAGCAGATACATCTTTGTTTGAATTAGCTGAATTATAAAACATATCTAGTAATTCAACAATTATATTCAAATAGAGCATATACTGACCAGCAAGTATTGTCTACAGTTTCTAAAATTGTACTTGTAAGAACTTATACAGTGAGCGAGAATGCCTGTCTGAAAGAGTGTCAAAATGAATTGCAAAAGAGAATGAGTTGTGTGTTGTGAGTTAAAATGATGAGAGTCATGATTTTAACTCGCAGAGTTATGGCCTGAGAATGCAAAAGAAAAGAATTGATAGATTGCTCATAGAGTCATGTTCTTCATTCATTGTAAATTAGAATAACAGAAGGTTTATTTAGCAGAACAATGTCTGCAATGAAGACCAGGTTATATCATTCTGATATATCTGCTCTTTCATATTTCTTATTTCTGTGAGGTTTTACTCTACTGATCTGTGTTTATTTATTAGCTGCAGAACAGCTCTATCACAGAGATTATATTACAGTTCTTTCAACTTATCAGATACAATATAAGATCTTCAGATATAATTTAGATTTTAGACACTTTATAGCAGAAGTATTAAAAATAATTAAGAGCTAGAAATAATGACAGAATATGATTTATTTAATTGATATTTCTATGTGAATATGCTTCTGACACAGTGAAAGCAGAGATTATAAATATACAGAGAGAAATTGAGATGATAAATATATTCTAAGTGATAATATATTTATAGATATAAGAGAGAGAGAGTCTAAATAACTATAAATTATCTAAGCTAACTATGCTATGAATATAGTAGATGTGACTCTGAAGCTTTATCTTACTCTTGAGAATTATATTACAATACAGGTATCTGATTACATCTTCAGACTGAATATACTGCAGATGTTTTTATTCAAGATACTTAGTCATCTTATTATAAGTAGAGAATTTATTCAGATAGATAAAGTAGTAAAGTGACTGATAATTCTTTATCACAGCTCTTACTATAATCTCTCTCTAATTAAGAGATAGAGAAATATACATCTTCACTCTGACTCTCTGAAGTATCAGAGCAGTAGATCTCTTATTATATAGAAGTCAGTAAGTATTCTTCTTCTTAAAGAGATAGTATACTGTAACAGCATTAATTCTCTCAGTGTATTAAAGTATCTTATTTCACAGTGTCTTACAGAGCAGTAAGAGAAGTACTGAGATTATTTATTATTACAGAGACAGAACTTTCTTATTAATACTCTGAGACTTATTAAATATCTTTAAGATCTTGATTCTAAACAGCTGTCACTTGATCTCACACAGAGACTTCTCAAAGTCAAATATTTTCTATATATTATATAAAAGTTTGTCTCTTATCTACTAATATGTATCTGTCAGCTCACAGCTAATCTTCTTATAAAGCTCATACTTGATAATTCTCTTATACTTCTTAAGAGATTACTTAAGATATCTGCTAAGCAGATCATGTTTCTGAATGAGTTTCTTAATATAAGATTGTTAATTAACTGATTTTAACTAAGCTATAATTAGTTTCTACAGCTGATATGAATTAATAGAGCAGAGTATTCAGCACATCATATATATAATATATTTCTACAGATTCAGACTCTGAATAATGATATGAATATTCTTATTTATCTTTCTATAAAGATAGTATTTGAGAAACATATAGAGATTTAAGTGCTGAAAGATTAGACTATAAACAGCTTTACTAACATGCTCTGTATAATAGAAAGTAATAAGTAACTGATAATTAGAAGTTAAAATCTTCTCTCTGATCAGAACTTATCACTGTTATCTAACACTTTATCAGCACTATATTACAGACTGTATGATTAAACAATGTTATAGAATATAGATATCTTCTCAATCTATCTAATTCAGAGTTTAATAATGTTATATATCAGTATATCAGTGACTGATATCTTAATCACTTTCAGTGTCTACTTAGACTTTCAGAACATTAAGACATTATTCAGAGCTGAGTTAAAATAAAGCTTAAGCTAATAGATATCTTTCAGTATCTTCAGATTAACAAGTTATTATATTAAAGTAAGAACTCTCTTACTATTAAGAGAGATGAATATATAATCAGTGAATAGAAGCTTAAGAAGAGTAATATAAGAGCTGAAAACAAGTAATAGATTAAAGATAATCTCAGAGACTATAAATATAATTCTGAATTCACAGATATACAGTTAGTCACAGTTTATTAGAACAGATTAGAGTAAATGCATTTATATACTTCTTCTTCTCTTCAAGAAATATTTTGATGAATTCAATAGTAAACTCAATTAGAATGTTATTAAGTCTGTAATCAGAGTCTCTCAGAAGAGTGATCTTAATATACTGATAGCACAGATTCAGCAACATCTGCAGTCAATTGACTGAGAACCTGATCAGCTGAAAGAACAGATAGAGCAGAATTCATTATCAGCTGTGACTGAACTTCTTCTTAATAATAGTGACAGTTATCTCAATGATCTTGATAAGATCATTCAGATAGATAACTGACTTCTTTCAGCATCTCTTCTTAAGATGATACAGCTGTATCAGTTTTAAAATCATCTTAAGTGCAAGCAGGCCTCAGATCAGTACTATGAAATAATTCATGTCATCAGACAGAATCTGTTCAGATACTGAGAGTGATACAGAAAGAGACAGTTGTATATATTTTTAATCACTCTCAGTGATATCTCTCTGTTGATCTTCTTCTACATCTCTCTCTCATAGATCAGACAGAAGATCTTTCAGTATGTTTTCAGAGAGCTCTGGTATTTAAGCTTCTGACATCATCTCTCACCCTTGCTGTGATGTTGATTCAGCACTCAGTGAAAGAAAGTGTATAGCATCTTTACATCCATCTGCTGATACATCTCCTTGAGATCCCGCTTGACACAGGCGCAGAATCTGTATAGTATATGAGAGACTAGAAAGAAATTGCAGCCCAGAAGGAGATTCAGACACTCACTTGAATCATTCCTGCTCAATGCAGTCAAGCAGCTTCCAGGAGCTAGGCATGTATTCATTGTATTGGAGTAAGGATCCATCTGGGTCAGTCATCATTTTCATATAGTACTCTGGAAGGTGCTCATTGCCTGTCAGCAGATCAGCCAGATTGCTGGCATCATTCTTGCTGTCTTCCCTGTAATCAACTGGGTCCGTCAGGTCAGTCTCTCCGCCGGAATCAGAGGCCGTGCCATCACTATCATCATCATCGCCATCACTATCATCCACGTCCATCATGTCTTCCTCACTGTCACTGTCGACGGGTGATGGTATGCGGTGTTGACGAGCCATTCTTCATCCCGCACAGGATCAGAGGAGGAAACTGAAAGGGATAGGGATGAAGGGCTCAGTGATGGATCGTTGAAGGAACAGGAAGCTCATTGCTTGTGGTGAGAGGGTTGTAAGAGTGGGAAAGCGCGACTTGATAGCTTGGGGAACGGCGAAGGGTTGATGGGCTGAGAAGATTCAATGGGAAGGAATGCTGGAATTGTGAGGGTGGCCAGATCACCCGCTGGAGAGAAGGGAGCCATGACTTTTTATAGTCAGCCCCGAGAGGGCCATATCCGGCCGGCGGTCTCAACATGGGTGAAGGGTGAGCGATGGTGAAAGGAGGAGGATGCAAGCGCCCATTCCCAGCGTGGGTTGAGGAAATCCATTTTCCGTACCTGAATGCTGGGGCGTGGGAATTGAGCTTGCAGCGCGCAGGAGGGCGTCCATGGTGCGTGGAGCGTGGCAGTATTAAACAACCGGTGTAAAGCAGCTGTCGAGCTAGTCGACATCCGCCTTCTGCTCACCGTTTGAGCGTTTAAAACAGTAAAAAATAAATGAGTGAAAATCCTCTTCTCTCTAATCAGTATAACTTTGAAAAAGCTGATTGAAAAGCAGTTGAAGAAAGTATAAAACTGTTAAAATCTGAAAAGTAGAGTGAGCTCTATTGAAATCTCAGTCAAGATATTTTAGATAAAATACTTAAGAATAGAGTAAAGCTTATTACATCTATTATTCTAATAAGTATTAGAGATAATATTTCAAAGAAAAAGTCTTCTGAGTATTTCAAATCTTGATAAAATGAGAATATCATATCTAAAAGAAAACAATTAGTCACTGTTAGAAGAGATTGAAAGAATGATATAATATCTAATAAAGAGTTCAAAGCTGTCAGAAATGAATATTTTTCAGATATTAAAAGAGTTAAAATAAACTGCTGAAACAAATTTCTTAAAGAAGTATAAGAAAAAGAAGTTTTTAAAGCTTTTAACTACACTAAAATAAGAAGTGTAGTAAAACTTTCAATCTTAAAATATGAGTTTCAGAATGAATTATATACAGTAAATTCTTTTAAGAAAAAATATCAAGTTTTTATAAGAATTCTCTTTTAAAACTTATCAGATTTAGAGAAAGAGAAAGATACTATATCACTTTATAACTATATTAATGAAAATAACTGAGAATGATTTAAACTTATATAGAATGAATTAGAGTTAACTATCTTCTTAAGATTAATTAAAACTGCTGCAGAGTCTGATTCAATCAATCACTTAATTATTCAAAATATATATTTTTACTTAAAGAATGAGTATTTTAAGCTCTTTTTTAATCTCTTAAAAAATGAGTATTATTCTGAATACTGAAGAGAAGTGACTGAAGTAATTCTTATAAAATATAATAGAAAAGCTTTAATTTCTAAGTTATATAGAGTAATATCTCTATTGAACTATCTAGAAAAGGTTTTAGAAAAGATAATAACTACTTAACTATTTTTTATAAGCTCTATTAATAATTCTCTTCTATTTAATAAATAAATAAGAGATAGAAAATAATACTCTGTAATTAATACTGTTCTCATAGTTATTTATAATATTTAAATAGTAAAGTATGAAGATCTAGTCTCAACTGCAGTTTTTATTAATATAAAAGATATATTTAATTATATTTCAAAGTCAAAGTTAATTTAGACTTTGAAAATATTAAAAATGTTACTTTCTCTAATAAAATAAGTTAACTATTTTATATTTAAAAGAATTATATAACTATTTTTTAATGAAATAAAATAAGATAAGACTGAGATAAAAATAGAAGTACTGTAAGAATCTTCAATCTCACTCATTTTATTTATAATATACACTGTATATCTATTCAAGAATAGAAATATGAAAATAGTAAGATCTTTAAGTTATATAAATAATATTGATCTAGTCTATAGTTCAAAAACAATCACAGAGAATTTAAAAGTAATTGAAAAAGCTATAAAGAAAATTTTTATTAGAGTAGATATTAATTAAATTAAATTTAATATAAATAAAACTGAGTTAATTCATTTCTTTTTCAAATTTAATAAGAAAGAACTATATCTAACTCTTTTAAATAGACAGATTAAACTCAGTTTGAATATTAAATGATTAGAAGTATGATTAAACTTTAAGTTAAATTTTAAATATTATATTCAACAAAGAACTATTAAGATAGAAAGACTATTGAATAATATAATCAGACTATTAAATACAGAGAGAGATCTATTCTTTCAGATTATAAGACAGTTATATATAGTCTGTATTACATCAGTAGCTGATTATGAAGTTCAAGTTTAATGAAATAATCAAGAGAATTTCACTGAACTCTTTCAAAGTCTGTAAAACAGAGTCTTGAGAAGAATTCTGAAAGTATTCAAATCATCTTCTATTAGAGCAATGAAAATTGAAGCTTTAATTTCTTCTTCTATTATTAGATTTGAAAAGACCTGTATAAACTATACTCTGAGAGTTATAAAGATGAGCTTAGATCATATAATCAGAGAAAGAGTCTCTTCTTTATTTTCATTAATTAACTCTGAAAATGAACTGAATTAAAATAGATTTCTTGATTAAAATAAAAATAATTCTTTAAAGAAAATACTCTCTTAACTATACAGACTATACTCACTGATTAAAAATTAATTTTCTTTATTAAATATTGAAAAAGTTAATCATAAGAAGATATCTCTTTAAAGAGAAAAGCTTGAATCTCTCATAGACTTATAAATAAGTAAACTATTTAAAGAGAGAGAATATAAACAGTATTTAAAGAGAATTTCTATAATTAATATAAAAGACTCTATTCTGATTTATTTAAATAACTTAAAAAATGAGAATTTGAATAGATTAGACACAGACATTGCTTATACTGAAGATAATATCAATTTTATCTCAGATTTCTAAAATTTAGACTGTGAATTTAAAGTCTTTGATACTTGTAACGTGGCGGAACCGAAGCAGTAGCTAGTCAGTGACATTATATAAGAGTAGTTATTTAAGAAGCTGTATGAGTGAGCTTGACTATCTTACTTAAATAGCAAGCTTGTAGACTACAGAGTTATTGTGAGAATATCACAGATATGATACTTAGTATACTAAGAAGATTGTATGAAATATGCAGTAACTCTTATATATATTTCAGTAGAAGAAAAACAAATCACTGACTTCTTTAATAAGAAGTCAGCATCTAGCTATTCTATATAGATAATGAGTGAATACTCTTCTCTTATTTCATGAGTGAGAATAGCTGAAGTGATATCTCAGTAATGTCTTATTATCAAGAAAGAGTAATCTGCTGATCTTGTATAGAAGCAGAGTTCTTATATTCATCAATTGAATCTTTCTATGATATATTTGAATAATGTCATAGAGTGATTGAAAACTGGTTTAAATAGAATGAAATCATCTACATGAAAGTGATGAGCTGTATGAAACTGTAACAGAGTCTTGACATAGCTGAGAGTGTGATAATACTCTCTTCTTTAAGAATATAGTCTCTATACTCTCAAGATTATCAGATTAGAAATTATCTTTGTTGTATAGCAATAGTTATTAACTGATTAACAGTGTATGTACTGTGTATGATATAAAGAAATAGATGAGTTTTTCTGCTGACTGTGTAGATCTTTCTTTTCTCATCTTCATTCAAATCAAATATATGATAAGTGAGTTTCTTATATATTAATTTAAAATGTGAAAAACATAATTAATAAGTGACTTACAGATCTTTCAATATATTCTGTTCTATATATGAAATTCTCTGTAAAAGTGATGTGTTTTAGAGACAAAGCTAACAGTAGTAGCAGGATTTTTTTGAAAAGATTTTCTCTCTCTATAACACATTTTTCTCCTTCTTCCCCTCATCTGCAATAGTGAGTGCATGAGAGTATTATTCTTAGAGAACAGTAGAGGGCTTATTCTGATATTTTCTAGTGAGTAAACATCTTCATGATGTGGCAGCGGCCTCTGTGATCATCAAGAAAGCCAGGTTGAAGGTAGAGGCAGCAGTGTCAATGAGCTGCAGAAGCACTGCTCTCATTGTCACATCTTCTTCTTCTTCTGCTTCTTTTGCAGCTGTGGTGATAGTTATCATGCCTTGCAGTGAAGTGTCATTCCTTCTGCTGATTAGTTCATTCATATTCAGTCTGTTCTCTGCCCCTCTCATCACTGTTGTGACACTGCCCCCCCCCTCAGCCAATACAGTGATGTATAACCCTATGTGGTCATTTAAAGAGGAACCTGGGAAGAGCTTGATTTCAGAGACAGTGACTTTAAAAAGCTCAATCTGTAGTTTCTCTTCTGCAGCTCATCTGAGCCCTGCTCAGAATACTGCTAAGTTGAGTCTGCAGAGTCTCTCAGTTTCTTCATCTTCTCTCTGTGAGAAGACTCTGATACAGTCTCTGACTGACACTGCTACTTATCTGCACTATGCTAAGCAACTGAAGAAAGAAGGGATTTTATATATCTGCTTTTTCTCTTACTCTTATTATTTCTGTTATATCTGTAACAACAACTTCTATCTCTCTGTAAGTATTACTTTATAGAAAGATATTGTGTCAGCTCTGACAAGAAGTCTAGATACTCAAGCAGTACAGAGTGAGAGTCTCAGAGCTTTAAGTATTGATAAATTCTGTCAAGACTGAGAAGGTTCTCCTTGCTCATCTGTAAAAAGAGATGAAAGTATAAATCTCTGAGATGAAAAAACACCTCAGAATGACTGATCTCAAGAAGGAATCAGCTGATACTGTCTTTAAAAGCACTGCAGAGATTAATCACTAATTGAAGAGATTCTTGCTTCAGTTGAAGCAGATAACTGAGATGCTTTATAAGTTGATAAGTTAATACTTTCAGTATCTCTCATTCTCTTCTATAGTATGCTTCTCTATAATACTGCAGTGCTAACTTCTCAGCAGATAAAGATATCAGTGCTGAAGACTTCAACAGTGAAAAATAAGTTTAGTGAAGATATAATTATTGATAAGTAGGCTCTGATCTCTCTTTTTACTTTTTCAGTGAGCTGCAGCCTTATTAGAATAGCAGCAGTCTGCAGATCAATAATATTAATCTTTTTATTAATTTTAAATATTTCTTTTCTTTTAACTGCTTCAGAAATGTTACACTTATATAGTCTTATTAAACTTCTAAAAACTCTTTAAGAGAAAATAGAAGAAGAGTGCTACAGAGTCTATAAGATACTGACTCATTACTGTAAGATTATCTCTAAAAAACTCTTTAAGAAAAATGAGAAGTCTTAAGTAGTATTTCTTGTTTAATATCTCTAGTGTGTAATGAGACAGTCTCTACTAGCTGTCTTATAGCTTGCAATCTCTTTCTCAGCATTTTTCAAATGCTCAAGCAGTTCTTATAAATTCACTGATGATGAATATTCTTCTCATTTAACAAGATATTGAAGCTTACTGTAATATATTCACTTATTCAATATTTTCTTCACAAGATATTTGATATCACTCTCAATCTCAATATTATCTGGCTAAGACAGCTTCATTCTGAGACATTGCTTATAGAACTTCAAATAGAAAATGTGAAAAACAGAATGAATTGATTTCAATTCTGTGAGTAATTTCAACTTATATATCTGCTTATTTATCACTCTTATTACTGAGAAAGATTCTAGCTATCACTCACTGAGCTTCTTACACAGTCTTGTTATCTTGATATTCTTTGCTGAAAGTAGCACTTAATCCTCTATTAAGAACTTTATTGAAAGATGTTTTCAATTATAGTATTTCATCTGTCACTTCTGAGTGCAGTGAATGTTTTTCACTGTCTTCTTATAAATTTTATTTAAAAGTTTCAATCTCATTTTTACTTCTGATACTGAGAGATACTCTGTTCTCTGTATCTGTCTGATATTCTGACTGTCTATTTTTCTCTTTGAAATGTTGTCTGTGATATCACTGAGTAATGAAGAATTATATTCATAATAAGCATAGAAAGAAGATATCTTTAAGATTACATTCTTTGTATTATTATATATGAATTCAGTGATCAGAAGATGTTTGAGTCAATTATTCTGATAATATGAATAGAACACTTGAAGATGCTGTTCTAGTGTCTGATTCTAGTGTTCAGTCTGGCCATTAATCTGCAGATGAAATGTAATACTGAGAAGATATCTTATTATAAGATGATAGTAAAAAGCTGATCAGTATTTACTGATGAAGAGGAATTCTTGATCTGTTATTAACAATTTCAGAGCACTGTGATTATAAATAATGATATTTAAAAACAGATCAGTCAATTCAGAGGCTTTAATCTTTTTATGAATAGAAATATATCTAGTCATCTTTATAAAGCAGTTAATAATGATTAAAATTGAGTCATATTCTTTGACTCTTATTAACTTTAGCAGATTAACTATGAAATTCATCAATAAATTCTGTTATAAGTTCTTTAAAACAGGCAGTGATACTAACTCACTGTATTACTTATATTACAGAATCTTTATTCTTTGACAGATATTATAAGTCTCAATATACTCTTTGACATCTGTCTGAAGCTTGTCTTAAGTGTATTTATATTTTAGAAGCTTTTCAGTCTTCTCTAACCTGAAGTGCTCTGTATGAGAATTATTATGATAAATTCTTAATAACTTCTGATACACTGCTCTGCTACAAGAGATGAAGACTGAATCATTCAGCAGTAGAAGTTTATATTCTTCTAGTTATCAGTGACTTGATTTCTTAGTGATATCACCCTGCTCAGAGCCTGTCTCTTTCAAGTTCAAACTGAATTCTTTCTTCTTCAACTTTTGAATTCAAGCTGTAGTAGAGGCATCTCTCTTCTGTAACTTATTAATGAATTTTAAAAGTAGTCAGATTGAAAGATTGTAGATTATTTCATTCTTTATCAATTCAATGATTATAAGATATGATATAAGAAGCTCATGATCTTCAGTATTAGTTCTCTATAAGAACCTGAGTTCTCTTTCATCTTCTATACTGAGTCATGTAGCTGCCTCTTCAGCGCTGTTTCTGAGCTTTAGAGAATCTCAACTCTCTGCAGCTAGCTTCTTCTGCAGTGATGACAGAGGTTCTTTTATAGAATTCTTCTCTATATTAACAATATTATAATCAGGTTATTTAGATGATATGTTAGTGAGATTAAGCCAATCTGAATAGTATCAGATATAGAAATCATACTCTGAAAGCAGCTTCACTCACCTGGCTTGATATTCTATCAAGCTCTTTATTGTTAAGAAGTAATGCAGATTTGTGCCCCGGTGGCCGAATGGTTAATGCGGCCACCCGGTAGCACCTTGGCGTGGGAAACCAAGGCGCGTGGGTTCGAAACCCGCAGGGGATGCATTAAATCCGGAACTCAAGCACCTCAGGTTCCTAATAAATACAGAGGTGTACAAATCGCTCCAATGAATTGCTCTATGTTCCTGGGCTGAGAAGTAATTATCGCATGTATCTAATTGTCACTCCTTTGTATTTTCCTATGTTCTTGTTATCTTGGCATGGTCTCAACACCTGTATTTCCTCCTGTATAACCAACACTTGACCTGTATTTAACATCACGCAAGGACTCATCATAAGCTCCGCTTGCATATGAGTATAATGAAAGAATAATAATAATAATAATAATGCAGATTTGTATAATCAGTGAGAACTTACACTGAGTACTTACTATTCTGAAGATAATATCATTAGATCTTAAAGAATTTAACAATTATTAACATTTTCTGATTATAAGTATCATATCTTCTCTATATAAGTGATAACTTCTTGAAGAAGAAAGTCACTGATCTTTATTCATAATATCTTATAGACTCTGTGAAAAAGCCTTCTCTCACAGACAATTCATTATCTGTTTTCTCAGAGATGATTATTCTCTGATTCTTTCAACATTGAAAGGTTTTCAGTGTCAACTGTGAAAAGATTTCATAGACTCTATTTCTGAATATATCAGTCTTACACTGACTGAGTAAGTTGAGGTTAAAGTGATTCAGCATTGTGATATCTATGAAAGCTTGTTTCAATTCTGCAAATGTCTGCACAGTGTCTTGAGTGAGAATAAACAGTCTCATTTTTCTATCTTTCACACTTCTCTTTAACAGATCTGTAAGAAAAGCAGTAATCTGTGAATATGTATAGATGAATTGTCTGTAGAAATTTGTAAATTCTAGAAACATCTGCATCTTATAATATGTCTGCAGCATCAGCCAGTTCTCAATGATGAAGACTCAGCTTCTGTTCATTGAAATATCATTCATCTCAATAATATAATCTAAGAAATCAATCTCCTGCATGTAGAATGAGCATTTTTCAGTGTTTATATAAAGTTGATACTATCTTAAGTGACTCAACACTTCTTGAATATAGGTATCATATTCTTTCTCTAATTTTAAGAAGATTAAAATGTTGTTCAGGTATATTATACAGAAGACATTAATAAGGCTCTGCAGTGCCTCATTTATATAGATCTGAAAGATGACTGAAGTATTACAAAGATTAAAAGATAAAACAAGATATTCAAAATTACTGTACTTGATATGAAAAGCTGTTTTCTAAACATCATCTTCATTAACCCTGATTCTATGATAGACATTCTGTATATTAATCTTTGAGAACATCTTTGCTTCAGATAATCAATCAATTATCTTGTCAATTAATGATAATGAATAGTGATTTTTAACTGTTATCTTGTTAAGGCCTCTGTAGTCTATGCATAGATGTAGTCTATTATTCTTCTTAAGTATAAAGAGTATAGATGCCCCTGCTGAACTCTTTGATAAATGTATTCAGTTCTTTGATTACACTTCTTCAAGATATTTACACAGAACATTCAATTTCTTTACAGACAAGTTGTAAAGAGATCTGTATAATATTATTACACTGTCTTCAAGATGAATCTTATATTGTATCTTGATGTCAGGAAACTTCACTGCTTTTCTTTCTAAAAAGATATTCTTAAAATCTGTAAAGAGATGTTGTGTATATCTGTCTTTAATAACAGATACTGCTGCTAATCTTACAGTGAGAGTGATGACTTCTTCATCTATTCTCAAGTCTCAATCACCTGCTACACAGTATATTGACTCAATCTTTTTCTCAAGATTCTTCTGATGAAACTCTTCAGATTTCTCTATCACTGTCTTCTTATCAGTGAGGTAGTACTGTCACATCTGAGTGACTCAGTTAATGAGAGAATTGTTTTCTCTCAATCACAGAAGACCTAGAATGACATTCTCATCTATGATATTAAGTATGTGAAGAAGCAGACTGCTTTTCTTGAAGATTTCTTCTAAGTCTGTGATCACATACTTTGCTTAAATTATGTCAAAACAGTGATATTTTATTTCATTAGTAAATTTTATATAATCTGACAGATCTATCTTCTTTCAATTCTTTATCAAAGAAAAGAAATAGAATATGAAGTTAGTATTTATCTTAGAGTTGAGTAGACATCTTACTGATATCTCTTCATTCAGAGTATACATTGTGATTGTAACATGAACTCAGAGATGTGAGAATTATCAATTCTTCATTTCTTTCTCTTTATTATCTTCTGCAGATACATTTGTCAGAAGAGAAGTGAACTTTAAGAAGATATTTTCTCAGTTCCTTCTCTTCTTCAGCTTCTTACAATCACTGATATAGTGTTCATCAGCTCTGCAGTTGAAACAGAGATCTTTATTAAATCTTTTTTAATATTTCTTCACAGTAAGTGAAGAATCAGAATACTTGAAATTCTTCTTTACTTTCTCTGTATTGAAGCTGTTACAGTGCTGTTTAGATTCTATTATTAATTACTTAGAAGAGATCTTATTAATCTTTTTCTTGAAGAATTGATTATTCAAATAGATCTGAGAAGTCAGGTTGATAAGCTCAGTGTGATTGATTGATGAACTCTGATATTATAATATTATTGTCTGCATCTTATAAGTCAGCTTTATAAGATAAAGCTGTGTTTTTAATTGATTCAAATCATTGATTAATTCCTCTCAATATTCTTCAAATCTTACATTGAAATTGAAAGAATTCTCATTATCTTGTTAATATAATGAGTTGAATCACTGCACTGCTATGAAGCTGTGATTACAGTGATCTTTAATTTGATTCAGTAGAAAGTTCTTGAATTCTTTTCAAGTTATAATAGTATTGATATACTCAAACTCTCTCTCCTTGATGACTCAAGTAGTCACAGAGATGTCTTCAAGAAGGTTGACAGTGTATATTACTTGTACCTTGTGAGTATTATACTGGCTCAGATTAAGATGGAATTTTCATTCAAGAATACAGATAAAGCTGTGAAATTCAGACAAGATGTTTCTCTTATATCTTGATAAATCTCTGACCTTAATCTCTCTATCTTGATGATAGATGTAGGTGTGTAGGGGCTGCGGCAGTGGCAGAGCAGTTGAAGAGCCCATGTCAAAATGTGCAGTGAGTTCAGAAATCTTGAATTTCTGCTGAGATAGAGGTGTACACACTCTAGGGAATGATGTAGTGTTTCTCCCAGAGAGTGAGGTCAGGTCAGTCCCAGCATAGATGTATGAGGTCATATTAGTCTGTTAGAGCTTGACTGATTCAAATGTGTAATCAGATTAAGTGATTCAAATTATAACATGATGAAACTGAAGTGATGACTAGTCAGTGATATCATGTAAGAGTAGTTATTTAAGAAGCTGTATGAGTGAGCTTGACTATCTTGCTTGAATAGTGAGCTTGTAGACTACAGGGTTATTGTGAGGATATCACAAATATAATACTTAGTATACTAAGAAGATTATATGAGACATGCAGTAACTCTTGTATATATTTCAGTAGAAGAAAAACAAATTACTGACTTCTTTAATAAGAAGCCAGTATCTAGCTATTCTATATAGACAATGAACAGATACTCTTCTCTCATTTCATGAGTGAGAATAGCTGAAGTGATACCTCAGCGGCACCTTATTATCAAGGAAGAGTAATCTGCTGATCTTGTATAGAAGTGAGGTTCTTATATTCATCAATCAGATCTTTCTATGATATATCTGAATGATGTCATAGAGTGGTTGGAAACCAGTTCAGATGAGATGGAATCATCCGCATGGAAGCGATGAGCCGTGTGGAACCGCAACGGGGCCTTGGCGCGGCCGGAAGCGTGACAATACTGAACTATTTGTAATAGTGAAAGCTTTTAAACTTATTAAAGTAAAATCTTATAAAAGAGAAAATAGTTTGAAAGAGATATAAATATTCTCTGATAGTCAAGCTGCTTTAAAAAGACTTAGAAATAGTCAGATTTATAATAATTAAATGAATCTTGAACTGATTTTAAACTCTGTTTTAAAAATTCAAAAGAGAAGAATATTAAAACTGATAATTTATCTACACTAAGTTTCTACTTATATGAATATTCATGACAATGAATTGACTGATTCAGCTGTAAAAAAGAGTTCAGAATTAAGCAGATCTATTTAAAAAATAGTATTCTGATCTTTTATAAAGAGAAAGATAACAGAATCTTGTTTAAATATATGAAATAAAAGCTGACAGAAATAAAAGAAGAGTATACATTATTTAAGATTTAAAATAAAACTCAAGTGAAAATCTTGTTTAATTAAATATAAAAAGAAAATATTCTCATCTATAATTCAGCTGAAACTAGAATATAACTATTTTAAATCTTATATATAAAGATTTGATGATAGATTTAATTCAATAGAATACTTATTCTGCAATACAAATAAAAATTCTGAGTATATTATAATACACTGTGTATTATATAATAGTCTCAGAGTCAGATTGAAAGAGAAGTATGATTTAAATTAATTAAATATAAGGTTCTTATTCTTAACTGAGACAGGAATTAAATACTTAATAGACTTTCTATCAGAAACTCAAGCAGTTATAAGAAAATGACTAAATTAAGAAATATCTGAATATGAAGAGAAGGAAATTGATTAGATATAGTCTGTTAAAACAGCTATACACTATCTTTTAATAATTTAATTTATTATAGTCTCTCTTTACTTTACTTTTTTCTTTCTATTCTTTTCTATCTATTTGTTTAATATGTCTATCTTTAAGACTATGTTCTCTTTTCTTTTGTCATGATATTGTCAAATGATTTCAAAGTATCAGAAGATGTTAAAATACTGCAATTTATAAACAGTTTTTATATTCTGAGCTGAAATTTTCTGATTTTATATATCTGAAATTGGTAAATGCATAATAGTTGACTTTATAGATATAGGAAAAACTCTGAGAACTAAAAGTTCTCAGGTAGATATCATAGTCTAGAACTGTATACATCTATAATTGAATAATAATAATAGTAATAATAATAATAATAATAATAATAATAATAATAATAATAATAATCTGTTAAATAAAGAATTCATATATATTAGCAACTTCTCTGCTGCAGCTTCTATTCTCTTTACAAAGAAATCAGAAAAAGAAGTTCAATTTTTTATAAACTATTAAGAATTAAACAGATTAACAAAGAAAAGATTACTATTCTTTATCTTCTATCAATGAAACTCTAGCTTATATCAGACAAGCTCAATGATTTACAAAGTTCGATATTATTATCATATTTTATAAGATCTGTATTACTGAGGAAGATGAGTAGCTTACAGCATTCTAAACATAATATAATTTTTTGAATAAGTAGTCACACTCTTTGAACTGACTAATACTCTTAGTATTATTATTATTCTTCAATTATAGATGTATGCAGTCAGAGACTATGACATCTACCTGAGAACTTTTAGTTCTCAGGGTTTTTCCTATATCTGTAAAGTTAACTATTATACATTCATCAATTTCAGATATGCAAAATCAGAAAATTCCAGCCCA
Source organism: Blastomyces gilchristii SLH14081 (assembly GCF_000003855.2). Taxonomy (NCBI): domain Eukaryota; kingdom Fungi; phylum Ascomycota; class Eurotiomycetes; order Onygenales; family Ajellomycetaceae; genus Blastomyces; species Blastomyces gilchristii. Next base: position 5,361,413 of record NW_003101681.1, on the reverse strand, counting down.
GAATACAGAAACTGTTTACATTATAATACTCTTAGTATATTTCATAAGTATATCAACTGAGCACTCTAAGATTTTCTTAATGAATTTGTATCTGCTTATCTTGATGATATTCTCATCCTCACTGATGAGTTCAGAAAAGAATATCAAGAATATATGTAAAGAGTATTATAATAATTATAAGAAGCAGAACTATCAATAGATATTCACAAGTATAATTTCAAAGTTAAGAGTATAAAATATCTAGATTTTATTATAGAAGCTGATAAGAGAATACAAATAAATCTCAAAAAGATCTTCATTATTCTTGAATGAGAAGCTTTATATACTATAAAAGATGTATGAAACTTCATCAAATTTTCTAACTTCTATTAATAATTTTATACAAAACTTCTTAGATATTATGAGACCACTTACAGAACTTACTAAGAAGAGCTCAGTATTTCAATGATCAGCAGACACTGAGGCTGTACTTATATAAATAAAGAAGATGTTTATTAATATCTCTCTGTTAATAATATTTAACTCTGACTGTGAAACAGTCGTTAAAGCTGACTTCTCTGACTATATTATAGAGAGAGCTATATTGAAATACAATAATAAAGATGTCTTATAATTATATATTTTCATATCTAAGAAGTTGAGCTCTGCTGAATACAATTATGAGATCTATAATAAGAAACTTCTTATAATTGTATACTGTCTAGAAGAATAAGACTCTGAACTCTGAAGTGTCTTAAAATTTAAGATAATCATAGATTATAAAAATCTTAAATACTTCATTATCATCTACAAGCTTACTGAATAACAGATGCAGTGATCTGAGCTATTAAGCTGTTTTCATTTTACAATACACTATCATCTCAGTAGTCAGAACTCAATGACAGATGCTCTCTCACAATGAGAGTAAGATATATTATTTAATATAATAGATACTTACTGAATGAATTAAGAGCACTGACTCTTGAATCTGAAGATATTAGTTAATTAAGATGAAATAACTTATAACACTATACATACTTCTCTGATTAGAATATCTTCACTTTCAAACTATTACTAATATCTCAACTTCTTCTAAATCTATACTGAATGAATTATGATATGCAACAGTCTGAACTAATGAACTTGTTCAAGTACTCACTGAAGCAGTATATTAAGAAGTACTCTGATTTCTCTCAGAACTATGTAGAAGAACTGACATCTCAGAATACTCAATCAGTAATAATAACACTCTATAATTTTATAAATAACACTGAGTCTCTCACTTTAAATTCTTACACATCTGAATAATATAAGAGATGTATGATTTATATATAATTAGTCATTCAGATTATAAGTAACTGTATTAAATAATCTCTTGAGAGTTCTACTGATCTGAGATATTAAACAGTATCAAACATTTTATCTGAAACTGTAACTATTATTCCTTCATTATCTTATAAAAGAACTGTAGAAAAGATCTACTGAAATCACTTAATATCTCTAATAGAATCTGATAAGATATAGTAATTGACTTCACTATTGATCTCTCTGAGAGTAAGAGTTGCAAGAATGTTCTGATAATTATTAATTAATTGAGTAAAAATGTAATATTGAAATCTAGTAATAAGATGAATACTGAACAAGTTACTGAAGCCTTTCTACAGAGTCTATTCTATCAGATATATGAATTACTAAGATCTATAGTATCAGATTAAGACTGTTAATTTGTAAGCACTTTCTGAACAAGAATCTATCAAGTTCTCAATATTATACACTATTTATTAACTGTCTATCACTCTGAGACTGATGATACATCAGAATAAATAATTCAGACTGTAAAGAACTATTTTTATAAGTTCTATAATTATTTACAGAATGATTAGTATAATCTTCTTCTACATGCAGAGATCACTATTAATGATTGAGATGCTGTTTCAACAGATGTAAGCTCATTCTTTCTTATACACAGTTATTATATGAAGATGTTAAATCTTCTAGAGATTACACATTTTATATCAAATCTCTGCAGTTCAATTCAGATCATTGATAATATAGTAATAAAGCTCTGAGATACTCATGACTGAGCAGAAGCATTCATGATAAGTGCTAAATAAGATTAAGAAGATTAAATTAATATTTGATAAGATTTCACTAAGTAGTATAAGATAGAAGATCTTGTGTAATTGAATCTTAAAAATATATAGATTATATACTCATTCTATACATTGAATTATTATCATGTAAAATACATAGTAACAGAAGTTCTAGATAGCTATAACTACTATCTTAATACTCTGTCAGAAATTTATACTATGTTTCACATGAGCTTACTCTACTACACTACTACTGATTTATTCCTCTCTCAACTGACTTCTGACTGACAACTGCCAGAAATCATGAGAGAAGATAATGAACTTGAATAAGAGATTAAAGATATTCTTGATAAAAGATCTCACAGCTGCAGCTGATAATATCTTATAAAATGAGTTAATTATAATCTTCTGACTTGAATTTCAGACTCTGTGCTATCTGATATAGCAGCTCTTGACTAATAAGAACTATACTTACTTTCAGAAAGAGAGGACTAATGTAATAAGCTATATCTGATTAATTATATAGACTATTTCATTACACTTTATAGATTCTGCTGAAAGCTCTGATTCTCAGTCACTGAGTCTTAGCTGAAAAATCTATGAAATTTGTATTCTTTTATCTCAAAGCTTTATTATGTACATGTATAAATATTCACTCTAATCACTGATTTCTGCACTTTCTCTTTTTTTCTTCTCTAATGTTTTCTACTTTGTTATATAAGATCTATAAATATTATACTGATCTATTTAGCATAGCTCTCTTACAATAGCTTTTATATTATACATATTATTTATCATAGTAGATATGAGAATCACATTCATTGTTATTTTCTCTTTAAATCATTATTATTCAATCTCTTCAAGCTTCTGCTTGTAAATTTGAACAGAAGCTAATCTTTTCTCTGTTTCATCAGAGTATTCTTATAGTTATCTTTTAAATCTCTCTTCAATGCAATGTGATTGATACAGACTGTCAGTATTGATCTTTCTTTTAAACAAGAAGATATATAGACTAATCAGCAGTTAATAGTAATATATTCTAATTAATTATAATTGATATATATCTCTTATTAATATCAATCAGTAACTTCTTCAGAAGCAGTTTCAGAAACTCAGAAGTCTATTCAGATAATGAAAACTCTTGTTTATATATAGATATTTAAGTCTACTCAAATTATAATATCTGTATTATTGTTATTATTCTTTGATATATATGTATAAATAACTGAGATATAATATCTTCTATCACTATTCTGTATACTCTTAAGCTTAATAAGATAATTATTCAATGTTTAAAGTTGTATACAGAAGTCTTCATAAGTTGAGTTTTTGTCTATACTTATAAGAGTCTATAGAAGTTTAAAAGTAAGTTCTTTGTTAAGTATGTTAATCTTCATTCAATTCTCTCAAGATTAACTGTCTGCTTTCAAAACGTCAGGTTTACACTAAATCACTTCGTCATGAACTCACTCAATTTTTCAAATAAGAACCTGCTGATAGATTCATTGAAAAGCTCTCAATTATACAAGTATTTTAACCTCATCACTGACTGCATACTTTGTATAATGATGAAGTTATTCAGTCAAATATGAACCAGACATCATTCAAAACTTCTGTGTGAAATTATCTCTCATTTACCTCTATCACATCACAACCCTGGGTTAAATTGTCATATAATTTATAAGATGAAGAGATCTAGCTATATGTATCAATCTTCTCTATTTTGAAAGATTCTTAACCTGTAATTATGAAGATATCTGAAGAGCAATCTCTGTGAAAACTCTGTCTATCTTTGATATTTCAAAACATTAATATCAAGTCTCACTCACATACTGATCTTCTCAATCTAGCTCATTCTCAGCATAAATATATAAAAAGATATCTCAGTAATAATATCAAGTATATAATCAGTGAATACATCTGAAGTGCAATCTCTGTAAAAACTGAAGTGTAATCTTCATAAAAACTCTGTCTATCTTTGATGTTTTAAAACATTAATATTAAGTTTCACTCATATATCATTCTTCTCAATCTGACTCATCTTCAGTAAAAAGATATAAAAA
>NW_003101681.1:5354208-5356792 GCF_000003855.2 Blastomyces gilchristii SLH14081 | reverse complement strand
CACATTAGAGGGCGGGTTTTGAATCCCACTGCTGGCACCTGCCACTTCTTACCCTGCAGCCCCCATTTAATAGGGGCTGAGCCTAATTAGTAAGGCTTGATGCGGGGTGGAACTCTCTACTGCAAGCCAAGCCACTAGTTAAGTGAGATCCTGCGAACACCCACCAGGGTCGGCATGGGATGCCAATGTCCCACTATCCTACTGTGCACCTGTCAAGGTTCTAACAATATAGAGCCAAGCCTAATGTAGTGGTTATACACTACTTAAGCAAGTCCCTAACTAGGGCTGCCATTGGAGCCTAGCTCCCCCCCAAATACAGGGAATGATTTTGAAAACCACCCGACTAGCAGGCCTAGACACGCATCTAGGCCCTAGACAGGGCACCCTGATAGGCTAGAGCCTGCAAGCTCACTGCCAACCCCTAATACTGACAGAGAGGACTGCAGTCATCAAGCCTATGATTAGTCCCTAACACAGGGCAAGGCCATGACAACTGATTGATAGGCCTATGGGCATCTAATGGGGCTGAGATTAGCAACCGGAAGCTTGGTGTGTACACCACCAAGTGGGTGGTGGCAGCCACTAACTAACACCCCTGGAAATTAGTGGCTGGCCTGAGAGGACAGACGCGGTGGTCGGTGAATTATAGAGGGTTAAATGTAATTAGCTTAAGGTGCATCCTGCGGGTGGCTAGCGCCCGTAGTTGATGAAAATGACTGGGAATGGCCTGATCTTACACAAGATGAATTAGAGTCAGCTATCTTCTCAAGTTCTGTTAAAACTGCTGCAGGTCCTAATTCAATTAATCACTTAATTATTCAAAATACATATTCCTACTTAAAGAATGAATATTTTAAGCTCTTTTTCAATCTCTTGAAAAATGAATATCATTCTGAATACTGAAGAGAAGTCACTGAAGTAATTCTTATAAAATCTAATAGAAAAACTTCAATTTCTAAGTTATATAGAGTAATATCTCTATTGAACTGTCTAGAAAAGATTTTAGAAAAGATAATAGTTACTTAACTATCTTTTATAAGCTCTATAGATAATTCTCTTTTATTCAGTGAATAAATAAGAGATAGAAAACAGTGTTCTGCAATTAACACTGTTCTCTCAGTTATTTATAATATTTAAATAATGAAGTATAAGAGTCTGGTCTCAACTGCAGTTTTTATTGATATAAAAGAAGTATTTAATCATGTTTCAAAGTCAAAGTTAATTCAGATATTAAAGATATTAAAACTGTCACTTTCTCTAATAAAATGAGTTAACTGTTTTATATCTAAAAGAAGTATATAACTCTTCTTTGATAGAATGAAATAAGATAAGACTGAGATAAAAATAGAAGTATCATAGAGATCTTTAATCTTATTTATTTTATTTACAATATACACTGTATATCTATTTAAAAATAGAAATATGAGAATAGTGTAATCTCTAAGTTATATGAATAATATTGATCTAGTCTACAGCTTAAAAACTATTAAAGAGAATTTAAAAGTAATTGAAGAAGCTGTAAAGAAAATCTTTATTAGAGTAGATATCAATTAAATTTAATTTAATATGAATAAAACTGAGTTAATTCATTTCTTTTCTAAATTCAATGAGAAAGAACTATCTCTAACTCTTTTAAATAGAGAGATTAAACTCAGTGTAAATATCAAATAATTAGAAGTATAATTAAACTTCAAGTTGAATTTTAAATATCATATTCAATAAAGAACTGTCAAGATAGAAAGATTATTGAACAACATAATCAGACTATTAAATACAGAGAGAGATCTATTCTTCCAGGCTATGAGACAGTTATATATAGCCTGTATTACATCAGTAGCTGATTATGAAGTTCAAGTTTAATGAAATAATCAAGAGAATTTCACTGAACTCTTTCAAAGTCTGTAAAACAGAGTCTTGAGAAGAATTCTGAAAGCATTCAAATCATCTTCTATTAAAGCAATGAAAATTGAAGCTTCAATTTCTTCTTCTGCTATTAGATTTGAAAAGGCCTGTATAAACTATGCTCTGAGAGTTGTAAAGATGAGCTTAAATCATATAATCAGAGAAAGAGTCTCTTCTTTATTTTCATCAATTAACTCTGAAAATGAACTGAATTGAAACAGATTTCTTGATTGAAATGAAAATAATTCTTCAAAGAAAATGTCTTCTCAACTGTACAGACTATACTCTCTAATTAAAAATCAAGTTTCTTCTTTAAATATTGAAAAAGTTAATCATGAGAAGTTATCTCTCTGAAGAGAAAAGCTTGAATCTCTTATAGACTTATAAATAAGTGAACTATTAAAAGAAAAAGAATATAAACAGTATTTAAAGAGAATTTCTATAATCAATATAAAAGACTCTATTCTGATTTATTCAGATGACTCAAAAAATGAGAACTTGAATAGATTAGACACAGACATTGCTTATACTGAAGATAATATCAATTTTATCTCAGATTTCTGAAATCTAGACTCTGAATATGAAGTCTTTGATACTGAACTATTTGTAATAGTGAAAGCTTTCAAACTCATTGAAATAAAATCTTATAAAAGAGGAAATTATTTAAAAGAGATATGAATAT
>NW_003101681.1:5342432-5354108 GCF_000003855.2 Blastomyces gilchristii SLH14081 | reverse complement strand
GAAAATTCAAAAGAGAAGAATATCAAAGCTGATAATTCATCTACACTAAGTTTCTACTTATATGAATATTCATGGTAATGAATTGGCTGATTCAGCTGTAAAAAAGAGTGCAGAATTAAGCAGATCTATTCAAAAAATTGTATCCTAGTCTTTTATAAAGTGAAAAATAAAAGAATCTTATTTAGACAAGTGAAATGAAAGCTGGTAGAAATAAAAGAAGAGTATACATTATTCAAGATTTGAAACAAAACCCAAGTAGAAATCTTGTTCAATTAAATATAAAAAGAAAATATTCTCATCTATAATACAGCTGAAACTAGAATATGACTATTTCAAATCTTATATACAAAGATTTGATGATAGATTTGACTCAATAGAATGCTCATTCTGCAATATAAATGAGAATTCTGACTATATTGTAATGCACTGTGCATTATACAATAGTCTCAGAGCCAGTTTGAAAGAGAAGTATGATCTAAATCAATTAAATATGAGATTCTTATTCTCAACTGAGACAGGAATTAAATACTTAATAGACTTTCTATCAGAAACTCAAGCAGCTATAAGAAAATGGCTAAATTCAGAATTATCTGAATATGAAGAGGAGGAAATCAATCAGATATAGTCTGTTAAAACAGCTATATACTATCTTTTAATAATTTGTTTTATTACAGTCTTTCTTTATTGTATCTTTTTCTTTCAATTTCTTTCTATCTATCTTTTTAATATGTCTATCTTTAAGACTGTGTTCTCCTTTCCTTTGTCATGATATTGTCAAATGATTTCAAAGTATGAGATGATGTTAAAACACTGCAATTTGTAAACAGTTTTTGTATTCTGAGCTGGAATTTTCTGATTTTGCATATCTGAAATTGATGAATGTATAATAGTTAACTTTACAGATATAGGAAAAACCCTGAGAACTAAAAGTTCTCAGGTAGATGTCATAGTCTCTGACTGTATACATCTATAATTGAAGAATAATAATAATAATAATAATTACTTTTTCAGTGACTGAAGAGCTTTTATTAATACTTAATTCTTTTTTACACTTTTTATTAACTGATTTGAGTTGCACACTTATTGTGTGAGAAGAATTGAATAATTTAGAATAAAATTGAATAGTTTTAATCAATTTCTCTGTAAAAAATTAACATATTTTTTGTCAGTTTTTCTCTCAAAAACTGTTATATTATCTGATTTATTATTAATTAATATCATACTTTTTCTCACTGTATTTCAAGAAAGAGACTAAAGATTTTATTGATTTATCTTAAAAATTAATTTTAGTTTATTAGATTCTCTTCAAAAATCTAATCCAGTTACTAAACTAGTGTGAAAAAAATCAGATATTTTACACATAAAAGGCCTTCATTCTTCTTTTGAAGCAGTCTGATTAACTTTTCAATTGAAAATAGACTAATAAATCTCTCAATTGAAACAGTCTGATTAACTTTTCATTTGAAAATAGACTGATAAATCTCTCATTTGAAATAGTCTGATCAACTTTTCATTCAGAGAGTAAAATGAGTTCAAAAATACACTCAGTTAATGTGAAAAAAGATGCTTTCTCAAATACTATCTCTGAGATTGAAATTCTGCAGAGAAGAAAGAAGAAAGAAATCGAGAAATACCAAGTTCTTACTCTGATATTCAGCTTTCTTGAAGTCTGTGTATTTTTAGCAGTTTTTATATTAAATATAACAATTATCTGTCAGGAGCTTTTTCTGAACCACTTTATTACAAACTCACTTAATTTTTCAAATAGGAACTCGCTGATAGATTCATTGAAAAGCCCTTGATCATACAAGTATTTTGACCCTATCGACGACTGCATACCCCGTGTGGTGGTGGAGTTATTCAGCCAAATGTGAACCAGACATTGTTTGAAACTTTTGTGTGGGATTATCCCTCATTCACCCCTATCACACCACAACCCCGGGCCAAATTGCCATATAAATTGTAAGGTGAAGAGATCTAGTCATATGCATCAATCTTCTTAATTTTAAAAGATCTCTGTTCTGTAATTATGAAGATATCTGAGAAGTAACTTCTGTAAAAACCCTGTCTATCTTTGATGTTTCAAAACATTAATGCCAAGTCTCACTTATATATCACTCTTTCCAATCTGGCTCACCTTCAGCAGAAAAATACAAAAAGATACCTTGATAATAATATCAAGTATATAATCAATGAATATATCTGAAGTGCATTCTTCATGAAATCTCTGTCTGTCTTTGATATATTAAGACATTAACATCAAGTCTCACTCTTGTACCGCCTCTTTTAATCAGGCTCATTCTCAGTAGAAAAATATGAAAAGATATCTCAGCAACTGTATCTGATACATAATCAGTAGATATAATAACTATAAAATCAGTATATCTCAAGATCTGACTGAGTCTTTGATCTCTGCATAGTGAGATATATTAAATCTAGTTTTAATACCTTAATATTCAATAGATTCTGCAAGAGATTGATGTAAGAGGCCTACGCTGAATAGATCGGTATTATATTGATAGGTCTTATATAACAAAGGTAAAAATGTTGAAGAAGAAAAGAAAGAGAAAGTGCGAGAATCAGTGATCAAGGTGAATATTTATACATGTATGTGATGGTGTACGCGGTGGAGCTTCAGAGTGGAAGAATATACACACATTTGTAGCAGCTGAGAATCGGTGATTGAGAATGACTGAGAATTGAAGCATATGCATTTGTGGCGGCTGAGGATCAGTGATCAAGAATGACTGAGAATCAGAGTGTATGCATTCAAGAATGAAGTGATTGAAATCTGTGAAGTGTAATGAAATAGTCTATATGATTGATCAGGCACAGCCTGTCACATTAGTTCCTTCTTTCAGAAGCAGTTCTCATCAGTCAAGAGCTGCTATTTCACATAACATGAAACTCAGAGTTCAGGTCAGTTGATCATAGCTGACTCATTTTACAAGATATTATCAGTCACAGTCATGAAGTCTCTTATCAAGAATATTCTCAATCTCTCACTCAAGCTCATTATCTTCTTCTATGATGTCTGATAACTGTCAGTTAGAAGTCAGTTAAGAAGAGAACAGATCAGTGACAGCACAGCAAAGCAAGCTTGTATGAAATATATTATAAATCTCTGATAATGTGTTAAGACAGTAGTTATGACTATCTAGAACTTCTATCACTTTATACTTGATATGATGGTAATCTAGTGTACAAGATGAATGTATAATTCATATATTCTTAAGATTCAATTATATCAGATCTTCTATCTTATATTGTTCAGTGAGATCTCAGTGAACATTAATTTGATTCTCTTAATCTTGTTTCACAGTTATTATGAAGATCTCTGCTTAATTATAAGCATCCCAGAGCTTCATTACTATATTATCAGTGATTTGAATCAGACTGCAGAAGTCTGATGTGAACTGTGTAATCTCTAGAAGATTCAACACTTTCATGTGATATTTATATATAAGAAAGAATGAGCTTATATCTGTTGAAATAGTATCTTAACTGTTAATAGTGATCTCTGTATGTAGAAGAAGATTATATCAATCATCTTATAAGTAATTACAGAACTTATAAAGATAATTCTTCACAGTCTGAATTATCTATTCTGACATATCATCAGTCTCAGAGTGATAGACAGTTGATAGACAGTGTATAATCTTGAGAACTTGACAGATTCTTGTTCAGAGAGTGCTTATAAATTGACAGCTCTGATCTGATACTATAGATCTCAGTAATTCATGCATTTAATAGAATGAGCTTTGTAGAAAAGCTTCAGTAACTTGTTCAGTATTTATCTTGTTATAAGATTTCAATATTACATCTTTACTCAGTTGATTTATGATGATTAGAATGTTTCTATAACTCTAACTCTCAGATAGATTGATAGTGAAGTCAATTACTACATCTTATCAGATTCTATCAGAGATATTGAGTAATTTTAATAGATCTTTTCTACAGTTCTTTTATAAGATAACAGAAGAATAGTAATTACAGTTTCAGATAAAGTGTCTGATACTGTTTAATATCTCAGATCAGTAGAACTCTCAGAAGATTATTCTATACAGTTGTTCACAGTCTGAATAACTGATTATACATAAATTATGCATCTCTTGCATTATTCAAGTGTGTGAGAATTCAGAGTGAGAGACTCAGTGTTATTTATAAAATCATAGAGCATTATTATCATTGATTGAACATTCTGAGATATCAGTTCTTATACATAGTTCTGAGAAAAATCAGAGTGCTTCTTGATATACTGCTTCAGTAAGAGTCTGAAGAAGTTCATTCATCTGAGCTGCTGTATATCACAGTTTATTCAGTGTAGAGAAAGTGAAGATATTAATAGCAGTTCTAACTGAAGAAGCATATATAGTGTCAAGAACTGTTTCATCTTGATTAACTAATATCTTTGAGTTCAAGAGCTAGTGCTCTCAGTTCATTCAGTGAGTATCTGTTACATCAGATGATATATCTTACTCTTGTTATAAGAGAGTATCTGTTATTGAGTTCTGACTATCAGAACAGTAGTGTATTGTAAAATGAAAGTAATTTAAGAACTCAGATTATCATATCTGTTATTCAGTGAGTTTATAGATAGTCATGAAGTATTTGAGATTCTTATAATCTATGACTATCTCAAATTCAGAGACACTTCAGAGTTCAGAGTCTTATTCTTTTAAACAGTGTACAATTGTAAGAAGTTTCTTATCATAGATCTTATAATTACATTCAGCAGGACTTAGTTTCTTAGACATGAAAACACATGATTATAGAATATCTTTATCATCATATTACAATATCACTTCTTCTATTATATAGTCAGAGAAATCAGCTTTAATAACTATCTTATAATCAGAATCAAATGTTATCAGTAGAGAGATATTAATAAATATCTTCTTTATCTGTGTAAATACAGCTTCAGCATCTATTAATTATTGAAATACTGAGTCTTTTTTAGTGAGATCTGTAAGTGATCTCATGATATCTGAGAAGTTTTATATAAATCACTGATAGAAGTTAGTAAATCTGATGAAGCTTCATACACTCTTCACAGCATATGAAGCTTCTCATTCAAGAATGATGAAGACTTTCTCAGAATTTATTTAAATTCTCTTATCAGCTTCTATAATAAAACTCAGATACTTAATACTCTTGACTTTAAAATCACACTTATCAATATCTATCAGTAGTTCTACTTCTTGTAGCTATTGTAATATCTTTCACATATATTCTTGATATTCTTTTCTGAATTCATCAGTGAAGATGAGAATGTCATCTAGATAAGTAGATACAAACTCATTAAGAAAATCTTGAAATACTTAGTTAATATACTTCTGAAATGTACTGAGAGCATTAGTCAGTTCAAAGAGTGTGACTATTTATTCAAAGAGATTATAACATATTTGAAATGCTGTAAGTCATTCATCTTCTTCAGTGATATGAATCTTATGAAATGCAGTGATAATATCTAGTTTTGTAAATCATTGAACTTACTCAATCTGTGCTAGAATTTCATTGATAAGAGATAAGAGATATTGATCTTTCTTTGTTAATCTGTTCAGGTCTCAGTAGTTCACACAGAATCAGAGTTCTTCATCTGATTTCTTTGCAAAGAGAATAGAGACTGCAGTGAAAGAGTTACTAATATATATGAATTCTTTATTTAACAGATTATTGAGTGTCTTTTGAAGAAGAAGAAGTTCATCTCAGAACATGTTATAAAGAGAGTCTCATAATAATTCAGAGTTCTTATCATTCTTTTTCTCTAACTTGATACTGTGATTCACTTCAGAATCCTGTAAGAGAGATATATTCATAATATTATCTTGTTAAAAGACATGTAGATATTCATAATATTATTAAGAAAGTTTTGTATGAGAATCTATTATTGTAATACAGAATAACTTTTCTAGAGTCTCTTTAATATTGATCAGACTGATGAAATAGATTGATATATAATTCTGCTATTAGTGAATTTATCAGTGACTCTGTTAATAATTTTGATAATGACTTCTTTTTCAGAGTATTTCATACATGTTGAGAGAGATCTGTGTCAGATTCATAGTCTTGTGAATGTCATCTTTGTGAACTCTATTATTGTTAGAGAATATCAAGCTTCTGTTTCAAGTATTCAATAAGATGTCTTATTCAGATAGTCAGACAAGTTCTAATATAAGATTGTAATCAAGATTATCAACTTCATATATGTAGATATCTTCATATTGATGTTCTCTCACATCTATGATCAGCTTCACTATATAACAGATATAAACATCTTTTGAATCATTAAATTCTGTAAGAAGTCAGGGTTTAGATAAAGAGATACACTGAAGATTATAATATCTTACAACTGAAGATTTTATCATTGCATAGTAGCATAGATCACTGTCTATCATGATCTTCATATTATACATATTATTAATCACAGTAGATACAAGAATCATATTCATTATTATTTTCTCTTTAAATTATTATTATTCAATCTCTTCAAGCTTCTGTTTACAAATTTGAACAGAAGCTAATCTTTTCTCTGTTTCACTGAGACATTCTCATAGTTATTCTCTGAATCTTTCTCTAATATAATGTGATTGACATAGACAGATGCTGATCTTTCTCTCAAGTGTGAAGACACATAGATTAATCAGCAGTTGAAAGCAATATGTTCTGATTAATTACAGTTGATACACACTTCACATTGATGTTGATCAGCAACTTCTTCAGAAGTGATCTCAGAGACTCAGAAGTCTGTTCAGATAGCAGAGACTCTTGCTTATATGTAGACATTCAAGTCTACTCAATTTATGATATCTGCATCATTATTATTCCTCAGTACAGATGTATGAGTCACTGAGATGTAATGTCTTCTATCACTGTTCTGTATATTCTTGAGCTTGATAAGATGATTGTTCATTGTTCAGAGCTGTGTACAGAAGTCTTCATAAGTCTGATCTTTATATGCACTTATAAGAGTCTGTAAGAGTTCAAAAGTTAATATCTTCTTAAACATGCTAATCTTTATTCAATTCTCTCAAGATTAATCATCTACTTCTAGAATCTTGATATTGAAGTCAGGAATGAATGTTGTAAGAGAAGTGTTTCTCTATCAGACACTCTGTAATCAATTTAATACTTTCTGTTGTATAACAGTGTCTTGAAACAGAATATCAAGATATTTTATGATATTGTCAGATGTTCATAACACTGATTTATATACTTTTATTCATGAATGAAACTTCTATTTCACACAATCTTTCAATCATTCATTGATATATTAATCTTGATTAATTAATAAATCAATGATATCTTCATCTACACTCAGTTTCATGAGTATTTTCATCCTTCATAATGAGTAGAGAGTGAGATTGAAAGTATTGAAATATACAGAAGCATCTAAGCATTCTTTCAGTGCTTTTGTATTCAGTTCTGTAGATGTTGAAATCATATAAATTGATCATTAAATCTCTTCATATTAAAGTTGTTAAGTTGTGTACATATCTGCTATCTGTTGCTGTTGTAATTTCAACATTACTCAGAGTCACTGTGATATTATGTCTATACTTATATTCAAGAGTTTCATATTCTCATTAGACATGATTATATTGATTGTCAGATGTGTAATCATATTCTCATACATCTGAGTGTCAGAACTCTCAGATCTTTCACTGATATTCTCTTATAAGATCTTATTCTCTTCATAAGATCTTGTTACAGAGCCAGGGTGACTGATGAGCAAGCTTCTATCTGAGAACTTGATGTCTGCTTAACTGTGTTTTCTCTTTCTTATACATTGTTACACATTTAAATATCTCTCAATGAATAATTATTTCTGATGAGAAGATAATGCATGAATAATTGTTTTCTAATAAGAAGACAATGAAACATTTTTACAGTGTAAGAGATTTACACTGAATAGATCAGTATTATATTGATAGATCTTATATAACAAAGATAAAAACATTGAAGAAGAAAAGAAAGAGAAAGTGTGAGAATCAGTGATTGAGATGAATATTTATACACATATGTGATGATATACGCGGTGAAGCTTCAGAGTGAAAGAATATACATGCATTCATAGCAGCTGAGAATCGGTGATTGAGAATGACTGAGAATCAGAGTGTACGGGTTTGTGGCTGAAGTGGTCGGAATCTGTGACGTGTAACGGCATAGTCTATATGAATGATCGGGGCGCAGCCCATCACAATTGAGAACAGCAACACTAGATTTCTATTGAATTTGAGAATTAACTCTATATTAATATAATCATTGATAAAGTCTTTCTATTTTGAGATATAAATAATCAGTTTCTCTACATTCTGCTGATAATATTTATATTATTATATAGAAACAGACTTATATTCTCTATAATATTAAGACTCTAAAGAGAGAAAGTCTTGATAGAGAGTATATAGTAGTATATATCTTAGCAGTTTCTATCTCATTCTGCTACAGTAGTTAATGCAAAAAAAAAAGATCTTAGAAATAGTTTTTTACTTCTCTTGAAAAAGTAAGATGTTTTTCTCTGAGTTTTATACAATATTCTTACAAAGAATTAAAAACAGAGTTGTTTTCTATTATAATTTCACATTCTTTTAAGTAAGAATTACTTTTTCAGTGACTGAAGAGCTTTTATTAATACTTAATTCTTTTTTACACTCTTTATTAACTGATTTGAGTTGCATACTTGTTATGTGAGAAGAATTGAATGATTTAAAATAAAATTGAATAGTTTTAATCAATTTCTCTGCAAAAAATTAATTTGTTTTTTATCAGTTTTTCTCTTAAAAACTATCATATCATCTAATTTATTATTAATTGATATTATACTGTTTCTCACTGTATTTTAAGAAAGAGATTGTAAAGATTTTATTACTTTATCTCAAAAATCAATTTTAGTTTATTAGATTCTCTTTAAAAATCTAACCTAGTTACTGAACTAGTGTGAAAAAAATCAGGTATTTTATATATAAAAGTCTTTTATTCTTCTTTTGAAATAGTCTGATCAACTTTTCAATTGAAATCAGACTTAGAATTCTCTTAATTAAAACAGTCTGATTAACTTTTCAATTTAAAAGAGTTTAATAAATCTCTTAATTGAAACAGTCTGATCAACTTTTCATTGAGTGAGAATAATAAGTTTAAAAATACTCTCAGTTAATATGGAAAAAGATGCTTTCTCAAATGCTATTTCTGAGATTGAAATTCTAAAGAGAAGAAAGAAAGAAGAAATAGAGAAATAACCAGTTCTTAAAATATGAAAACTTGAAAAAGTAAGTAAGATTATTGAAAAGTAGTGTCTGAATGAGATGAATGAAGAAGTTCTGTTAATTCTTCATACTCAGACTAGACAACTACAGAAGATGATCAAGTTTAAACTTGGAATTTCAAACACAGTTCAAAAAACATTGAAAATTTCTAGTATAATCACTGACTCTTCACTTTACTCTTCTTCTTTTTCTACTTCTTCTTCTTCTTCGTCAAATCAGAAGAAAACTGTAAGAATAAGTACTCGCAGGTGATTATTCAGGTGTTTGCAGCTTGGCGTGATATGTACTGTTAACTACTAGAAGTATTTATAATAGAAAGATAAATGTAAAGATCAAATGTATAATAGCATTCAAGCTGAGTTGTGAATAGTATTCATAAACTTCAGTCTATATAGTTATATGTAGTCAAGAGTCACTAACTGTATTAATTACATGAGAGTGGGAAATAGAGATAAAGAATCTGCAAGAAGTGAGATTTCTTATATATCTCTTTCTCTCTAAGACTTCATCTGTGAAGCCTTTTACTGAGTGATTTTATAGAATCAGGCTCAGCACTGTAGTGATACTCACTAAAAACTCTTCATATCTATAAAAAACCTTAGTGAGGAAAATTTTCTTGTTACTATAAAGAAAAAAGAGTCTATTACTCAGTTTCTTATTCTGTGAGATTCTTTATAATCTGCAGATCTTTCTCTGACTATTATACAGATTTATCTCACATCTTTTATACAGAAGAGTTCTAATTAACTCTCAATCATTTCTGTGAGATTCTTATATAGTTATTACACAGATTTGTCTCACATCTTTCAATCTGAAAAGTTTCAGTTAATCTTCAATCATTTTTTCACAAGGTTCTTGTGTGACTATTACACAGATTCATTTCACAGATGAATCACTTTCTGTGAGATTACTCTTATCAAAGAGAAGTATTCATCAGTTAATCTTTCACTCATTCTCATAAATTATCATTCTTTAACACTGTAGAATTGTGAGAAATCTTTCATTCTTTTATTAACTCTATAGAATTATAGAATCAAGATGTCTGTAGTCTGTAATCACTCTTTATAATTATATAGAAAGATTCAGATCTGCAATTTACAATCACTCTTTATTTACTAGAGTGATCTAACTATTTCACAGAATTATTCATAGTGTAAATAAACCTCTCTAGAGTAGTATAAATATCTCAGATCTGTCTGTGATATCTCATCTTCTTTTCTCTTTTTCTATAACAGCTTTTATTCTTATAAACTATGAGTATCTTCATTCATCTGCAAAGTGTTTTTACTCAGATAATAGAGAGAGAGTGTTTCTGACAATGTCTGCATATTCATTCAAGAACTTCTCAGAAGTAAAGAATTTTTCAATTTCAATATCTTTGTAAACAATGTCTCACTGCTACTAAGCTTCTTATAAGTGATCTTATAACTTCTCTAATTACTTTTTACTGGCTGATGAAGCAGAGATATTATTATTCACAACAGCATTTTCACTCTTCTCAGCTCTGTCACTGTATCTGATCTTCAGATTAGCAGTTAACTCTGTGTCTTCTTCAGATCAGTTTCTGACTTTAAGCAGTGCAGTCTCACTCTTTACTGTAAGTCTCTCTGTAAGTAATTTCTTATAGACTCTAGTTAACAGTTTTTATAAAGCTTCTGATGCTGCTAGTGCTCTCTGCAGCTCTGTAAATCTATAATTATCTCTCTTCTACTCATATGATCTCTGATCAGATATATGTAAATATGTCTAAGTTTTCTATTAACAGTTCTCACACTGCAGTACATTTTCACAATTTCATTGTCAATAAGAGATGAATTCTCAGATACTCACAAAATCTGAGTAATCAAGACAATGTAAATATCATGAATTTATAATAAGAGTTAATCTGAGTAGATAAACTCTCTCTTCATATCTTAATTATTTCTGAACTGAATACTTCAGCATAGCTGAGAGAGTGAGTACAGCTTTGTAAGAAGTATTCAATTATATACATACATAACTAGTTCTCAAGACTCTGCTACAACTGTATATACTCTGATATCTGACTTCTCTGAAGTCTGTGTATTTCTGACAGTCTTCATGTCAAATGCAATAATTATCTGTATCATAGATATAATACTTTCTACTTCTTTGAAGAGAGGAATTGATAGTCACAGAGAGATTGAGTATCACAGATATTAAGAATATAAGTGTGAATTTTCTTTATTTTTTCTTTATTAATCTCTAAAGTGTGTTCATAGCTCTGTTTTTATTTTCTTTGTTTTTTAACTTTAATAAGAATATAATTTCTTTATCTCTTTATATACACTGCAGACTGTTCATCTCAGTAGAAACTCATCATCTTATAGACTAGAGTTTGTAAATGACAGTGTTAATATCTTTATTACAACTGAGTTCTTAGTAAAGAGAA
>NW_003101681.1:5339343-5342208 GCF_000003855.2 Blastomyces gilchristii SLH14081 | reverse complement strand
TCTCTCTTCTGAGAATTTCTTATATTTACAAAGTAAAGAGATATGAAAAATATTGTATATCTATAACTCAGATAACAGTTTCAATCTATAGAACTATAAGCTAATTTTCTTTATAATCTTATAAGACTCTGTCTGTAAGAGATTCAGCTTCTTACTAGATCTCTATATAATAATATTTTCTAGACTCAGTCAGACTCTATTATTCTTCTTAAAACTTTTTATAATATACTTGAAGTCATAGTATCTCTTCTAATACTCTTAAGTCTTTTTCAAGAATTTACAGACTTTCTCTCAGATATTCTGAATTCTCTCAGCTTATTTACAGATATTACTACACTCTATAATATACTCTTACAGATTTATCAGAGTTATTTATAGATAAGTCTTAGTAAGTATCTCAAAGAGAGTTTTATCTGTACTAATATACTTTAAGTTATTATATATAAATTTTATAAGTGATAATTAATATACTCAGTTATTCTGATTATAATTGACAAAGTACTGCAGATACTGTTTTAATATACTTATCAGATATTCTATCTGATTATCTGTCTGTTGATAAAAAGCTATACTTAGATCTTATAAGATCTTCAGTATAGTTATCAGATCAGATTAGAACTCTTCTATAAAGATTATTTCTCTATCTGAGATAATATTCACAGATAATTCATGTAATCAGATTATATTATAAATGAAGATATAAGTTAAATTCTTTGACTTTAAGTTTCTATAAATGAGTATAAAGTGTATTATCTTGATAAAGCAATCTACTATCATCAGTACACTATCAAAACAGGTATTATATATGTTCTTACTTTTAGAGAGACTTATAAGAGTATTCATTTCTAGCTATTCTCAAGATTTTTATAAAATAAGTAGAGAAGTAAGTTCTTTATATAGTCTGAACTGTACTATCTGTGAACTCTGATGAATAGTATAAGAATTCACTATCTTCTTTATAAGTTCTTATATCTTCAGTCAGAAGTATTTTGTTATAAGTAACTCATAAGTTCTAGTGTCTGTAAAATGATCTGTTAGAGAAGAGTTATAATATCTTTTAATAAGTTCTATGTATAGAAACTTATTTATAGATATATAAATTCAGTTCTCTTTTTATAAGAGATTATTTAAGTCTCTTTAATTCTTTATTTCTGCAGAATTGATCTCTACTGTGAGTAGTTACTAAATATACTGAGTATATTCATTCTTCAGTTGCAGTTCAGATAATCTGAAAAGAAGATCTTATAAAGACTTATACTCTATTTCTTCTTACATCAGGTCTTTCATAGTGCTTCTCAAAGTCTGCAAACTCTTCAGATTATAGATACTCTCTTCAAGAATTCTTATAGAGATTCTCAGAGTGTTAACTCTCAGTGTTATAAAGAGTAGTTATATAAGCTTCTTCTCTCTCTTCTTTCTCTTCTCTTATAAGAGATTGAGAGACTCTTCAGTCAATTTCTTTATAACACTCAGTCTGAGTATTCTGTGAAGCTTTTCTATCTTCTCTAGTCTCTCTGTATCTGTTATTCTGATCTTCTTAATATAGTCAGATCTGTGAGAGAGTCTGTCTGCTGAGTTCTTAGTTTTCTTAATATACTCTATCTTGAATCAGAACTTACTCAGTCTCTGAGCTCAGTAGATCTACTATTATAAGAGTTTCTTAATTGAAGTAAACTATTATAAGCTGTTATGAACAGTTTTAACTGTAATTACTGTTATAAGACTCTTAAAGTAGTAATATCAGTGATAGAAGAATTTCACTATTATAAGAAGCTTCTGATTATAAATATTATAGTTGATCTTCACAGATTATATCTTCTATGAGAAAAGAATCACTAAAACTCAGTTCTTATTTAACTATAGTTATAAGACTATTTCTAAAATTATAAAGAAGAAGATATCTGTCTTCAATCTGATTAAGAGTAAGAGATTAAAGTGAAACAGTATCCCTGTATCTATAAATATGTATTTTAATCTTATAAAGATCTTATAAGCTTCTAAAATAAGAAAATTCTTACAGCTCTTTCTTCTTAATAATCTTTTCATTCTTTATTCACAGAATAACTTCTTCTTGTTTTCACTCTTCAGTATGTTTGTAAGAGTCAAGAAGATTCTCATAAATATAAAGATAAACTGTCTATAGAAATTCACAAAGCTTAGAAAGATCTGAATCTTATAAATACTAGTTAACTCTAATTATAATAGAATAGTCTCAATCTGTGAAGATTTCATCTGAATATCATCTGTAGTGATTACATATTCTAGAAAATTAATTCAACAGACACTGAAGTTGTACTTTATAAGCTTATTATTATTATTATTCTTGAATTATAGATGTATGCAGTCAGAGACTATGATATCTATCTGAGAACTAAAAGTTCTCAGGGTTTTTCCTATATCTATAAAGTTAACTATTATACATTCACCAATTTCAGATATGCAAAATCAGAAAATTCCAGCTCAGAATACAAAAACTGTTTACAAATTACGGTGTTTTAACATCTTCTGATACTTTGAAATCACTTGACAATATCATGACAAAAGAAAAGAGAACAGAGTCTTAAAGATAAACATATTAAATAGATAGATAGAAAAGAATAGAAAGGAAAAAGTAAAGTAAAATAAAGAGAGACTGTAATGAAACAAATTATCAAAAGATAGTATATAGCTGTTTTAACAGACTATATCTGATCAATTTCCTCCTCTTCATGTTTAGATATTTCTGAATTCAGTCATTTTCTTGTAGCTGTTTGAGTTTCTGATAGAAAGTCTATTAAGTATTTAATTCCTGTCTCAGTTGAGAATAAGAATCTCATATTTAATTGATTAGATCATACTTCTCTTTCAATCTGACTCTGAGACTAT
>NW_003101681.1:5337412-5339243 GCF_000003855.2 Blastomyces gilchristii SLH14081 | reverse complement strand
TTGTATAATGCACAGTGTATTACAATATACTCAGAATTCTCATTTGCATTGCAGAATGAGCATTCTATTGAATCAAATCTTTCATCAAATCTTTGCATATAAGATTTGAAATAGCCATGTTCTAGTTTCAGCTGTATTATAGATGAGAATATTTTCTTTTTACATTTAATTGAACAAGATTTTCACTTGAGTTTTGTTTCAAATCTTGAATAATATATACTCTTCTTTTGTTTCTGCCAGCTTTCATTTCACTTGTCTAAACAAGATTCTTTTATTTTTCTCTTTATAAAAGACCAGAACATAATTTTTTGAATAGATCTGCTTAGTTCTGAACCTTTTTTTGCAGCTGAATCAGCCAATTCATTGCCATGAATATTCATATGAGCAGGAACTCAGTGTAGATGAATTATCAGCTTTAATGTTCTTCTCTTTTGAATTTTTAAAACAGAGTTTAAGATCAGTTCAAGATTCATTTTATCATTATAAATCTGACTATTTCTAAGTCTTCTTAAAGCAGCTTGACTATCAGAGAATATTCATGTCTCTTTCAAACTATTTTCTCTTTTATAAGATTTTATTTTAATAAGTTTGAAAGCTTTTACTATTGCAAATAGTTCAGTGTCAAAGACTTCAGATTCACAGCCTAAATTCCAGAAATCTGAGATAAAATTAATATTATCTTCAGTATAAGCAATGCCTGCGCCTAATCTATTCAAATTCTCATTTTTTGAGCCATCTGAATAAATCAGAATAGAGTTTTTTATATTGATTGTAGAAATTCTCTTCAAATGCTGTTCATATTCTTTCTCTTTAGATAGTTCACTTATTTACAAGTCTATAAGAGATTCAAGCTTTTCTCTTCAGAGAGATAACTTCTCATGATCAACTTTTTCAACATTTAAAGAAGAAAATTGATTTTTAATCAGTGAGCATAGTCTGTACAGTTGAGAAGGCATTTTCTTTGAAGAATTATTTTCATTTCAATCATCTTTATAAGCTTAATATATAATTCTATCTCATCTAAGATCTTTAATACACTTTATATATACTTAATTAATGTATTCTTCCTTCTTCATGAAGTACACTATCATATTATTCAGATATATTATCACAAAGATATTCAGATATACATGAAGTATTTTATTGATAAAAGACTGAAATATTACAGAGATATTAGTCCAATCAAAAGATATTACTAGATATTTAAATAATCTCAGTACAGTTCTAAAGACAGTATTTTATTCATTCTCAGACTGTATTCACAGCTGTGTATATATATTAATCACATTCAGTTATTTGAATATGACAGCTTTCATGAGATGATTAATTACATTCTCAATTAGAGACAGAGAATAGTAACTCTTCATTATCTTAAAGTTCAGATTATAATAGTCTATACATAATCTGAGATCTTCATTCTTCTTTTTTATAAATATTACAGAGACTCTTATGAAGATCTGTGAAGATTGAATGAAGTTATTCTTCAGATTCTTCTTTATATAAGTCTGTAAAACCTCTGTCTTATAGTGAGAGAGCTTATAGATTAATTCTCAGAAGAGTTTCTACTCTTCTATTAAATCTATTATCAGATTCTTCTTATAGTGAGATGAAAGCTCAGCTGTCTTTACTGAGCTGAATATCTCTATAAGATCTCAGTATTTCTCTAATATCTGAAGCTCAGTTTTCATGACTGTGAAGTTCTCAGATATTTATAAAGTTATTATATAGATAAGCTTATCTTCTCTAATTAACTCTACAGTATTAACTAGACTGACCGTGTGACCGTGTCTGGAACCAGAATCAAAATTTACAGTTATCATGTTGCCTAAAA
>NW_003101681.1:5315108-5337101 GCF_000003855.2 Blastomyces gilchristii SLH14081 | reverse complement strand
AGTGCTCATTTGTTGAAAATTCAATAGAGAGTATTATTCAATATTATTACTTTTCTAAACACAGATCATAATTAATATCATTTTAATTAAAAAAAAATATAAAATACAAAAAAAAATAAAAAAATAAAAAATAAAGCAATAATAAGAAAAAATCACAATAAAAAAAAAAAAGAGAAAGAAAAAAAGAAGAGAAAGAAAAAAAGATAAAGAAAGAGAAAGAAAAAAAAAATAACAGAAAAAGAAAAAAATAAAAAATAAAAATAAAAATAAATCAAGATCACAGAGCTGCAGTATCTCTAAAATACTCACTTCTCAGAGTCTTTATAATATTCATCATTAACTGTGTATCTCTCACAGTCAGAGTAATACAGTTATAATGAGTTATTATCTTAACATTATCTAATAAATAATCAGTATATATCTGTATAAATGTGACTAATTAGAAAATATACACTTAAAAAGTGTGATCAGAGTGAACTCTGCTGCTACTTGAATAGCATCAAGAACAGAATACTGAAATCAATGATTTTCTTCATTGATTTCACAGACAAGATGTGTGAAGATGATCTTGAAGAATATAAGATTTCCTGACTTCTGATAAAAACAGATCTCATAAAGAGACTCTATTTTCATTATATCAGAGACTGAGTGTTATTAAAAAGTGTTACTTCAATACACATATACTTACTGTGATAATTCACTCTCTATACATGTGACTGAGAGTTGCAGCTTTCTCACACTGCATGACTCTTCCTGAAATGCTGCTGCTGATTTATAACTCACACAGTCTCTCAGTTCAGTATATACTGTGTATATGCAGCCCTGTGTGCTGAGGCCGTGTTGATTATTATAACCTGGTATGATACTCACTTTTCACAGGCCATGTTTCATTTGATTGAAGAGAGAAGAGGACACAACTGCTGTTTTATTTAAGAGAGAGTAAATAATTGAATCTATAGAAGATAATTTAGTTTCTTCTGCATTTGAAATTTAATTAGTTTATACTCTTCAATTTGAGAGTTTCTGAGAGTGTTTTAATAGTTTTCATATCAGCTTGAAATTAGTGATTGATTGAAGAAGAGAAAAGAGAGAAGAAAGAAATGAGAATAACTTATCTTTATAATATAAAAACAGAGAATTGCTGTAAGTATTTATTCTAGCAATAAAAATCTGTTTTCTGCATATATCTCTGATACAGATTATATAATAACTGTATACAAAGAATATCAACAGTGCATGTATTGAATAAAGATGATATTACTATACAATACTGTAGCTGTTTCTATACATCTCTGAAAGCTATTAATATTTTCTTTAAGTCTCTTTATATTTGATAAGTCAGTAATATATTTCAATGCACTTTCTCTTTCATTATCATCATTATCATTATTATTATCATTATTATCACTATCACTATCACTATTATCATTATTATCATTATTATTATCACTATTATTATATCATTTTTAATCATCTCTTCTATCTTCATTCTTCTTCAACACTCACTGAAATTAATCATGTCATCTCTCTTCAAATATTCTGCACTCCTGTGGATTATCAAGGCGTGTGAGCACTATCACAGATTGAAGAAAGAGAAGAAGAAGACATTCAAGTAAGAGAAGACAGATTGTAAGATATATTATAATACCTTGAAGAGACTCTGTAAGAAAGTAGAATAATAATGATTTTAAGTAATACTTCTGATAGATTTAGACTGAACTAAGTATAGAAATAATGCAAATGACACTATCTGTGAGAGATTGAAGAAGAAGACAGTGAAGAGTCTCATATAGTAGTAGTAAGATCAGAAGAAGTTCTGAGAATAATTTAAGATCAAGATGAAGAGAGAAAGAGAGAAGAAGAGTATTACTATAAATAAGTAATAGTAGAAGAAGATTGAGAGAGTGTTAAAGTAGAAGATAAAGAAGTTAAAACTGATAAGTTTTTTATTTATTGAGAGATAATGATTTTTAATAACACTTCTATTCTCTAATTAATTAGCAGACGATGACAGAGAAGAAGAAGATTAAGATCTTATTCAAGTCTCAAATGCACTTCATGATTCAGAATATTGAGAAGACAGCTCTGCTCTCTGAGTATGTCAATCTGCTTACTACTGAGATGAAACCTGAGACAGCAGATCAGAAAATGCTGGATTTTGAGATGCAGATTGACCTGACTGAGAGAAAGCAGTAAGAACTCTTCTCTAAGAAGACAGTGAAGAGAGATTTTGAGATAATTATTATCTCAGATAAGAAGAAGAAGAAGAAGAAGAAGAAGAAGAAGAATGAGAAGTGAATTATAAAGAATAATAAGAAGAATGAGAAAGAGAAGAAAGATGATGAGTAGAAAAAGTTTTTTTTCTTTTTTATTTTATATTAGTTAGTATAAGTCATATATAATAATGAAATTAATTTTGAGTTTTTAAAAATTATGTACAAGTTGTAATCAAGTCAGGAATAATATATATATATATATATATTTAACTATTATGATTCACAAATCACTAAAATGTATAAGTATCAACATTTTTTCAATATTGATATTCACAATCTTAATATATTTTTAATGATATTATCTGATAATACAATTTGATAACACTCTGTTTCACAATATTAATATATTTCAAGAAATATGATAGAGATTAATCAAGATTATTTATTTACTTTTATACATTGATGATATTCAATCTGAGTTAGTACTAAAATTATAACTAAGCTAAGAAACAAGATTATTTTCTCTTATATTAATTCTTCTTACACACATCAGTGATCAGTTATTGAAAATAAATTATTATCTTTCTTAAATTATTATTATATCTTCTGAATTCACTTCTTTCACTTCTTTTACTTCTATTGAAGATTCATAAACTCTTCAAGAAATCACTGTAAATTACAAAGTCTATATTATTTACAATTTAACACAGAATGCTCTCTTTTAATTATAATGAATAATCACTTCATTCTTCACATCTGATTTCAGGTCATGAAATTTATTAAAAACTCAACACAAACACTGAGATGAACTATGAAATAATTATTAATAGATTGTATTATAGATTACTGAAGAGTCATCTCTCTACTACAATCACTGTAACTTTATTCAGAAACATTTATTATGAACTGATTATAACTCTGAAGAAATTTTCTGACATCTGAAGTTATCAGAATGCAGATAATAAAAGAAAAATAATCAGAAAATTACTACTGAGTTGATAGATTACTCTATCAGATAACACTTTTTAATAACACTAACTTTCTAATTTGAAGAAAATCATGTGAAAACAATTACATATCAGTACTCTGATTTCATAACTCTTATCTAATAACTTTCATGAATAATTACTTTATATATGTATATCTCTGAATCTTTCTCTTCAATTAATTGAAAACTCTGAATTTCAAACACTTCTTCAAATGCCTAATTCAAATCTTTGTATTTCACATTGATTCTATCTTCAGTTCAATCTTGAGACATACTACAATGTTAATATACAATATCTAGAATCACAGTTGAAGAATCATTGAAAAGTGTCTCTCACAGTGAATGCATGAACTAGTACAAACAATCTTATATTTATAAGAGTTATATGTTATTACATTGATAAGAACTGAACTTATTAAGAGATATTAATTGAATTTGAATCTTTGATCAGTAGTCATACTAGAGATTATATAATAGAGATATTAATGACTGTGATTAAAAATGACTATTGAGATATTAGTCTTAGTCTTCTTACAATTATAACTGACAATGCTGTAAATAACTACACTATAATAGAGAGCTTGAAGCAAAAATTAGCTTTGTATTTCTGAAATAATAAACAAGGTCATATTCTCTGCATTGCTCATGTGATTTATCTTGTGATATAAACACTGATAAAGAATCTTAACATTAAGATAAAGAATAATAAGATGACTGATTCTTGAAATGAGAATGAGATGAAAGTGATTACTTAAGTAACTTTTACATTCACTTTATAAAAGATAATATTTTTTGACAACACTTTTTAATATTACTTTTTAGTAACACTTTTTGATAACACTACTGTTAATCTTGAATAGATTAGCTAATAATTTAAATATCACAGATTTAAAACATTGCTAATGTGATTTGTATCTTCTCTAAATAATAATAACAATTTCATGATATTTAATAAATAAATAAATCAGTCATATCACTGAATATGATACAGAATATTAAAATACAGTGAAGTTCAATATATAAGATAACTGTTCAGACTCTTCAATAGTATCAGATAATTGATCATTAAGTATAACACTCTGATTAGAAAAAGATTCAGATATTAAAACTTTCTGATATAAAGTGAACTCAGTTGAAATATATAATTGATTTACTGTTTCAGTTTTATAAGATAATAAAGACAGTCTTAATCACTCATACATCAATGCTCCAGTCAGTCTGATGAGTATATAACAGTTTATTTACTCATCTTGAGAAGCAGTTAAATCACTCAAAAAGAAATTCAGTCTGAGATAAGACTATAGCACAGACTATTATTACTGTAAGAAATAAACTGATATATTACTACAGTAAAACTGAACAATCTTTTACAGAGTACTATACTATAGCAGCACTACTAGATTTCTTTCATTGAGTTAATATCTACACTTCTCAAGATTGAACAGAGGAGAAATGAGACTTATATATTAAATTAGTCTGAGACTACTACAATATCAACTATCAGAGATTTGAATGAGCAGATGTTCAAGATATGAAGACAGTGAAATACAATTCTCTAGTAAGTAACAATCTTTGATAACACTTTATATTATATAGAACTATAATACTCACTTTGAAACAGAACTTACATACATTAATTACAACTGAAAATCAGATAAAACTACATACTTGTAAAACTGAATTTAATCACTATCTTCAAGATAATCTGATAAATTTACACATCAAATTAATTCTAGAGTTATAGAAAATTGTTGAGAGTATATATTCAACTGTTACACTGATGACATGTGATATTCTGACAATTTCATTGATAGAGGTGAGAATGAAGTGAAAGTTTAACTCAAGTTGAGATATTTATCACTATTACTGAGAACAATTACAAGAAGAAATAATCAAGAAACTCATGATTATAAAATATAAAATTATCAGACAGTTTAATACCTCTGATCACAGTATATCAGAGAAGTGTAGTTTTTATAAGAAAGTGAAGAATAAACTTGTACAAGAATGTATTTAGTTGTTTCATGAGTATTATCAATAATCATTATCAAATTCTGATTATATAAGCAATTACTGAATGAACTGAATAAGACTGATTTTGATCTTCAGTCTCAGTCTCATTCTGATTTTGAAAGAATGATCATTTTTCACAGTTTATTCTGAGAAATTACTTCTCTTTCACTGTTCTTGAATTAAATCTGGTCATTTTTCACATCATTTCTCTCAGAAATGATTCATTTTCAGATTTTTTTGAGTCTTGATCCTGATGGGACTCACGTCAAGAAATGTATGAGATCAGACTAAATGAGACCAAATGTGAAATTCATGATCCCGCCGGTCAGTCTAGTATTAACTGATTCTATCTCTGTAAGTGAGTCTGTTAACACTGATTGAAAGTATAAACCTGACTCATAGACAGCTATATACAGATTGTGTCTTTAAAGTTATATAAGTCTTAAGTACATATTATCAGTGATATCTGTGATAATCACAGTTTTTATAAATCTTCTTCAGATTTCAGAGAGATCTTGTAATTCAAAGATAACTTTTATAAGTTTCTCAGCTCTCAGGTCTGAGTTCTTGTATTCTGCTTATTATAAGAGTAGATTCTCAGTTTTCATCACTCAGTTTATTTACTCTGTAAGCTTTAGAGATACTACTGTAATCTGAGATTCTGAGTTTTTAATACTTCTTATACTAATGAGACAGCAGTACTGCAGTATGATCTCTTCTTATAAGTATGTATTTTTATTGAAAGAGTAACAGATTCAGATGTCAGCTTTAAGACTCTTAAGAAGACTGTTACTGACTCTGTCTATAACTTCTTAAATTTCTATTTTAATTGATTCAGATAGTTTGTATGAAGATATTCTAATTTAAAATAGATGAAGTAGAGATTCTTTTTCTTAATCTCTTTATTATATACTCTGTTTATAGAAGCTTATAAAGCTCTCTCTCTCTGCTTAACAGTCAGATATAAATCTCTCTATATTTTATTATCTTTTCTCAGTAAATATATTCTCTGTTATTCTGATTCTTATAGAG
The DNA here is from genome assembly GCF_000003855.2 of Blastomyces gilchristii SLH14081. NCBI lineage: Eukaryota > Fungi > Ascomycota > Eurotiomycetes > Onygenales > Ajellomycetaceae > Blastomyces > Blastomyces gilchristii. The sequence continues at coordinate 5,330,852 of NW_003101681.1, read as the reverse complement.
CTGATCAATAATTCACTCTCTGTAAGTCTATAACTCTTATAGTGATTTATAAGTAATAAATGAGAGTCATCAGTTTCTTCAGAGTTAAGAACTTAGAGTCTTACTCAATGAGTTTATTCTACATATCTTTATTCAGTCTCTTTATAAATATTATCATTCAGATCTTGTTTCAGAGCTCTGTTTTCACAGATCTTAATTTATATCATAATTCTATGAAGCACTGTGAGTAGTCTTTATCAGATTTCTTATCTTTTTTTCTAATATTGATGATTACAGCTCAGATATTCTCTGTTCAGCTTGTAAAGTCTCTTAACTTATTCTCTAGATAAATCTTGAGAATAGATTAATAAGATCTCTTATAATTATTCTCTAGATAATTCAGTTAGTTCTTATCTTTAGTATAGTAGAGATCTGTTATTATATAGATAACAGCTTCTTCATCTTTTATATTATACAGCTGAGCTTGTAAGTTAATTTTAAATACAAACTTATAAAAGCTTTTATAAATTGTGATTCAGTAAGTAATCTTAAGTAGTTATAGCTTAAGAAAGTTTCTTTTTAATTTATAAGTGTCTCTGAAGATTATGTCTAGAGACTTGATTCAAGAGTATTTATAGATAGAAAGTATTTCTTATAGAAAAATAGCTTAGTCTTATAGAAGATGCTCAAGAATATTCTTCACTGAGATTGATTTATTCATCAGTTTAGAGAGTTCTTCTGTTGTAGATGTAGAGAATGATATTTTATAAGTAATTAATAAGTTGTCTGAAACTTCTTTTATAGAGATTATTTATAATTCAGATGACTGCTTCTGAGTATCTGCAGTAAAGTTCACAGAGATTGAAGTATATAAGTTTCTAGTTCTTTCAGTCATAACAGATGATTACTGACTGACAGAGTTTGAAATGTAAGAATAAGTGCTTACAGATAATTATTCAGATATTTGCAGCTTGACATGATATATACTGTTAACTACTAGAAGTATTCATGATAGAAAGATAAAATATAGAGATTAAATATATAATAGTATTCAAGCTGAATTATGAATAGTATTCGTGAACTCTAGTTTATATAGTTGTGTGTAGTCAAGAGCTGCTAACTCTATTGATTACGTGAGAGATGAGAATAGAGGTAAAGAATTCGCGAGAAGCGGGATTTCTTACAAAAACATATGCTCAAGCAGCTGAATCTGCTGTCTCTAAATCTGCTATCTCAAAACCTGCTCAAAATTCTGAGAAAACTGAGAAGAATACTGCTCATACTTCTGTTCATAAAAAAGTGAAAAAAAAAATGTAAAAAGAGGAAAACTTTCAAATCTTCAGAAATAGAAGACTTATTCTCAAAGTCTTAAATCAGAACATCTTGCAGAGAAACAAGCTAAACTCAAATCTCATTTTGAGAATTAGAAATGAAATTAATCAGCAGTTCTTTTCTCAGTTAATAACTAATAGTAAAGTTCAAAAACTAGTTCTAGCTTCAATTGAGTCATTCTTCTTTGAAAACTTTATTATTCTGACTACAATGTCTGAATTTAGTGCAGAATTCCTTATTCAGAATGAGAATCTCTGAAAATCAGCAGTAGAATCTTTATTAAATACAACAATTCTATCTGAGAGAGATGAAAAGTGAGATAAATTCATTTTTCATAATATTTCAGTTGAAATTTTTGACTGTGAAGAAGAAATACTACTTCTCAAAAATAAATTAGAAGAATACAACTCTATTCAACTGAGAAAAGAGTCTGTATAACTAAATTAAATTGAGTACAGATAAAGTAGAAGAAATGCCTCTATTCTAGTATAAATAAAGACACTTAAATAATCAAAGATCTCTGAAGTAAAAGTAGCAGATTTGAACATAAAAGTTTATGAATACAAAGACTCAAGAATGAATCTCAAAGCTTAAACACAGTGTTTAAACTGTCAAAGATATAAAAACTTTGTAATCTTTTATTTTAGATACTCAAAATATGCATTCTGTGCTAGAGATCACAAAACTAGTGAGTATAAATATGAAACTTGCTTAAAAAGAGAGGAAATATATCAATACACTCTGCTTAAATACTCTAATTGTAAAGAAAAACATGCATCTAGCTCAAAAGAATGTATATTTACTTCAAGAACTTAAAAGAACTGAAGAAAAGATGCAGCTCAAAGTCAATCTAGAACTGAAGAGAATAGTTAAGTCAGTAAATCTACAACTGCAAGCTTAAAAAGAAGAAACTCTCAACTATTTAAATTTTCAAACTTCAATTCTTCATCTAAATGTAAATAGAATTTGAATTCTCAAACTTCTGTTAAGATTAGAGAATTGTGAAATGACTGTGATGATAAACTAGATATAATACAAGCAGTTAAGATTTCTACTTTTTAAAATAGCTATAATCTACTATTTAATAATAGTGATTAGATTCTACTCTATCTCTACTCTCTTTTAGTATGAATATACAATAAAAATAACAAAAAAAGTTTAAACACTCTTCAAAAATCACATTTATTCAAAACAATGTGAATAGAGACTTAAATTATATTTATTTCTTGTCTTTAAATTATATTTGAATAAAAAGTAAATTTTATACTTCTTTCAGAAACTGAATTTTGATGCTGAGAAAAAATACATCATTTTCTCATTTTAAGCTACTACTGCTTTCTATCTCAAAGATCTGAGATAAGATCAAGAGTAGTAATCTATGAAAGAAAGAGATTAAAATATTAATTTAATCTAAGATTTGATATTATATCTGACTCTGATATTCTAGTAAGTGATATTATAGATAAAGAGAATGAGTTTAATATTATACAGCTTATAAATATCTATAATGAAAAGTTATTAAAGAAACATATTAATATCTGAACAATTAATAGAGAATTTTTTAATATAACTTTATTAAAAATCTCTATAATTACAGAAGATTTTAATACACATTATTTCTGATGAAATTCAGAATGTAAAAGAGCAGAAAGAGTAGATAAACTAGTTAAATAAATCTTTGAGTATTTGATAGATCTAGTTAACAAGTCTGATCAACAAACATTCTTTAGAAAAGATATGAAACAGAAATCTATTATAGATCTAATCTTCATATCATAAAATCTAATGAAAAAAAGACTTGTAAACTGATTTATTCATTCAAATAAGATATCAGAATTAGATAATGAGATTATTCAATTTGATATTGAACTGAGTGAAGAATAAATGAGTGAAAATCCTCTTCTCTCTAATCAGTTTCACTTTGAAAAAGCTGATTGAAAAACAGTTGAAGAAAGTATAAAACTGTTAAAATCTGAAAGACAGAGTGAGCTATATTGAAATTCTAATCAAGATATCTCAAATGAAATACTTGAGAATAGAGTAAAGCTCATTACATCTATTATTCTAATAAGTGTTAAAGATAATATTTCAAAGAGAAAGTCTTCTGAGTATTCAAAACCTTGATAAAATGAGAATATCATATCTAAAAGAAAACAATTAGTTACTGCTAGAAGAGATTAAAAGAATGATATAATTTCTGATAAAGAGTTCAAAACTGTCAGAAATGAATATTTTTCAGATATTAAAAGAGTTAAAACAGACTACTGAAATAAATTTCTTGAAGAAGCATAAGAAAAGAAAGTTTTTAAAGCTTTTAAATATACTAAAATAAGAAGTGTAGCAAAACTTTCAGTCTTAGAATATGAGTTTCAGAATAAATCATATACAGCAAACTCTTTTAAGAAAAAATGTCAAGCTTTTATAAGAACTCTCTTTCAAAACTCATCAGATTCAGATTCAGAGAAAGAGAATATATCACTTCTCAACTATATTAATGAAAATAACTGAGAATGATCTGATCTTATATAAGATGAATTAGAGTCAGCTATCTTCTCAAGTTCAGTTAAAACTGCTGCAGAGCCTGATTCAATTAATTACTTAATTATTTAAAATACATACTTCTACTTAAAGAATGAATATTTTGAGCTCTTTTTCAATCTCTTAAAAAATGAATATCATTCTGAATACTGAAGAGAAGTCACTGAAGTGATTCTTATAAAATCTAATAGAAAAACTTCAATTTCTAAGTTATATAGAGTAATATCTCTATTAAACTGTTTAGAAAAGGTTTTAGAAAAGATAATAGCTACTTAACTATCTTTTATAAGTGCTATTAGTAATTCTCTTTTATTCAGTGAATAAATGAGAGATAGAAAACAATATTCTGTAATTGACACTGTTCTCTCAGTTATTTATGATATTTAAATAGCAAAGTGTAAAGATCTGGTCTCAACTGCAGTTTTTATTAATATAAAAGAAGCATTTCATCATGTTTCAAAGTCAAAGTTAATTCAGACTTTAAAGATATTAAAACTGTCACTTTCTCTAATAAAATGAGTTAACTGTTTTATATCTAAAAGAATTATACAACTTTTCTTTGATGAAATGAAATAAGACAAGACTGAGATAGAAATAAAAGTACTGTAAGAATCTTCAATCTTACTCATTTTATTTGTAATATACACTGCATATCTATTCAAAAATAGAAATATGAGAATAGTGTGATCTCTGAGTTATATCAATGATATTGATCTAGTCTACAGCTCAAAGACTATCAAAGAGAATTTGAAAGTGATTGAAAAAGTTATAAAGAAAATCTTTGTTGAATCAGATATCAATTAAATTGAATTTAATATAAATAAAACTGAGTTAATTCATTTCTTTTCTAAATTCAATGAGAAAGAACTATCTCTAACTCTTTTAAATAGAGAGATTAAACCCAGTTTAAATGTTAAATAATTAGAAGTATGATTAATTTTTCAGTTGAATTTTAAATATTATATTCAACAAAGAACTATCAAGATGAAAGAACTATTAAATATTATAATCAGACTATTAAATACAGAGAGAGATCTATTCTTTCAGACTATGAAACAGTTATACATAATCTGTATCATCTCAGTAGCTGATTATAAAGTTCAAGTTTAATGAAATAATCAAGAAAATTTCACTAAACTCTTTCAAAGTCTGTAAAACAGAGCTTTGAGAAGAATTCTGAAAGTATTTAAATCATCTTCTATTAAAGCAATGAAAATTGAAGCTTCAATTTCTTCTTCTACTATTATATTTGAAAAGACCTGTATAAACTATACTCTAAGAGTTATAAAGATGAGCTTAAATTATATAATCAGAGAAAGAGTCTCTTCTTCATTTTCATCAATTATCTCAGAAAATGAACTGAAATGAAATAGATTTCTTAATTGAAATGAAAATAATTCTTTAAAGAAAATACTCTCTTAACTATACAGACTATGTTTACTGATTAAAAATCAATTTTCTTTATTAAATAGGGAGAAAATTGTTCATGAGAAGATATCTCTTTGAAGAGAAAAGCTTGAATCTCTCATAGACTTATAAATAAGTGAACTATCTAAAGAGAGAGAATATAAACAGCATTTGAAGAAGATCTCTATAATCAATATAAAAGACTCTATTCTGATTTACTCAGATAGCTCAAAAAATGAGAATTTAAATAAGTTAAATACAGACTTTGCTTATACTGAAGATAATATTAATTTTATCTCAGATTTCTGAAATTTAGACTATGAATCTGAAGTCTTTAATACTGAACTAATTATAATAGTGAAATCTTTCAAACTCATTAAAATAAAATCTTATAAAAGAAAAAATAGTTTGAAAGAGATATGAATAGTCTCTAATAGTTAAGCTACTTTAACAAGACTTAGAAATAGTCAGATTCATAATAATTAAATAAATCTTAAACTGATTTTAAATTCTGTTTTAAAAATTCAAAAGAGAAGAATATTAAAACTGATAATTCATCTACACTAAGTTTCTGCTTATATGAATATTCATGATAATGTATTGACTGATTCAGCTGTAAAAAAGTATTCAGAATTAAGCAGATCTATTCAAAAACTATGTTCTGATCTTTTATAAAGAGAAAGATAAAAGAATCTTATTTAAATAAGTGAAATAAAAGCTGACAGAAATAAAAGAAGAATATACATTATTTAAGATTTGAAATAAAATCTAAGTATAAATCTGGTTTAATTAAATGTAAAAAGAAAATATTCTCATCTATAATTCAGCTGAAACTAGAACATGATTATTTTAAATCTTATATACAAAGATTTAATAATAGATTTAATTTAACAGAATACTTATTCTACATACAAATGAAAATCTTAGTATATAATAATATATTGTACACTATATAATAGCCTCAGAGTCAGATTGAAAGAGAAGTATGATTAAATTATAAATATGAGATCTATCTCAACTGAGATAGAAATTAAATACTTAATAGACTTTCTATCAGAAACTCAAGCAGTTATAAGAAAATGACTGAATTCAGAAATATCTGAATATGAAGAGATGAAAATTAATCAGATATAGTCTGTTAAAATAGCTATACACTATCTTTTAATATATTTATTTTGTTATAGTCTCTCTTTACTGTACTTTGTCTTTTCTTTTCTATTCTTTTCTATCTACTTATTTAATATGTCTCTCTTTAAGACTCTGTTCTCTTTTCTTTTGTCATGATATTTCTAAATGATTTCAAAGTATCAGAAGATGCTAAAATACTGTAATTTGTAAAGAGTTTTTATATTCTGAGCTGGAATTTTCTGATTTTACATATCTGAAATTGATAAATGTATAATAGTTGACTTTATAGATATTAGAAAAACTCTGAGAACTAAAAGTTTTCAGATAGATATTATAGTCTCTGACTGTATACATCCATAATTGAAGAATAATAATAATAATGATACTATTACTGAGATATCTTTTTGTATCTTTCTGTCAGAGATGAGTTAGATTGAGAAGAACATTACATGAGTGAGACTTGATATTAATGTTTTGAAACATCAAAGATAGAAAGGGTTTTTACAGAGATTGCTCTTCAGATATCTCTGCAATTACAGATTGAAATTCTTTCAAAATCAAGAAGATTGATGCATATGACTAGGTCTCTTCATCTTACAATTTGTATGATAATTTGACCTGGCATTGTCATGTGATAGAGGTGAACAGGAAATAATCTCACACAGGAGTTTTAAACAACATCTAGTTCACATTTGACTGATTAACTCTATCACTACACAGAGTATGCTGTCAGTGATGAGGTCAAAATGCTTATATGATTAAGAGCTCTTTAATAAATTCATCAGCAGGTTGTTATTCAACAAACTGAGTGAGTTTGTGATGAGACAGTTAAATGTTTGTATTTATCTTTATCTCTGATAAGTATCAAATGCTCACTTATACTTACTTTGCTGCTTATGCAGCTCTCTCTATCACTTTCACTCTCTACTCTTCTTCTTATCACCTCTATCTTCTCTATCATCATCACTGTCTTTATCACTCTGTAACTCTCTTCTATTACTTCTATCTTCTATTCTCTCTGTTATTATCACTGTCTTTATCATCTTACAATCTCTCTCTATCACTTTCACTCTCTATCTCTACTCTCTTATTACTTCTTTTACTCTCTATCTTCTCTATTATCATCACTGTTTCTATTATCTCTTTCACTTCTACCTTCTCTATCATCATCATCATCTCTACTACTCTGCAATCTCCCTCTATCACTTCTACTCTCTATTACTTCTACTCTCTAGACTGATCACTAAAATTATGAATTTCATATTTAATCTCATTTAATCTGATCTCATACATTTCTTAGTGTGAATCTTACTGAGACTAATCATTAAAAAAACATGCAAAGTGACTATTCATCAAATCTTAAAATGAAATTATAACTTAGAAAAAATAAGAAAGTGATCTTCTTTAATTCTATTTAGTCTCATTCTTGACATAAGGTTACTATTTTTAGACATTTTAAGGTTTTTTTTAGACTATTTTTAATTTTTTAAAAAGTAATGCTTTTTGATAGCACTCAAATGAGATTTAAAGTTATTTAAAGCAATAAAAAGAATTTAAATTGAGAAGTGAAAATCATGATCTTATTTAGAAAATGTGATAAGAGTAGATAGTAAGTCTCACTGAAACAATGTAAAACTACTACCTAATCTTCAAACTGTGTAATGAGATTAATTAAATTGATAATAAAATTATTAAATATTCTGATTCTGATCTCAGACACAGTTATATAGTCAGTCTATTACTCTTTATCACTTCTACTCTTTATCACTTTTACTCTCTATCTCTACTCTCTTCTTATCATTTCTATCACTAGACTAGTCACTGAGATTATAAATTTTATATTTGATTACATTTGATCTGATCTTATACATTTCTTAGCATGAATTCTACTAAGACTAATTATTAAAAAAAACATGCAAAGTGATTATTTATCAGATCTTAAAATGAAATCATAACTCAGAAAAAATAAGAAAGTGATCTTATTTAATTTCATTTAGTCTCATTCTTAATGTAAAGTTACTATTTTTAGACATTTTAAGGTTTTTTTAGACTATTTTTAATTTTTTAAAAAGTAACACTTTCTGATAACACTTAAATGAGATTTAAAGTCTTTTAAAGTAATAAAAAGAATTTAAATTGAGAAGTGAAAATCATAATCTTATTTGAAAAATGTAATAAGAGTAGATAGTAAGTCTTACTGAGACAGTATGAAACTACTATCTAATCTTAAAATCATGTAATGAGATCAATCAAATTAGTAATGAGATTATTAAATATTCTGATTCTGGTCTCAGACACAGTTATATGATCAGTCTATATACTACTATAATACTGTAATTACAGTGATTTTTAATCTGATTCAGTAGAAAGTCTTTGAATTCTTCTCAAGTTATAGTAGTATTAATACACTTAAGCTCTCTCTTCTTAATAACTTAAGTAGTTACAGAGATGTCTTCAAGAAGATTAACAGTGTATATTACTTATATTTTATAAGTATTAAACTTACTCAGATTAAGATGAAATTTCTGTTTAAGAGTATAAGTGAAGTTATAAAATTCAGATAATATATTTCTCTTATAATTTAAAGAATTTTCAATCTTAATCTCTCTATCTCTATAATAGATGTAGAAGTGTAGAGACTGTAATAATAATAAAGTAGTTGAAAAGATTATATTTAAATATATAATGAGTTTAGAAATCTTAGATTTTCACTGAAATAGAGATGTATATACTCTAGAAAATAATATGAAGTTTTTCTCAGAGATTGAGATTAAGTTAGTCTTAGTATAGATATATAAGACTATATTAATCTATTAATAGAGTTTAACTGATTCAAACTTATAATCAGATTAAGTAATTTAAATTATAATATAATAAAATTAAAGCAGTCACTAGTTAGTAGTATTATATAGAAATAGTTATTTAAGAAGCTGTATAAGTAAGCTTAACTATCTTACTTAAATAATAAGCCTGTGAGCTACAGAGTTATTATAAATATATTATAGATATAGTACTTAGTATACTAAGAAGATTGTATAAGAAATATAGTAACTCTTATATATATTATCAGTAGAAAATGAATTACTAACTTCTTTAATAAGAAGTCAGTATCTAGCTATTTTTAGACTGACTGACAGAATCATGAATTTCATATTTGATCTCATTTGATCTCATCTCATACATTTCTTAGCATGAGTCTCACCAGAACCAAGCATCAAAAAAATCTGAAAATGAATCATTTCTGAGAGAAATGACATGAAAAATAATCAGATTTAATACAAAAACAGTGAAATAAGAGTAATTTCTCAGAATAGACTGTGAAAGATGATCATTCTTTTAAAATCAGAATAAGACTGAGACTGAAGATCAAATTCAGTCTCATTCAGTTCATTCAGTAATTGCTTATATAATCAGAATTTGGTAATAATTATTAATAACACTCATGAAATAATTAAATACATTCTTGTATAAGTTTATTCTTCACTTTCTCATGAAAACTACACTTCTCTGATATACTGTAATTAGAGATATTAAACTATCTAATAATTTCATGTTTTATAATTATAAGTTTCTTGATTATTTCTTCTTATAATTGTTCTCAGTGATAGTGATAAATATCTTAACTTGAGTTAAACTTTCACTTCATTCTTATCTCTGTCAATGAAATTGTCAGAATATCACACATTATCAGTGTAATGATTGAATATATACTCTCAACAATTTTTCATAACTCTAGAATTGATTTGATGTGTAAATTTATTAAATTATCTTGAAGATAGCAGTCAAATTCAGTTTTACAAGCATGTAGTTTTGCCTGATTTTCAGTTATAATCAATGTATATAAGTTCTGTTTCAAAGTTAGTATTATAGTTCTATATAATATGAAGTATTATCAAAAATCATTACTTACTAGAGAATTGTATTTCACTGTCTTCATATCTCTAACATCTACTCATTCAAATCTCTGATAGTTGACATTGTAGTAATCTCAGACTAATTTAATATATAAGTCTCATTTCTTCTCTATTCAATCTTGAGAAGTGTAGATATTAACTCAATGAGAGAAATCTAGTAGAGCTGCTACAGTATAGTACTCTGTAAAAGATTGTTCATTTTTACTGTAATAATATATCAGTTTATTTCTTACAGTAATAATAGTCTGTGCTATAATATTATCTCAGACTGAATTTCTTTTTAAGTGATTTAACTGCTTCTTAAGATAAGTAAATAAACTGTTATATATTTATCAGACTGACTGCAGTATTAATATATAAGTGATTGAGACTATCTTCATTATCTTATAAAACTGAAACAGTAAATTAATCATATATTTCAACTGAGTTCACTTTATATCAGAAAGTTTCAATATCTGAGTCTTTTCTTAGTCAGAGTATTACACTCAATGATTAATTATCTGATATAATTGAAGAGTCTGAACAGTTATCTTATATATTGAACTTCACTGTATTCTAACATTCTGTATTATATTCAGTGATGTTGTAACATGGCAGAACTGAAGCAGTGACTAGTCAGTGATATCATGTAGAGATAGTTATTTAAGAAGCTGTATAAGTGAGCTTGACTATCTTGCTTAGATAGTGAGCTCATAGACTACAGAGTTATTATGAGAATATTACAGATATGATACTTAGTATACTAAGAAGATTGTATAAGATATGTAGTAACTCTTGTATATATTTCAGTAGAAGAAAATTGAATCACTGACTTCTTTGATAAGAAGCCAGCATCTAGCTATTCTATATAGATAATGAGTGAATACTCTTCTCTCATTTCATGAGTGAGAATAGCTGAAGTGATATCTCAGTGATATCATATTATTAAGAAAGAGTAATCTGCTGATCTTGTATAGAAGTGAGATTCTCATATTTATTAATCAGATCTTTCTATAATATATCTGAATGATGTCATAGAGTGATTGAAAACTGGTTTGAACAGTCTGCAGAATGAATGAAATCATTCATATGAAAGTAATAAGCTGTGTGAAACTGTAGTGAGGTCTTAGTATGGTCAGAAATATGATAATACTCTCTTCTTTAAGAGCATAGTTCTGATGTTCTCAAGACTATCAGATTAGAAATTATCATTATTATATAGTAATAGTTATTAACTGATTTGACAGTGTATATACTATGTGTGATATAAAGAAATAGATGAGTTTTTCTACTGACTGTGTAGATCTTTCTTTTCTCATCTTTATTTAAACTAAATATATAATAAGTGAGTTTCTGATATATTGATTTAAAATGTGGAAAATGTAGTTAATAAGTGACTTACAGATCTCTCATCATATTCTGTTCTATATATGAAATTCTCTGTAAAAGTGATGTGTTTTAGAGACAAAGCTAACAGTAGTAACAGGATTTTTTAAAAAGATCTCTTCTCTCTGTGACACATTTTTCTCTCTCTTCTTCATCTGTAATAGTGAGTGTATGAGAGCATTATTCTTGAGAGATAATAAGAGACTTATTCTGATGTTTTCTAGTGAATAATAAACATCTTTATAGTGCAGCTGCGGTCTCTGTGACTGTCAAGAAAGCCAGATTGAAGACAGAAGCAGCAGTGTCAATGAGCTGCGGGAGCATCACTCTCATTATCATATCTTCTTCTTTTTCTTCTTCTCCTGCTTCTCTTACAGCTGCAGTAATAGTCACTATGCCTTGCAGTGAGATGTCATCTCTTCTGCTGATTAGTTCATTCATATTCAGTTCTTTCTCTGCTCTTCTCACTGCTGTTGTAACATCATTCTTCTCTTCAGTCAACACAGTGACATATGACTCTGTGTGATTATTTAAAGAGAAACTCAGAGAGAGCTTGATTCTGAGAACAGTGACTCTGAGAAGCTCAATCTGTAGTTTCTCTTCTACAGCATATCTGAGCCCTGCTCAGAATACTGCTAAGTTGAGTCTGCAGAGTCTTATAATTTCTTTATCTTCTCTCTGTAAAGAGGCTCTGATGCAGCTTCTGACTGATATTATCATCTATCTACACTGCACTAAGCAGCTGAAGAAGAGAAGAATTTTATACACTCACTTCTTCTCTTACTTCTGTTATTTCTGTTGCATCTGTAACAATGACTTCTATCTCTCTGTAAGTATTATTTCACAGAAAGATGTTATATCAGCTCTGACAAGAAGTCTAGATATTTAAGCAGTACAGAGTGAGAATCTTAAAGCTTTAAGTATTGATAAATTCTGTCAAGACTGAGAAGATCTCTCTTGCTCATCTGTAAAAGAAGATGAAAGTATGAATCTTTAAGATAAAAAAACATCTCAGAATGACTAATCTTAAGAAGAGATTAGTCAGTACTGCTGTTAAAAGTACTATGAAGATCAATTACTGATTAAAGAGAATCTCACTTCAATTAAAGCAGATAACTGAGATGCTTTATAAATTAATAAGTTAATACTTTAAGTATCTCTCATACTTTTCTACAGCATGCTTCTCTGCAGTGCTGCTGTACTAACTTCTCAGCAGATAAAGATATTAGTATCAGAGACTTCAATAATAAAGAATGAGTTTAATAAGAATATCATTATTAATAAGTAGACTCTGAAATTCTTCTCTTTTTACTTTTTCAGTGAGCTGTGATCTTATTTAGAATAGCAGCAGCTCACAGATTAATAATATTAATCTTTATTAATTTTAAATATTTCTTTTCTTTAACTGCTTCAGGAATTTTACATTTATATAGTCTCATTAAACTTCTAAAAATTCTTTAAAAGAAAATAGAAGAAGAGTGCTACAAAGTTAATAAAATATCAGCTCATCACTGTAAGATTATCTTTAAAAAACTCTTTAAGAAAAATGAGAAGTCTCAAGCAGTATTTCTTACTTAATATCTCTGATATATAACAGAATGATCTCTACTAGTTATCTTATAGCTTACAATCTCTTTCTCAGTATTTTTCAAATACTCAAATAATTCTTATAAATTCTCTGATAATAAATAATCTTCTTATTTAACAAGATATTGAAGCTTACTGTAATATATTTACTTATTCAATATTTTCTTCATAAGATATTCAGTATCACTCTCAATCTCAATATTATTCAGCTGAGACAGCTTCACTCTGAGACATTACTTATAGAGCTTTAAATAGAAAATGTGAAAAATAGAATGAATTGATTTCAATTCTAAGAATAATTTCAACTTATATATCTGCTTACTCATTACTCTTATTACTGAGAAAGATTCTAGCTATCACTTACTGAGCTTCTTATACAGTCTTATTATCTTGATATTCTTTACTGAAAGTAGCACTTGATTCTCTATTAAGAACTTCATTGAAAGATGTTTTTAATTATAGTATTCTGTCTGCTGCTTCTGAGTATGATAGATGCTTTTCACTGTCTTCTCATGAATTTTATTCAAAAGTTTCAATCTTACTTTTACTTCTGATACTGAGAAATACTCTATTCTCTGTATTTATTTAATATTCTGACTGTCTATCTCTCTCTTTGAAATATCATCTGTGATATTACTGAGTAATGAAGAATTATATTCATAATAAGTATAGAAAGAAGATATCTTTAAAGTTACATTCTTTGTATTATTATATACAAATTCAGTAGTTAGAAGATATTTGAGTCAATCATTCTGATAATATGAATAGAATACTTGAAGATGCTGTTCTAGTATCTGATTCTGATCATGAATATTTTTCATCTGCATCACAATATTGCATTTAAGACTAGATATCAACTGCTTCATCATGAACTCACTTGATTTTTCAAATAAGAATCCACTGATAGATTCATTGAAAAGTCCTTAATTATACAAGCATTCTGACCCCATCACTGACTGCATACTCTGTGTGATGATGAAGTTATTCAGTCAAATGTGAACCAGACATTGTTCAAAACTTCTGTGTGAGAGTATTCTTCATTCTCCCCTACCACATCACAACCCCGGGCCAAAGTGTCATACAAATTGTAAGGTGAAGAGACCTAGCTATAAGCATCAATCTTCTTGATTTTGAAAGATCTCTGATCTGTAGTTGTGGAGATATCTGAGGAGCAACCTCTGTGAAAACCCTGTTCATCTTTGATATTTCAAAACATCAATGCCAAGTCTCACTCTTGTACCGCCCTTTCTAATCTGGCTCATTCCCAGCAGAAAAATATAAAAAGATATCTCAGTAATAATATCAAGCATATAATCAACAGTCACTTCTGAAGTGCAATCTTCAGTCTGTCTTCAGTGTATCTAGACATTAATACCAAGTCTCACCCTCATACCACCTCTCTCAATCTGGCTCATCTCTGACAGAAAAGTACAAAAAGATATCTCAGTAACTGTACTTAATACATAATCAGCAGACACAACAACTATAAAATCAGTATATCTCAAGGTCTGACTGAGCCTTTGATCCCTGCACAGTGAGATATATTAAATCTAGTTTTAATATCTCAATATTCAATAGATTCTGCAAGAGATTGAGAACAGCAACACTAGATTTCTATTGAATTTGAGAATTAACTCTATATTAATATAATCATTGACAAAGTCTTCTATTTTGAGATATAAATAATCAGTTTCTCTACATCCCGCTGACAATATTTATATTATCATATAGAAACAGACTTATATTCTCTATAATATCAAGACTCTGAAGAGGGAAAGTCTTGATAGAGAGTATACAGTAGTGTATATCTTAGCAGTTTCTATCTCATTCTTCTGCAGCAGTTAATACAAAAAAAAGATTTTAGAAATAGTTTTTTACTTCTCTTGAAAAAGTAAGATGTTTTTCTCTGGGTTTTACACAATATTCTTACAAAGAATTAAAAACAGAGTTATTTTCTGTCATAATTTCATATTCTTTTAAGTAAGAATTACTTTTTCAGTGACTGAAGAGCTTTTATTAATACTTAATTCTTTTTTATACTCTTTATTAACTGATTTGAGTTGCACACTTGTTATGTGAGAAGAATTGAATAATTTAGAATAAAATTGAATAGTTTTAATCAATTTCTCTGCAAAAAATTGATTTATTTTTTGTCAGTTTTTCTCTCAAAAACTGTCATATTATCTGATTTACTATCAATTGATATCATACTTTTCCTCACTGTATCTCAAGAAAGAGATTGTAAAGATTTTATTGATTTATCTTAAAAATCAAGTTTAGTTTATTAGATTCTCTTCAAAAATCTAACCTAGTTACTGAACTAGTGTGAAAAAAATCAGATATTTTATACATAAAAGTCTGTTATTCTTCTTTTGAAATAGTCTGATCAACTTTTCAATTGAAAACAGACTTAGAAATCTCTTAATTGAAACAGTCTGACCAACTTTTCAATTCAAAAGAGTTTAATAAGATATCTCAATTGAATTAGTCGAAT
>NW_003101681.1:5309989-5315008 GCF_000003855.2 Blastomyces gilchristii SLH14081 | reverse complement strand
TCTGAAGAGAAGAAAGAAAGAAGAAATAGAGAAATACAAGTTCTTGAATACAGAAACTTGAAAAAGCAAGTAAAATTCTTGAAAAGCAGTGTCTGAGTGAGATGAATGAAGAAGTTCTGTTAATTCTTCATACTCAGACTAGACAACTACAGGAAGTGATCAAGTTCAAACTTGGAATTTTAAACACAGTTTAAAAAACTTTGAAAATTTCTAATACAATCACTGACTCTTCAGTTTGCTCTTCTTTCTTTTCTATGTCTTCTTCTTCTTCTTCTTTAAATCAGAAGAAAACATATGCTCAAGCAGCTGAATCTGCTGTCTCTAAATCTGCTATCTCTAAATCTGCTATCTCAAAACCTGCTCAAAATTCTGAGAAAACTGAGAAGAATACTGCTCATACTTCTAGTGATAGAAGAGTGAAGAAAAAAATACAAAAAGAGAAAAATCTTCAAATCTTCAGAAATAGAAGACTTATTCTCAAAGTCTCAAATCAGGATATATTGCAGAGAAATAAGCTAAACTCAAACCTCATTTTCAGAATTAGAAATGAAATCAATCAGCAGTTCTTTTCTCAGTTAATGACTGATATTGAAGTTCAAAAACCAGTTATAGCTTCAATTGAGTCATTCTTCTTTGAAAACTCTATCATTCGGACTACAATGCCTGAATTCAGTGCAGAATTCCTTATTCAGAATGAGAATCTCTGAAAATCAGCAGTAGAATCTTTGTTAAACACAATAATTCTATCTGAGAGAGATGAAAAGTGAGATAAATTCATTCTTCATGATATTCCAGTTGAAATTTTTAACTGTGAAGAAGATATGCTACTTCTCAAAAATGAATTAGAAGAATACAACTCTATTCAACTAAGAAAAGAGCCTGTATGACTAAATTTATTTGAGTTCAGACAAAGCAGAAGAAATGCCTCTGTTCTAGTATATACAAAGACAATTGAACAGTCAAAGATCTCTGAAGTAAGAGTAGCAGGTTTGAAAATGAGAGTTCATGAATACAAAGACTCAAGAATGAATCTCAAAGCTCAAACACAGTGTTCAAACTGTCAAAGATATGAACACTTTGCAATCTCCTGTTTCAGAGACTCAAAATGTGCATTCTGTGCCAGAGATCACAAAACTAGTGAGCATAAATGTGAAACATGCTCAAAAAGAGGTGCAATATGTCAATACACTCTGCTTAAATGCTCTATTATTATTATTATTATTATTATTCTTCAATTATAGATGTATGCAGTCAGATACTATGACATCTACCTGAGAACTTTTAGTTCTCAGGGTTTTTCCTATGTCTGTAAAGTTAACTATTATACATTCATCAATTTCAGATATGCAAAATCAGAAAATTCCAGCTCAGAATACAAAAACTGTTTACAAATTGCAGTGTTTTAACATCTTTTGATACTTTGAAACCATTTGACAATATCATGACAAAGGAAAAGAGAAAAAGAACACAGTCTCAAAGATAGACACATTAAATAGATAGTATAGAAAGAAATTAAAAGAAAAAGAAAAAGAAAAAGATAAAGTAAAGAGAGACTATAACAAAACAAATTATTAAAAGATAGTATATAGCTGTTTTAACAGACTATATCTGATTAATTTCCTCCTCTTCATATTCAGATAATTCTGAATTTAGCCATTTTCTTGTAGCTGCTTGAGTTTCTGATAGAAAGTCTATTAAGTATTTAATTCCTGTCTCAGTTGAGAATAAGAATCTCATATTTAATTAATTTAGATCATACTTCTCTTTCAATCTGGCTCTGAGAATATTGTATAATGCACAGTGCATTACAATATACTCAGAATTCTCATTTATATTGCAGAATGAGCATTCTATTGAGTTAAATCTATTATCAAATCTTTGTATATAAGATTTGAAATAGCCATGTCCTAGTTTCAGCTGTATTATAGATGAGAATATTTTCTTTTTACATTTAATTAAACAAGATTTTCACTTGAGTTTTGTTTCAAATCTTGAATAATGTATACTCTTCTTTTGTTTCTGCCAGCTTTTCTTTCACTTGTCTAAACAAGATTCTTTTATTTTTCTCTTTATAAAAGATCAGAACATAATTTTTTGAATAGATCTGCTTAATTCTGCACTCTTTTTTGCAGCTGAATCAGCCAATTCATTGTCATGAATATTCATATGAGCAGGAATTCAGTGCAGATGAATTATCAGCTTTGATATTCTTCTCTTTTGAATTTTCAAAACAGAGTTTAAGATCAGTTCAAGATTCATTTAATCATTATAAATCTGACTATTTCTAAGTCTTTTTAAAGCAGCTTGACTATCAGAGAATATTCATATCTCTTTCAAACAATTTCCTCTTTTATGAGATTTTATTTCAATGAGTTTGAAAGCTTTCACTATTGCAAATAGTTCAGCATCAAAGACTTCACATTCACAGCCTAGATTTCAGAAATCTGAGATAAAATTGATATTATCTTCAGTATAAGCAATGCCTGCATCTAATCTATTCAAGTTCTCATTTTTTAAGTCATCTGAATAAATCAGAATAGAGTCTTTTATATTGATTATAGAAACTCTCTTCAAATGCTGTTCATATTCTTTCTCTTTTAATAGTTCACTTATTTGTAAGTCTATAAGAGATTCAAGCTTTTCTCTTCAGAGTGATAACTTCTCATGATCAACTTTTTCAACATTTAAAGAAGAAAATTGATTTTTAATCAGAGAGTATAGTCTATACAGTTGAGAAGATATTTTCTTTGAAGAATTATTTTCATTTCAATCAAGAAATCAATTTTAATTCAGTTCATTTTCAGAGTTAATTGATGGAAATGAAGAAGAGACTCTTTCTCTGATTATATGATTTGAGCTCATCTTTACAACTCTCAGAGCATAGTTCATACAGGTCTTTTCAAATCTAATAGCAGGAGAAGGAATTGAAGCTTCAATTTTCATTGCTTTAATAGAAGATGATTTGAATGCTCTCAGAATTCTTCTCAAGACTCTGTTTTACAGACTTTGAAAGAGTTCAGTGAAATTCTCTTGATTATTTCATCAAACTTGAACTTCATAATCAGCTACTGATGTAATACAGGCTATATATAACTATCTCATAGCCTGGAAGAATAGATCTCTCTCTGTATTTAATAGTCTGATTATGTTATTCAATAGTCTTTCTACATTGACAGTTCTTTGTTGAATGTGATATTTAAAATTCAACTTAGAGTTTAACCATACTTCTAATCATTTGACATTTACACTGAGTTTAATCTCTCTATTTAAAAGAGTTAGAGATAGTTCTTTCTCATTGAATCTAGAAAAGAAATGAATTAACTCAGTTTTATTCATATTAAATTAAATTTGATTAATATCTGCTTTAACAAAGATTTTCTTTGCAGCTTCTTCAATTACTTTCAAATTCTCTTTGACAGTTTTTAAGCTGTAGACTAGATCAATATCATTCATATAACTCAGAGATCACACTATTCTCATATTTCTATTTTTGAATAGATATGCAGTGTATATTGTAAATATAATAAGTGAGATTGAAGATTTCTGTGATACTTCTATTTTTATCTCAGTCTTATCTTATTTCATTCCATTAAAGAAGAGTTGTATAATTCTTTTAGATATAAAACAGTTAACTCATTTTATTAGAGAAAGTGGCAGTTTTAATATCTTCAATATCTGAATTAACTTTGACTTTGAAACATAATTAAATACTTCTTTTATATCAATAAAAACTGCAGTTGAGATCAGACTCTCATACTTTGCTATTTGAATATCACAAACAACTGAGAGAACAGTGTCAATTGTAGAACACTGTTTTCTATTCTTCATTTATTCACTGAATAAAAGAGAATCATCTATAGAGCTTATAAAAGATAGTTGAGTAGCTATTATCTTCTCTACAATCTTTTCTAGACAGTTCAATAGAGATATTACTCTATATAACTTAGAAATTGAAGTTTTTCTATTAGGTTTTACAAGAATCACTTCAGTGACTTCTCTTCAGTATTCAGAATAATATCTATTTTTTAAGAGATTGAAAAAGAGCTCAAAATATTCATTCTTTAAGTAGAAATATATATTTTAAATAATCAAGTGATTAATTGAATCAGGACCTGCAGCAGTTTTAATAGAACTTGAGAAGATAGCTGACTCTAATTCATCTTGTGTAAGATCAGGCCATTCTCAGTCATTTTCATCAATGTAGTTGAGAAGTGATATATTCTCTTTCTCTGAATCTGAATCTGAATCTGGTGAGTTCTGAAAGAGAATTCTCATGAAAGCTTGACATTTTTCCTCAAAAGAGTTTGCTGTATATAATTCATTCTGAAAGTCATATTCTAAGGCTGAAAGTGTTGCTACACTTCTTGTTTTAGTATATTTAAAAGTGTTAAAAACTTTCTTTTCTGATGCTTCTTCAAGAAATTTATTCCAGCAGTCTGTTTTAGCTCTTTTAATATCTGAAAAATATTCATTTCTGACAGTTTTGAACTCTTCATCAGATATTACATCATTCTTTCAATCTCTTCTAGCAGTAGCTAATTCTTTTCTTTTAGATGAGATATTCTCATTTCATCAAGATTTTGAATACTCAGAAGATTTTCTCTTTGAAATATTATCTCTAACACTTGTTAGAATAATAGATGTAATAAGCTTCACTCTATTCTTAAGTATTTCATTTGAGATATCTTGATCAGAATTTCAATATAGCTCATTCTGTCTTTCAGATTTTAACAGTTTTATACTTTCTTCAACTGCTTTTCAATCAGCTTTTTCAAAGTTATACTGATTAGAGAGAAGAGGATTTTCACTCATTTGTTTTTCACTCAGTTCAATATTAAATTGAATAATCTCATGATCTGATTCTGATGTCTCATTTGAATCAATAAACCAGTTTACAAGTCTTCTTTTTATTAGATTTTGTTATATAAAGATGAGATCTATAATAGACTTCTGTTTCATATCTTTTCTAAAGAATGTTTATTGATCAGACTTATTAATCAAATCTATATAAAAGAAGCA
>NW_003101681.1:5307280-5309889 GCF_000003855.2 Blastomyces gilchristii SLH14081 | reverse complement strand
TCAAAAGAGTTTGCTGTATATAATTCATTCTGAAAGTCATATTCTAAGGCTGAAAGTGTTGCTACACTTCTTGTTTTAGTATATTTAAAAGTGTTAAAAACTTTCTTTTCTGATGCTTCTTCAAGAAATTTATTCCAGCAGTCTGTTTTAGCTCTTTTAATATCTGAAAAATATTCATTTCTGACAGTTTTGAACTCTTTATCACTTCTTAACTACATTAATGAAAATGACTGAGAATGGCCTGATCTTACACAAGATAAATTAGAGTCAGCTATCTTCTCAAGTTCTGTTAAAACTGCTGCAGGTCCTGATTCAATTAATCACTTAATTATTCAAAATACATATTCCTACTTAAAGAATGAATATTTTGAGCTCTTTTTCAATCTCTTGAAAAATGAATATTATTCTGAATGCTGGAAAGAAGTCACTGAAGTGATTCTTGTAAAACCTAATAGAAAAACTTCAATTTCTAAGTTATATAGAGTAATATCTCTATTGAACTGCCTAGAAAAGGTTTTAGAAAAGATAATAGCTACTTAACTATCTTTTATAAGCTCTATAGATAATTGTCTTTTATTCAGTGAATAAATGAAAGATAGAAAACAGTGTTCTGTAATTGACACTGTTCTCTCAGTTATTCATGATATTCAAATAGCAAAGCATGAGGATCTGATCTCAACTGCAGTTTTTATTAATATAAAAGAAGCATTTAATCATGTTTCAAAGTCAAAGTTAATTCAGACATTGAAGATATTAAAACTGTCACTTTCTCTAATAAAATGAGTTAACTGTTTTATATCTAAAAGAAGTATATAACTCTTCTTTGATGAAATGAAATAAGACAAGACTGAGATAAAAATAGAAGTATCACAGAAATCTTCAATCTCATGTATTCTATTTGCAATATACACTGTATATCTATTCAAAAATAGAAATATGAGAATAGTACAATCTCTGAGTTATATGAATGATATTGATCTAGTCTACAGCTTAAAAACTATCAAAGAGAATTTGAAAGTAATTAAAGAAGCTGTAAAGAAACTCTTTGTTAGAGCAGATATCAATTAAATTCAATTTGATATGAATAAAACTGAGTTAATTCATTTCTTTTCTAGATTCAATGAGAAAGAACTATCTCTAACTCTTTTAAATAGAGAGATTAAACTCAGTGTAAATATCAAATGATTAGAAGTATGATTAAACTCTAAGTTGAATTTTAAATATCACATTCAATAAAGAACTGTCAAGATAGAAAGACTATTAAACAACATAATCAGACTATTAAATACAGAGAGAGGTCTATTCTTCCAGACTATGAGACAGTTATATATAGCCTGTATTACATCAGTAACTGATTATGAAGTTCAAGTTTGATGAAATAATCAAGGGAATTTCACTGAACTCTTTCAAAGTCTGTAAAACAGAGTCTTGAGAAGAATTCTGAGAGTATTCAAATCATCTTCTATTAAAACAATGAAAATTGAAGCTTCAATTCCTTCTCCTGCTATTAGATTTGAAAAGACCTGTATAAACTATGCTCTGAGAGTTGTAAAGATGAGCTTAAATCATATAATCAGAGAAAGAGTCTCTTCTTCATTTTCATCAATTAACTCTGGAAATGAACTGAATTGAAATAGATTTCTTGATTGAAATGAAAATAATTCTTCAAAGAAAATGTCTTCTCAACTGTACAGACTATGCTCTCTGATTAAAAATCAATTTTCTTCTTTAAATGTTGAAAAAGTTGATCATGGAAAGTTATCTTTCTGGAGAGAAAAGCTTGAATCTCTTATAGACTTACAAATAAGTGAACTATCAAAAGAGAAAGAATATGAACAGCATTTGAAGAGAATTTCTACAATCAATATAAAAGACTCTATTCTGATTTATTCAGATGGCTTAAAAAATGAGAACTTGAATAGATTAGATGCAGGCATTGCTTATACTGAAGATGATATCAATTTTATCTCAGATTTCTGGAATTCAGGCTCTGAATGTGAAGTCTTTGATGCTGAGCTATTTACAATAGTGAAAGCTTTCAACTTATGAAATAAAATCTCATAAAAGAGAAAATTATTTGAAAGAGGCATGAATATTCTCTGATAATCAAGCTACTTTAAAAAGACTTAGAAATAGTCAGATTCATAATGATCAAATGAATCTTGAACTGATCTTAAACTCTGTTTTGAAAATTCAAAAGAGAAGAACATTAAAGCTGATAATTCATCTGCACTGAGTTCCTGCTCATATGAATATTCATGGCAATGAATTGGCTGATTCAGCTGTAAAAAAGAGTGCAGAATTAAGCAGATCTATTCAAAAAATTATGTTCTGAGCTTTTATAAAGATAAAAATAAAAGAATCTTGTTTAGACAAGTGAAATGAAAGCTGGCAGAAACAAAAGAAGAGTATACATTATTCAAGATTTGAAACAAAACCCAAGTGAAAATCTTGTTCAATTAAATATAAAAAGAAAATATTCTCATCTATAATACAGCTGAAACTAGAACATGGCTATTTCAAATCTTATATACAAAGATTTGATGACAGATTTGACTCAATAGAATGCTCATTCTGCAATACAAATGAGAATTCTGAGCATATTATAA
>NW_003101681.1:5266685-5307174 GCF_000003855.2 Blastomyces gilchristii SLH14081 | reverse complement strand
CTTAGTAGACTTTCTATCAGAAACTCAAGCAGCTACAAGAAAATGGCTAAATTCAGAATTATCTGAATATGAAGAGGAGGAAATCAACCAGATATAATCTGTTAAAACAGCTATATACTATCTTTTAATAATTTGTTTTATTACAGTCTTACTTTATTTTATCTTTTCCTTTCAATTTCTTTCTGTCTATCTATTTAATGTGTCTATCTTTAAGACTGTGACTGTGTTCTCCTTTCCTTTGTCATGATATTGTCAAATGGTTTCAAAGTATGAGACAATGTTAAATCACTGCAATTTGTAAACAGTTTTTGTATTCTGAGCTGGAATTTTCTGATTTTGCATATCTGAAATTGATGAATGTATAATAGTTAACTTTACAGATATAGGAAAAACCCTGAGAACTAAAAGTTCTCAGGTAGATGTCATAGTCTCTGACTGTATACATCTATAATTGAAGAATAATAATAATAAATAATCTGATTCTTATGTTCAGTCTGATTATCTGTCTGTGAATGAAATGCAGTACTGAGAAGATGTCTTATTATAAGATGATAGTAAAAAGCTGATCAGTATTTACTAATGAAGAGAGATTCTTGATCTGTTATTAATAATTTCAGAGCACTGTGATTATGAATAATAGTATCTAAAAACAGAACAGTCAATTCAGAGGCTTTAATGCTTTTATAAGTAGAGATATATCTGATCATCTTCATGAAGCAGTTAATAATAATTAAAATTGAGTTATATTCTTTAACTCTTATTGACTTCAGCAGGTCAACTATAAAATTCATTGATAGATTCTGTCATCAGCTCTTTGAAACAGACAGTAATGTTAACTTATTATATTACTTATACTATGAGATCTTTATCTTTTAACAGACATTATAAGTCTTAATATACTCTTTAATATCTGCTCAGAGCTTGTTTCAAATATATTTATATTTTAAAAGCTTCTCAGTCTTCTCTAATCTGAAGTGTTCTGTATGGGAATTATTATGATAAATTCTCAATAACTTCTAACACACTACTCTGCTATGAGAGACAAAGACTGAATTATTTAGTAGTAGAAGTTCATATTCTTCTAGTTATCAGTGACTTGATTTCTTAGCAGCATTACTCTGCTTAGAGTCTATCTCTTTCAAGTTTAAACTGAATTCTTTCTTCTTCAACTTCTGAATTCAAGCTGCAGTAGAGATATCTCTCTTCTGTAACTTATTAATGAATTTTAAAAGTAGTTGAATTGAAAGATTGTAGACTGTTTTATTCTTTGTCAATTCAATGATAGTAAGATGTGACATGAGAAGCTCATGATCTTCAGTGTTAGTTCTCTGCAGAGACTCAGGTTTTCTTTCATCTTCTATACTGAGTCATGCAGCTGTCTTATCAGCACTGTTCTCAAGCTTCAGAGAATCTCAATCTTCTGCAGCCAGCTTCTTCTGCAGTGATAATAGAGATTCTTTTATAGAATTCTTCTTCACATCAATGATATTATAATCAGACTGTCTAGATAATGTATTGACAGAGTTAAGCTAATCTGAATAATATTGAATATAGAAATCATACTCTGAAAGCAGCTTCACTCATCTGGCTTGATGTTCTGTTAAGCTCTTTGTTATTAAGAAGTAACACAGATTTGCATAATCAGTAAGAACTTGCACTGAGTACTTACTACTCTGAAGATAATGTCATCAGATCTTAAAGAATTCAACAATTACTAACATCTTCTGATTATGAGTATCATATCTTCTCTATGTGAGTGATAACTTCTTGAAGAAGAAGATCACTGATCTTCATTCACAGTGTCTTATAAACTCTGTGAAAAAGCCTTCTCTCACAGACAATTCATTATCTGTTTTCTCAGAGATGATTATTCTCTGATTCTTTCAATGTTAAAAGGTCTTCAGTGTTAACTGTGAAAAGATTTCACAGATCTCATTCTCAGATACATCAGTCTCACACTGACTGAGTAAGTTGAGATTAAAGTGATTCAGCATTGTGACATCTGTAAAAGCTTGTTTCAATTTCATAAACACCTGTACAGTGTCTTGAGTGAGAGTAAATGATTCTATTTTTCTGTCTTTCACACTTCTCTTTAACAGATCTGCAAGAAGGGCAGTAATCTGTGAATATGTATAAATAAATCATCTATAGAAATTTACAAATTCTAGAAACACCTGCATCTCACAGTACATCTATGACATTAGCTAGTTCTCAATGATGAAGACTCAGCTTCTGTTCATTGAAATGCTGTTCACTTCAATAATATAATCTAAGAAATCAATCTTCTGCATGTAGAATGAGTATTTTTCAGTGTTTGTATAGAGTTGATACTGTCTCAAGTGACTTAATACTTCTTGAACATGGGTATGATGTTCTTTCTCTGATTTTGAGAAGATTAGAATGTCTTTCAGATATACTATACAGAAGATATTGACAAGGCCTCACAGTGTCTCATTTATATAGGTCTGAAAGATGGCTGAAGCATTACAAAGATCAAAAGATAAAACAAGATATTCAAAATTGCTGTATTTAATATAAAAAGCTGTTTTTCAAATATCATCTTTGTTAATTCTGATTCTATGATAGATATTCTGTATATCAATCTTTAAGAACATTTTTACTTCAGATAATCAATTGATCATCTTATTAATCAATAGTAATGAATAGTGATTCTTAATCATTATCTTATTAAGATCTCTGTAGTCTACACATAGACATAGTCTATCATTCTTCTTGAGTATAAAGAGTATAGATGCCTCTGTCAGACTCTTTAATAAGTGTATTCAGTTCTTTGATTGCACTTCTTCAAGATATTTGCACAGAATATTCAATTCCTTTACAGACAAGTTATAAAGAGGTCTGTACAGTGCTGTTATATCATCTTCAAGATGAATCTTATATTACATCTTAATATTAGAAAACTTCACTGCTTCTCTTTCTGAAAAGATATTCTTATAATCTGTAAAGAGATATTATATATATCTGTCTTCAATGATAAATACTGCTGTTAATCTTGCAGTGAGAGTGATGACTTCTTCATCTATTCTCAAGTTTCAATCACCTGCTATGCAGTATATTGACTCTATCTTTTTCTCAAGATTCTTCTGATAAAACTCTTCAGATTTCTCTATTACTGTCTCTTCATCAGTGAGACAGTACTGTCATGCCTGAGTGACTCAGTCAATAAGAGAATTGTTTTCTCTTAATTATAGAAGATCTAGAATGATGTTCTCATCTATAATATTAACTATGTAAAGAAGCAGACTGCTCTTCTTGAAGATTTCTTCTAAGTCTGTGATCACACACTTTGCTTGAATTATGTTAAAATAATGATATTTTGTATTATCAGTAAATTTTATATAGTCTGACAGATCTATCTTCTTTCAATTCTTTATTAAAGAAAAGAAATAGAATATGAAGTTGATATCTGTTCTGAAGTTAAGTAGGTATCTCACTGATATCTTCTTATTTAGAGTATGTATTATAATTGTAATATAGACTTGAAGATGTGAGAATTATCAATTCTTTATTTCTTTCTCTTCTTTATCTTTCATGAATACATTTATCAGAAGAGAAGTTAACTTTGAGAAGATATCTTCTCAGTTTCTTTTCTTCTTCAGCTTCTTACAATCACTGATATAGTGATTATCAGCTCTGCAGTTGAAACAGAGATCTTTATCAAATCTTTTTTAGTATTTCTTTACAGTGAGTGAAGAGTCAGAATACTTGAAATTCTTCTTTACTTTCTTCACACTGAAGCTGTCACAGTGCTGTTTAGATTCTATCATTGATTACTTAGAAGAGATCTTATTAATCTTTTTCTCAGAGAATTGACTATTTAAATAGATTCAGAAAGCTAGGTTGACAAGCTCAGTATAATTAATTGATGAACTCTGATATTATGATATTATTATCTGCATCTTATAAGTCAGCTTTGTGAGATAAAGCTGTGTTTTTAATTAATTTAAATCATCAGTGAATTTCTCTCAATATTCTTCAAATCTTGTATTAAAATCAGAAGAATTCTCATCATCTCATTAATATAATAAGTTAAACTGCTGTGCTGCTGTGAAGCTGTGATTATAATAATCTTCAATTTGATTCAGTAGAAAGTTCTTGAATTCTTCTCAAGTTATAGCAGTATTAATACACTCAAGCTCTCTCTTCTTAATGACTCAAGTAATTGCAGAGATGTCTTCAAGAAGATTGATAATGTATATTACTTATATCTTGTGAGTATTATACTGGCTCAGATTAAGGTGGAATTTCTGTTCAAGAGTATGAGTAAAGCTGTGAAATTCAGACAAGATGTTTCTCTTATATCTCAGAGAATCTCTGATCTTAATCTCTCTATCTTCATAATAGATGTAGGTGTGTAGAGGCTGTGATGATAGCAGAGTGATTGAAGAGCTCATGTCAAAATGTGCAGTGAGTTCAGAAATCTCAGATTTCTGCTAAGATAGAGGTGTACACACTCTAGAAAATGATGTAGTGTTTCCTTCAGAGAGTGAGGTCAGATTGATTTCAGTATGAGTGTATGAAACTATATCAGTCTGTTAGAGCTTGACTGATTCAAACTTATAATCAGATTAAGTGATTTGAATTGTAATGTGACAGAACTGAAGCAGTGACTAGTCAGCAGTGTCATGTAAAAGTAGTTATTTAAGAAGCTGTATAAGTGAGCTTAACTATCTTGCTTGAATAGTGAGCTCATAGACTACAGGGTTATTGTGAGAATATCACAGATATGATACTTAGTATACTAAGAAGATTGTATAAGATATGCAGTAACTCTCATATATATTTCAGTAGAAGAAAAATGAATTACTGACTTCTTTGATGAGAAGTCAGCATCTAGCTATTCTATATAGACAATGAGTGAATACTCTTCTCTCATTTCATGAGTGAGAATAGCCGGAGTGATACCTCAGCGGCGTCTTATTGTCAAGAAAGAGTAATCTGCTGACCTTGTATAGAAGTGAGATTCTCATATTCATCAATCGGATCTTTCTATGATATATCTGAATGATGTCATAGAGTGGTTGAAAAACCGGTTCAGACAGCCTGCGGGATGAATGGAATCATCTGCATGAAAGTGATGAGCCGTGTGGAACCGCAGTGAGGCCTTGACGCGGCCAGAGGCGTGACAGATGTGACTGATTTGTTTATTTATTGAATATTATGAAATCATTGTTATTATTTAGAGAAGATACAAATTATATTAGCAATGTTTCAAATCTGTGATATTTAAATTATTAGTCAATCTATTCAAAATTGACAGTAGTATTATTAAAAAGTATTATTAAAAAGCAATATTAAAAAGTGTTATTAAAAAACATTATCTTTTATAAAGTGAATATAAAAGTTACTTCAGTAAGTACTTTCATCTCATTCTCATCTCAAGAATCAGTCATCTCATTATTTATTATCTTAATGTTAAGATTCTTTATCAGTGTTTATATTACAAGTTGAACCATATGAGCAATGCAGAGAATATGACCTTGTTTATCATTTCAGAAATGCAAAAGTCAATTTTTACTTCAAGCTCTTTATCATAGTGTAGTTATTCACAGCATTATCAGTTATAATTGTAAGAAGACTGAAACTAATATCTCAATAGTCATTTTTAATCACTGTCATTAATATCTCTGTTATATAATTCTCAGTATAACTACTGATCAATGATTCAAATTCAATTAATGTCTTTTAATAAGTTTAGTTCTCATCAATGTAATAATATATAACTCTTATAAATGTAAGATTGTTTATACTAGTTTATACATTTACTGTAAGAGACACTCTTTAATAATTTTTCAACTCTGATTCTAGATATTATATATTAGCTTTGTAATGTATCTCAAGATTGAACTGAAGACATGATTGATATGAAATATAAAGATTTGAATTAAGTATTTGAAGAAGTGTTCAGAATTCAGAGTTTTCAATTAATCAAAGAGAAAGATTCAGAGATATACATATATGAAGTAATTATTTATAGAAGTTATTAGATAAGAGTTGTGAAATCAGAGTACTAATATATGATTATTTTCACATGATTTTCTTCAAATTAGAAAGTTAATGTTATTAAAAATTATTATCTACTAGAGTAACTTATCAGCTCAGTAGTAATTTTCTGATTATTTTTCTTTTATTATCTGTATTCTGATGACTTCAGATGTCAGAAAATTTCATCAGAGTTATAATCAGTTTATAATGAATATTTCTTAATAAAGTTACAGTGATTATAGCAGTGTGATTCAAAGGTTGCTTGAGTCAGCATATGATTACAGGCGTACGCCGGCTTCTTATATATCATATACTAAATTAGTTAGTGGCTGCTATGACCTCTTTACATTCATAAGTAAGTTCAGAAGTGACTGTGTTATTATCTGACAGTTATACATTCTTCTGAATTACATTCTCTCTCATCAGATTCAGTCACACTTACATAATCATGATGTCCACCCTAGCTTCATGCAGATTAGTGTGTCACTAGTGTTTACAATTCTGTGACCTATCTCTGATTCAGCTAGTGTCTTACATACACTCTCACAAAGAAACTTTCACTATATTACATCACTCATTTACTAACTTTTCTCATTCTTCAATCATCTTCTTCATCATTATCATTATTAAATGCTATTATCTCATTCAAGATTTCTATCTCTTTCTTCTATTTAACTCTTTCTATTTGTCTATCTATCACATTATATGTGTTCCTGGCAATGACTCTCTGTTCTCATAACAAGCATCATTGTAGTGCTCATACTGAGCAGTTTATTAACAGTAAGTGTAATATATTGTGAAATGTAATCAGAACTTGTTTATCTTCTAATGATCATCAGAATATATTATCATGAATAACATATCTTCTTTATCTTCTTATACATTCTCAACTGTTTTTTCTTCTCAGTGAGCTTCTGCTCATGTTTTCTGACATGATTTTGCATAAATGCAGATGCTGATATGTTTTTTTTTTTTTTTATTTGTGTAGAATCTTCATGTGTTGACAGATCTGTATCTGCTGATAATAGTGAATTCAATATTGAATCATTGATTGAGAACTTGAAGAACATAATAATGAAGAAATTGCTTATGTTATATATAATCAGATCTTCTGTGTTCTTCTCTACTCTCTCTGTTTCTTTCTCTGCTACTCTCTCTCAATCTTCTACACCTGTCTCTGTGTCTGATTCTCCTGCTTCTGCTACTTCTGTTCCCATGACTCTTACTTCTGCTACTTCTGGTTTTACTGTCTCTGCTTTTATTATCAGCTCTTCTCATTTCAAGAAGATGTTGTATAGACTTAATAAATCATGTTTTTCAGTGTATACACTCTCACTCTTCTTACTAACTCTCAGAACAATTTATTGTATAAAGACTGTGTATAATATAACTATCTGAAGCTCAGTCACAGATGCTGATTATTATATTTATTTTAAATATTTGTAATAAGACAATTATTCATTTATATCAGAGAATCACTTTCTCTCTCAACAGTGTTGAGATTGTAAGTCTTTTTCTTTTTCATCTTTTCTTTCTAATGCTGATTTTCCTGTTCTTAGAGAAAATTGTTATGAGTTTTACTATGCACAAAGTTATGATATTCACAGATACTAAGACACTTTTCATAACTGTAAAGTTCAATATTACAGAGATATTCACTCTGATAAATTTCTTCAGAATAATAGATCTGTATTAACCTATTCTCTGATATCTGTTGTCTGACTTCATGATACAGATGAAAGATATTTATATTTTCAGAAATGAGAATGCAGATATTGTACTCTTTTACACTTATAGATATGAGACTTGTACATCTTATCTGAGATGTTGTTGTGAGAATAAGCTATTCACACACTGTATTCTACTTTCTGTATTTCTCTGTATTTCTCTCTCTCTTTCTGAGAAGTCTCATGCATGTTGTAATTATACATACAACTCTAAGATCAGCAGGTGTTTATTTAATAACTGTTTTCATGTCTGATTTTGCAGTTTTTATACACTAATAATAGTTCTTAGTTGCTTCAGTGTCAGAGATCATTTTAATTGAAGATGACAATGTCACTGAGACTATTCTCTTTCACTCTCAAGCTTCTTCTGTCACTTTCTCTTCCTTCTCTGCAGAGAAGATTGTGTACATACTGAGTTATAAGTGTTCAGCTCTGAGTGACTTCTACTGTTATTTATCTGATTCTATATCTTCTTCTTCTTCTATTTCTTCTATCTTCACTCTCTCTGCTCTGACTTCTAATTCTGTGAATCTCACACTCTTCTTCAATTTTTCTACCTGTATATGTACACATTTCTATATTGGCATTTCAGTCAATCTTGCAATAAATGACATTAATGTTGTATATAGAGTGATAGAGAAATTGAAGATATACATGATATTGTTATAAGAGTAGCTTGCAGCTCTCAAATCTCTTACAGACCTTGAGTTTTGAGATTTCCTTTGTTTTTGATGTTTTTTGAGTAATGTGGCATTGAAAATAGATTAATATGTAGTGTATAAAAATGAATAAGATGTGTATAATAACATTTGTCTTTTACAGCTGACTCTTACAGTTGATGATCAATTCATTATCTCTTTTCTTTTCTTACACTTTTTCTTTGTCTGCTAGTCACTACTCTTATACAATCTCTATATAATACAGTGTTCAGTGACTAGGTTTGACAGCTTTCATCTTTTATGATTCTGTCTCATACATTATACTGTCTCTCTTCACTCACTTAGATCACTATAGTAAACAGCTCATTGAAACTAATCTCATCTGATCTCTGAGTGTTCTCAGAGGTTAAGATAGCTTGATCTCATATATCTACAGATGTTTTAGATACTTCATTCTCTGTTGTCTTTATAATTGAACTGATATAAACAGTTAAATTCAACTCTGAATTCCTTTTTCTTCTGCAATCTGACTCACATATAAGTCTGCTGCTTTGAGACTGCTCTTTACTGTGTTATATCTGCTATCTACAGCACATTATCATACAACTGACTACAGTCTCATTACTTATTAAAGTATGATATTCATCTGATTTCTTCATTTCTTCTCATTCTTTTCTTATAATTATAAAAAGATTGAAATAAGTAAGATCATCTGATTTGTAAGTGTCTATGATTTCTCTTACTTTGTGAGACTTTTCAATTATAAGTCTCTTCTTTTTCAATGCTGATAATAGTGCTGTGAATAATTATAATTCACTCAGATCTTACATCTTTGCTTTCATAAGTTATGAATTATTTATTAAGTTATATAAGACCTGTCTCTCTAATTCTTTCAATGTATATGTTTTCAGAGAATGTGATTTAAGTATTTTATATAACTCAAACCATCTAGATTGAAACTTCTCAGAGCTCTCATTATGTATAAGAACTCATATTCTCATCTTGAGACTCAATTTCTTAACTAGTAAGTCTTGTATTCTTTTCAATTGAATTACTTAATTCAGAAGTAACTTGTTAGCTTTTGCATGTGTGTGGCTGATCTCTTTCAATCTTGATTCTGCATTTATAACTGTTGTATCTGCAACTACTACTGCTGTGTCTGTAACTACTGTTCTCTCTCTCATCTTTTCTGAAGTATTCTCTGAGATGCATGGATGCAATTCATACAACAGATAGAATAATAAATACTTGAAGACTGCATGCTGCTGAATTCACATGACTAATAGTGTCTGACTGAGATATTCATCTCATAATCTTGTAGACTTACTCACTAGATATTTTATCAGCATGTTGCTAAAGATTTCATTCAAGTATTTCACTTTTCTATTTATCTGCAGATGATATGATGTTGTTCTACAATATCTTATCTATAACTAACTCATGAAATACCTCATCACTTCTTCTACAAGATTTGCATCATTATCAGTTAGAATCTCACATAGTATTTTATAGTTGATATAGATTTCATCATGTAGAAACTTTGTCACTATCTTCTCTATCATCTCTGAAACTGCTTTTGTAACTAGTCAGTCAGTAGTGTAATCAATAGCAGTGATTATTCATCAATTTTTATTTGATATTTATAGTAATATGTCTATGAGATTC
The DNA here is from genome assembly GCF_000003855.2 of Blastomyces gilchristii SLH14081. NCBI lineage: Eukaryota > Fungi > Ascomycota > Eurotiomycetes > Onygenales > Ajellomycetaceae > Blastomyces > Blastomyces gilchristii. The sequence goes on along the minus strand of NW_003101681.1, from coordinate 5,297,117 downwards.
ATCTCTCATTGTTTGAACAGTTGTATTATACACTTTATCTGATAATGTGCTTTCTTGCATTCTAACTCTTTCTTAGATTCTTTTATGACCTGATAATTCAGGCACTTATAAGTATACATCTGAATGTCCTCAGCCATGCTTGATCAGTATACTCTTGATTTGAGTATGCTTATAAGGTCAGAGCTTTCTAAGTGACTGAATTCCTTGTGCATGTGAGTCATCAAGTCATGTCTAAATAAATATTCTAGATAGAGAGCTTCTGCATATTCTAGATCACAGTAAAGCATAACATTATTTTTTAATTTTCTCAGCTTGAAGTTTGAAATCATCTCTTCTACTACTTTTATAAGATGTTTGTCATCTGATATCTTGCTGTTCTCTAAGCAAGAGATCATTGTGTTCACTCATTCTGATTCCTTGTATTCTCTCAGTATGTTTAATGCAAACTTCTCTTATATCTAATTCATAGAACTCTCACTCATGAAATTGAGTCTGTGACTGATTGCATCAGATATCACAGTGTCTGATCTCTTTTGATATTTAATCTGAAGATTATATGCTTGAAACTCTGAGATTCAATATACTAAGTGTTTAAAAGGTTTTATTATTAATTATAGATAGATAAGGCTTTTGTAATCTGTGATCACTGTTATTGTATGTCTATTATTAATATATCTATCTCACAATGTCAGTGTGTGTTTAATTGCTAGTAATTTCTTTTCATGCACTGAATAATTGAGCTCAGTGTCTGATAGTTTTCTATCATTGTACATCACTGAGTGCAGCTTGTCATTCTTGCTCATCTGTAGAAGAGTGCCTCTGATAGCTTATTCAAATATGTCTGTCTCAATATAGAACAGTTTATTACAATCTGATTAAATAAGCACTGAGAATGTTATTACATATTCTCTCAGTGTGAGAAAAGCCTCTTTGCATGTAACATTTCAGATAATTAAATAAAACTTCTTCTTTCACAGATTTGTATCTGTTTCTCTTAAGAGATCTGAGAGTGATACAGATATTTATATGAAATCCTTGATGAATCTGCAGTAATATGAGATTAACTTAAGAAACTGTTGTACATGATGTACATTTCTTAGCTACAGTCAATTTACTATGATATTCAATTTCTCTGAGATGAGATATATACAGTTATTACTCACTACATGTTCTATGAACTTCAACTCTTCTATTTCAAACACATACTTTGTTGATTTGATATAGAGCTTATACTCTGCCAGAGTTATAAGCACTTCATTGAGATGCTTCAGATATTTGTTATATGAGTTTGAAAAGACTAAAATGTTATCAAGATATACAAGACATGAGATTTCATTCTGTTTATGAAAAATTGTATTCATCATCATTTGAAAGATGACAGATACATTTGTTAGACTGAATGACATTGTCAGAAATTTGAACTTCTCTTATTACATATTAAACACAGTTCACAGAACTGACAGTTCATCTATACAGATCTGTCAGTATTCTGAGAGAAGATTAATCTTTGATAGATATTAAGTGTTTTCAACTGTATTCAACTGTTGTTGAATCTATGACAGTGAATATTCATTCTTGATTGTAAGCTTATTAAGTGCTTGATAATTGATATACATTCATCACTTCTCATTCATCTTTTTCACAAATAGAACTGAAAAGTCTCACATGCTTAATGAGAATTGTATGAAATTATGTTCTAGAAGATCTGTGATCTGATACTTCTGTTCTTCAAGATGTGTTTGTGACAGAGAGTATGCATTCTGATTGTGTGATTCTAAGGTTTCTTGAGCCAGCGTATGATTACAGGCGTACACCGGCTTCTTATATATTGTACACTAAATTAATTAGTGGCCGCTATGGCCTCTTTACATTTATAAGCAAGTTCAGAAGCGGCTGTGTTATTATTCAACAGTTGTACATTCTTCTGAACCACATTCTCTCTCATCAGATTCAGTCACACTTATGTGATCATAACATCTATTCTAGCTTCATGCAGATTAGCAGGCTACTAGTGTTCATGATTCTGTAATCTATCTCTGATTTGACTAGTGTTCTGTATACACTCTCATAAAGAAACTTTCACTATGTCAAATGATTTCAAAGTATCAGAAGATGTTAAAACACTGCAATTTGTAAACAGTTTTTGTATTCTGAGCTGGAATTTTCTGATTTTGCATATCTGAAATTGATGAATGTATAATAGTTAACTTTACAGATATAGGAAAAACCCTGAGAACTAAAAGTTCTCAGGTAGATGTCATAGTCTCTGACTGCATACATCTATAATTGAAGAATAATAATAATAATAATAATAAACTTTTACTATATTACATCACTTATTCACTAACTTTTCTCATTCTTCAATCATCTTCTTCATCATCATCATTATCAAACATCATCATCATTTCATTCAAGATTACTGCTTTCTTCTTCTGTTCAACACCTTCTATCTGTTTATCTATCACATTGTACACATTTCTGATAATGATCTCTCTATTCTCACAACAAGCATTATCATAGTGCTCATATCAGACAGTTTATTAGCAGTAAGTGTAATACATTATGAAACATGATCAGAACTTGTTTATCTTCTAACAATCACTAGAACATATTACTATGAATGACACATCTTCTTCATCTTCTCATACATTCTCAAGCATTTTTTCTTCTTAGTGAGCTTCTAATCATGTTTTCTGACATAATTTTGCATAAATGCAGATACTGATATGTTTTTTTTTTTTTTTTTTTTTTTTTTATTCATGTAGAATCTTCATGTGTTGACAGATCTGCATTCACTGATAATAGTGAACTCAATGTTGAATTATTAGTTGAGAACTTGAAGAATGTAATAATGAAGAAATTGTCTGTGTTATATATAACTGAGTCTTCTGTGTCTCTCTCTGTTCTCTCTGTTTCTTTCTCTGTCACTCTCTCTCAATCTTCTACATCTGTCTCTGTGTCTGGTTCTCTCACTTCTGCTACCTCTGTTTCCATAACTCTTACTTCTACTACTTCTGGTTTTATCATCTCTGCTTTCATTATCAGCTCTCCCTGTTTCAAGGAGATGTTATGTAGACTTAATAAACTATATTTCTCAGTGTATACACTTTCACTCTTCTTGCTGACTCTCAGAATAATTTATTGTATAAAGACTGTATACAACATAACTATTTAAAGCTCAGTTATGAACATCAATTATTATATTCATTTCAAATATTCATGATAAAACAATTATTCATTTATATCAGAGAATCATCTTCTCTTTCAACAGTATTGAGATTGTAAGTCTTTTTCTTTTTCATTTTTTTTTTTTCTGATGCTGATTTTTCTGTTCTTAGAGAAAATTGTTTTGAGTTTTACTGTACACAAAATCATGACATTCACAGATATTAAGAAACTTTTCATAACTGTAAAGTTTAACATCACAGAGATATTTACTCTAATGAATTCTTTTGAAATAATAGATCTGTATCAGTCTATTCTCTGACATCTATTGTTCAACTTTGTAATACAGATGAAAGATATCTGTGTTTTCAGAAACAGAAATGCAGATGTTATACTTTTTTACACTTATAAGTGTGAGACTTGAATATCTTGTCTGAGATATCATCATGAGAATAAGTCATTCATACACTATATTCTGTTTTCTGCATTTTCTCATGTTTCTCTCTCTCTTCTCAAGAAGTCTTGTGCATGTTGTAATTATATGTACAACTTTAAGATCAGTGAGTGTTCATTCAGTAACTATTCTCATCTCTGATTTTGTGATTTTTGTACACTAATAATAGTTCTTAGTTACTTCAGTGTCAGAGGTCATTTTAATTGAAGATGATAACACTGTTGAGACTACTCTCTCTCACTTTCAAGCTTCTTCTATCACTTTCTCTTTCTTCTCTGCAGAGAAGGTTGTGTGCACATCAGATTATAAGTATTCAGTCTCAAGTGACTTCTGCTGTTATTCATTCAGTTCTGTATCTTCTTCTTCTTTTATTTCTTTCATCTCTGTCTTCTCTGCTCTGACTTCTGATTCTGCAAGTTTCATGCTCTTCTTCAATTTTTCTACCTGTACATGTATACATTTCTATATTAGTATTCCAGCCAATCTTGCAATAAATGATATTAATGTCATACACAGAGTGATAGAGAAATCAGAGACATGTGTGACATTGTTATAAGAGCAGCTTACAGCTCTCAAATCTCTTGTGAATCTCAAGTTATAAGATTTTCTTTATTTTTAATGTTTTTCAGGTGATGTGGCATTGAAAATAGATTAATATATAGTGTATGAAAATGAATAAGATATATATAATAACATTTGTCTTTTACAGCTGACTCTTATAGTTAATAATTAATTTATTATCTCTTTTCTTTTCTTACATTTTTTCTTTATCTGCTAGTCACTACTCTTACATAATCTCTATATAATACAGCATTCAGTGACTAGATTCAGCAGCTTTCATCTTTTATAATTCTGTCTCATATATTATACTGTCTCTCTTTACCTGCTCAGATCACTATAGTAAACAGCTCATTGAAACTAATCTTACCTGATCTCTAAGTGTGTTCAGAGGTTAAGATAGCTTGATCTCATATATCTACAGATATTTCAGATACTTCATTCTCTGTTGTCTTTATAATTGAACTGATATAAACAGTTAAATTCAACTCTGAATTCCTTTTTCTTCTGTAATCTGACTCACATATAAGTCTGCTGCTTTGAGACTGCTCTTTACTGTGTTATATCTGCTATCTGCAGCATATTATCATACAACTGACTACAGTCTTATTACTTATTAAAGTATGATATTCATCTGATTTCTTCATTTCTTCTCATTCTTTTCTTATAATTGTGAAAAGATCAGAATAAGTAAGATTATCTGATTTATAAGCATCTATAATTTCTCTTACTTTGTAAGACTTTTTAATTATAAGTCTCTTCTTTTTCAATACTAATAATAGTGCTATGAATAATTATAATTCACTCAGATCTTGTATCTTTGCTTTTATAAGTCATGAATTATTTATTAAGTTGTATAAGATCTGTCTCTCTGGTTCTTTCAATGTATATATTCTCAGAGAATGTGATTTGAGTATTTTATATAGCTCAAACCATCTAGATTGAAACTTCTCAGAGCTCTTATTGTATACAAGAACTTATATTTTTATCTTAAGACTCAATTTCTTAACTAGTGAGTCTTGTATTCTTTTCAATTGAATTGCTCAGTTCAGAAGTAACTTATTAACTTTTGTATATGTGTGACTGATCTCTTTCAATCTTAGTTCTATATTTATAACTGTTGTGTCTGTAACTGCTACTACTGCATCTGTAACTGCTATTCTCTTTCTCATCTTTTCTGAAGCATTCTTCAGAATGCGTAGATGCAATTCATACAACAGATAGAATAATAAACACTTGAAGACTACATGCTGCTGAATTCACATGGCTAATAGCACCTGACTGAGATATTCATTTCATAATCTTATAGACTTACTCACTAGATATTTCATCAGCATGTTACTCAAGATTTCATTCAAGTGTTTCACTTTCCTGTTTATCTATGAGTAATATAGCATTGTTCTACAATATCTTGTCTGTAACTGACTTATAAAATGCCTCATCACTTCTTCTACAAGATTTGCACTGTTATCAGTTAGAATCTCACACAGTATTCTATAGTTGATATAGATCTCATTGTGTAGAAACTTCATCACTATCTTCTCTGTTATCTCTGAAACTGCTTTCACAACTGATCAGTCAGTAGTGTAATCAATAGCAGTAATTATTCATCAATTTTCATTTGACATTTGCAGTAATATATCTATAAGGTTTACTCTTCATTATTTAAACAGTTGTATTATACACTTCATCTGATATTATACTTTCTTATATTCTAATCCTTTCTTAGATTCTTTCACAACCTGATAATTCAGACACTTGTGAGTATACATCTGAATATTCTCAGCTATGCTTAGCCAGTATACTCTTGATTTGAGTATACTTATGAGTTCAGAGCTTTCTAAGTGACTGAATTTCTTATGCATGCAAGTCATCAAGTCATGTCTAAATAAAGATTCTAGATAGAGAGCTTTTACATATTCTAGATCATGATAAAGCACAATGTCATTTTTCAATTTTCTCAGCTTGAAGTTCAGAAGCATCTCTTCTACTACTCTTATAAGATGCTTATTATCTAATATCTTGTCATTCTTCAAGTGAGAGATTATGATGTTCACTTATTCTGATTTCTTACACTCTCTCAGCATGTTTAACATAAACTTCTCTTATATCTGATTCACAGAACTCTCACTCATGAAATCAGATCTGCAACTGATTGTATCAGATATCACAGTGTTCAATCTCTTTCAGTATTTGATATGAAGATTATACACTTGAAACTCTGAGATTCAACATGCTAAGTATTTGAAAGATTTTATCATTGATTGTAGATAGACAAGGCTTTTATAATCTGTGATCACTATTATCATATATCTGTTGTTAATATATCTATTTCATAATGTCAGTGTGTGCTTGATCACTAGCAATTTCTTTTCATACACTGAGTAATTGAGCTCAGCATCTGATAGTTTCCTATCATTGTACATCATCAGATGCAGCTTGCTGTTCTTACTTATCTGTAGAAAAGCATCTCTGATAGCTTATTTAGATATGTTCATCTCAATGTAGAAAGATTTATCATGATCTGATTGAATCAGCACTGAGAATGTTATTACACATTTTCTCAGTGTGAGAAAAGCCTCTTCACATATGATATTTCAGATGATTGAATAAAACTTCTTCTTTCACAGATTTGCATCTATTTCTCTTAAGAGATCTGAGAGTGATGCAGATATTCATATGAAATTCTTGATAAATCTGTGATAATATGAGATTAACTCAAGAAACTATTATACATGATGTATATTTCTCAGCTGTGATTAATTTACTATGATATTCAATTTCTTCAGAATGAGGTGTATACAGTCATTATTCACTACATATTCTATGAACTTCAACTCTTTCATTTCAAACACACACTTTGTTAATTTGATATAGAGCTTATGCTCTGTCAGAGTTGTAAGCACTTCATTAAGATACTTCAGATATTCATTATATGAGTTTGAAAAGACTAGAATATCATCAAGATATATAAGGCATGAGATTTCATTCTGTTTATGAAGAATTGTATTCATCATCATTTGAAAGATAACAGATGTATTTATTAGACTGAATGATATTATTAGAAATTCAAACTTTCTTCATTGCATATTAAACACAGTTCACAGAACTGACAGTTCATCTATATGAATCTATCAGTATTCTGAGAGAAGATTAATCTTCAATAGATATCAGGTGTTTTCAACTGTATTTAACTGTTATTAAATTCATAACAGTGAATATTCATTCTTGATTATAAGCTTATTAAGTGCTTGATAATCAATACATATTCATCACTTCTCATCCATCTTCTTCATGAATAGAACTGGAAAGCCTTATATACTTAATAAGAGTTGTATAAGATTATATTCTAGAAGGTCTGTGATCTGACACTTCTGTTCTTCAAGATATGTTTATGACAGAGAGTACACATTCTGATTGACTAATTTTGTGTCTTCTATATTAATCTCATGTATGAATTCTTGTTCTGACAGCAATTCTGATGAAAGATCTGTTCAGAAGATCTTTTCATACTTCTTCAGAAGCTTCTTCATACACTTGTTCTTCTAAATATTCTTTATCTTAGTTTTCTTCACTTTCAGATCCTGTATGATATACAGTATACTTTCAGATAGACTGACCGTGTGACCGTGTCTGGGACCAGGATCAAACTTTACAGTTGTTATGTTGCCTAAAAGCATTACTTCTGGTCATGATTTGTGTTCATCACATTGATCTCAAATCCCATTATTTCAAATATTAAAGGTCTCAGATTCACTTTTCAAATAAAAATCTAGTCTCAGATAAAGAATATGTTTGAATTCTTAGTCACATTTTCATTCTGATCTCATTATTGAAAATGATATTAAATGAGATCATGAAATCATTTCTCACTTACATAATATTATAACATAGTACTCATTTGTTGAAAATTCAACAGAAAGTATTATTAAATATCATTACTTTTCTGAACACAGATCATAATCAATATCATTTTAATTAAAAAAAAAAATGTAAAATACAAAAAATAATAAAAAAACAAAAAACAAAACAACAAGAAAAAATCACAATAAAAAAAAAAAAAGAGAAAGAAAAAAAGAAGAGAAAGAAAAAAAAAGATAGAAAGAGAAAGAAAAACAAAAAAAAAAAGAAAAGAAAAAGAAAAAAATAAAAAATAAAAATAAAAAAAAATCAAGATCACAGAGATGCAGCACTCTTAAAATACTCACTTCTCAGAGTCTTCACAATGTTCATCATTAATTATGTATCTCTTACAGTGAGAGTAACATAGCTACAATGAGTCATTATCTTAACATCATTTAATAAATAATCAGTATATATCTATATAAATGTGAATAATTAGAAAACATATACTTAAAAAGTGTGATCAGAGTGAACTCTGCTATCATTTGAATGACATCAAGAACAGAACACTGAAATCAATGATTTCTCTTATTGATTTCATGAACAAGGCATGTGAAGATGATCTTGAGAAATATAAGATTTTCTGACTTCTGATAGAAATGAATCTCACAGAGAGACTCTATTTTCATCATATCAGAGACTGAGTATTATCAAAAAGTATTACTTCAATGCATATATACTTACTGCAGTAATTCACTCTCTGTATACATGACTGAGAGTTGCAGCTTTCTCACACTGCACAGCTCTTTCTGAAATACTGATACTGGTTTGCAATTCATGCAGTCTCTCAGTTCAGTATACACTGTATATATGCAGTTCTGTGTGCTGAGACTGTGTTGGTCATTATAGCCTGATATGATACTCACTTTTCACAGGTCATGTTTTGTTTGATTGAAGAGAGAAGAGATATAACTGCTGTTTTATTTGAGAAGAGATGAATAATTGAATCTGTAGAAGATAATTTAATTTCTTCTGTATTTAAAATTTGATTAGTCTATACTCTTCAATTTGAGAGTTTCTGAGAGTATTTTAATAGTTTTCATATCAGCTTGAAATTAGTGATTGATTGAAGAAGAGAAAAGAGAGAAGAAAGAAATGAGAATAACTTATCTTTATAATATGAAAACAGAGAATTGCTGTAATCATTTATTCTAGTAATAAAGATCTGTTTTCTGCATGTATCTCTGATACAGATTATATAATAACTGTATACAAAGAATATCAATAGTGCATGTATTAAATGAAGATGATGTTGCTATGTAACACTGTAGCTGTTTCTGTACATTGTTGAAAGCTGTTAATATTTTCTTTAAGTCTCTTTATATTTGATAAGTCAGTAATATATTTCAATACACTCTCTCTTTTATTATTATCATTATTATCATCATTATCATCATCATCACTATTATTATCATTATTATCATCATCATCATCATCATTATTATCATTATTATATTATTTCTGACTGTCTCTTCTGCCTTCACTTCTCTTTAACACTCACTGAAATCAATTATATTATTCTTCTTCAAATATTCTGCGGTCCTGCGGATCATCAAGGCGTATGAGCACTGTCACAGATTGAAGAGAGAGAAGAAGAAGATGTTTAAGTGAGAGAAGACAGATCATAAGACATGTTATAATGCCTTGAAGAGACTCTGTAAGAGAGTAGAATAATAACAATTTTAAGTAACACTTCTGATAGATTTAGACTGAACTAAGTATAGAAATAATGTGAATAATGCTGCTCATGAGAGATTGAAGAAGAAGATAGTAAAGAGTCTCATGCAGTAGTGATAAGATCAGAAGAAGTTCTGAGAATAATTTAAGATCAAGATGAAGAGAGAGAGAGAGAAGAAGAGTGTTACTGTAAATAAGCAGCAGTAGAAGAAGATTAAGAGAGTATTAAAGTAGAAGATAAAGAAGTCAAAACTGATAAGTTTTTTATTTATTGAGAGATAATAATTTTTGATAACACTTCTATTCTCTAATTGATTAGCAGAAGCTGATAGAGAAGAAGAGAATTGAGGCCTTGTTTAGATCTTGAATACACTTTATGATTCAGAATATTGAGAAGACAGTTCTGCTCTCTGAGCATGTCAATCTGCTTATCACTGAGATGAAACCCGAGGCAGCAGACCAGGAAATGCAGGATTTTGAGGCACAGGTTGATCTGACTAAGAGGAAGCAGTGAGAACTCTTCTCTGAGAAGGCAGTGAAGAGAGATTTTGAGATGATTATTATCTCAGATGAGAAGAAGAAGAAGAAGAAGAAGAATGAGAAGTGAATTATAAAGAATAATAAGAAGAATAAGAAAGAGAAGAAGTAGATTTTTTTGTTTTTATATTAGTTAGTTGTAAGTTTAAGTTTTTAATTATTAATAATTAAAATTGATTTTGAGTTTTCAAAAATTATTGTACAAGTTGTAATCAAGTCAGAAATAATATATATATATATATATATTTAACTATCATGATTCACAAATCACTATAATATATAAGTATCAACATTTTTTCAATATTGATATTCATAATATTAATATATTTTTAATAATATTATCTGATAATATAATTTAGTAACACTCTCTTTCACAATATTAATATATTTCAAGAAATATGATAGAGATTAATCAAGATTATTTATTTACTTTTATATATTAATGATATTCAATCTGAGTTAGTACTAAAATTATAACTAAGCTAAGAAACAAGATTATTTTCTCTTATATTAATTCTTCTTACACACATCAGTGATCAGTTATTGAAAATAAATTATTATCTTTATTAAATTATTATCATGTCTTCTGAATTCACTTCTTTCACTTCTTTTACTTCTATTGAAGATTCACAAACTCTTCAAGAAATCACTGTGAATTACAAAGTCTACATTGTTTATAATTTAATACAGAATACTCTCTTTCAATTATGATGAATAATCACTTCATTCTTCACATCTGATTCCAGGTCATGAAATTTATGAAAAACTTAACACAAATATCAAGATGAACTATGAAATAATTATCAATAGATTGTATTGCAGATTACTGAAGAGTCATCTCTCTGCTACAATCACTGTAACTCTATTCAGAAACATTCATCATAAACTGATCATGACTCTGAAGAAATTTCTCAATATCTGAAGTCATCAGAATGCAGACAACAAAAGAAAAATAATCAGAAAATTACTACTAGACTGATAAGTTACTCTATCAGATAATGATTTTTGATAACACTAACTTTCTAATTTGAAGAAAATCATGTGAAAATGATTATATATCAGTACTCTGATTTCACAACTCTTATCTGATAACTTTTATGAATAATTAGTTCACATATGTATATCTCTGAATCTTTCTCTTTGATCAATTGAAAACCCTGAATTCTAAACACTTCTTTAAATGCTTAATTCAAATCTTCATATTTCACATCAATTCTGTCTTCAGTTCAATCTCAAGACACACTACAAAGTCAATATACAACATCTAGAATCAGAGTTGAAGAATCATTGAAGAGTGTCTCTCACAGTGAATGTATAGACTAGTACAAACAATCTTGCATTTATAGAAGTTACATGTTATTACATTGATGAGAACTGAACTTATTAAGAGACATTAATTGAATTTGAATCATTGATCAGTAGTCATACTGAGAATTATATAGCAGAGATATTAATGACTGTGATTAAAAATAACTATTGAGATATTAGTCTCAGTCTTCTTACAATTACAACTGATAATGCTGTGAATAACTATACTATGATAAAGAGCTTGAAGCAAAAATTGGCTTTGCATTTCTGAAATAATAAATAAGGTCATATTCTCTGTATTACTCATGTGATTCAACTTGTGATGCAAACACTGATAAAGAATCTTAATATTAAGACAAAGAATAATGAGATGACTGATTCTTGAAATGAGAATGAGATGAAAGTGATTACTCAAGTAACTTTTGCATTCACTTTGTAAAAGATAATGTTTTTTGACAACACTTTTTAATATTGCTTTTTGATAACACTTTTTGATAACACTACTGTTAATTTTAAATAGATTGACTAATAATTTAAATATCATAGATTCAAAACATTGCTAATGCAATTTGTACTCTGTTTCAGTTTTATAAGATAACAAAGACAGTCTCAATAACTCATACATCAATGCTGCAGTCAGTCTGATGAGTATATAACAGTTTATTTACTCATCTTGAGAAGCAGTTGAATCACTCAAAAAGAAATTCAGTCTGAAATGATGCTATAGCACAGGCTATTATTACTGTAAGAGATAAACTGGCATATTACTACAGCAAAACTGAACAATCTTTTGCAGAGTACTATGCTATAGCAGCTCTACTAGATCTCTCTCATTAAGTTAATATCTACACTTCTCAAGATTGAACAGAGAAGGAACAAGACTTATATATTAAATTAGTCTGAGACTACTACAATGCCAACTATCAGAGATTTGAATGAGCAGATGTTCAAGATATGAAGACAGTAAAATACAATTCTCTAGTAAGTAATGATCTTTGATAATACTTTATATCTCATAGAACTATAATACTTACTTTAAAACAGAACTTGTATACATTGATTGCAACTGAAAATCAGGCAAAACTACATACTTATAAAACTGAATTTGACTGCTATCTTCAAGATGATCTGATGAATTTACACATCAAATCAATTCTAGAGTTATGAAAAATTGTTAAGAGTACATATTCAACTGTTGTACTGATGACATGTGATATTCTGATAATTTCATTGACAGGGGTGAAAATGAAGTGAAAGTTCAACTCAAGTCAAGATATTTATCACTATCATCAGAGACAATTACAAGGAGAAATAATCAAGAAACTCATGATTATAAAACATGGAATTATCAGACAGTTTAATACCTCTGATCACAGTATATCAGAGAAGTGTAGTTTTCATGAGAAAGTGAAGAATAAACTTACACAAGAATGTATTTAGTTGTTTCATGAGTGTTATCAATAATTGTTACCAAATTCTGATTATATAAGCAATCACTGAATGAACTGAATGAGACTGATTTTGATCTTCAGTCTCAGTCTCATTCTGATTTTGAAAGAATGATCATCTTTCACAGTTTATTCTGAGAAATTACTCTCATTTCACTGTTCTTGAATTAAATCTGGTCATTTTTCACACCATTTCTCTCAGAAATGGTCCATTTTCAGATTTTTTTGAGGCTTGGTTCTGATGGGACTCACGCTAAGAAATGTATGAGACCAGACCAAATGGGACCAAATGTGAAATTCATGGTCCCGGCGGCCAGTCTAGTCATAGCAGCCACTAATTAATTTAGTATATAATATATAAGAAGCCAGTGTACACCTGTAATTGTACACTGACTCAAGAAACCTTAGAATCACATCTGATAGCATGTCTAAAAATCAGTGAGAAGCACAGGCTTCTTCAGAGTGTGATAATTCTGTCTACAAAGTAATTTATAGTTATCATGTCAGTGTGGTTCTAGAACATCTTAAAAGATAGTGTATAAAGAGCAGTGAGTGAAAGAGCATCTGATTGATACTGCTTCACTTGTTAGAGAAAAACTTTACACTCAGATGAATGCCACATATGAGACATAAATGAATGAGATGTGAGAAAGAGAATGAGAGCAGTGAACCAGATTCAAAGAAGTTCACTCTCTACTTAAAAGAAGAATAAAAAGAGAGAGTGATCATTACTGAAGTCATATAATGATAACAGAAATCATATAATGATATAGCAATATAACAATATAGTAATATAACAATATAGTGATATAATAATATAGTAATATAATAATATAGCAATATAATGATATAGTAATATAATAATAGATATTATATAATCAATAAGAAATCACTGAAATAAATACCTCTTCTAGTCAATACAAACAACATTCTTCTCTGCTATCTGAACTGAAAGATATGCAGAACCTCTCAGAGAGTTTACTTAAAGCAGTAAGAAAAGTAGCTGAAACTGCTGAACTGAAATTAAAGCTCTGTACATGTACAAGGATTTTAAACAAGATCAAAGTCTTGTGTACACAGTGGCAGGCTGAGGTGAAAGTCAAACAACAATTGATATTCACAGTGAATTAAGTATTTACTATGAAGAGCTTCATCAATACAATCATCATCATCAATAAGAATAGAGAAAACCAGGTCTTAGACCTGCAGTGAGAGATCAAATGTTTATACAGATAGATGACTACACTGAACCTGAAGATTTTATCACAATTATTCACAATCTCTTCAGAAGTGTACATATCATCAGAGATAGACTGGCCGCCGGAATCATGAATTTCACATTTGATCTTATTTGATCTGGTCTCATACATTTCTTGGCGTGAATTCCGCTGAGACTGGCTATTAAAAAAACATGTAAAGTGACTATATATCAGATCTTAAAATGAAACCATGACTTGAAAAAAATGAGAAAGTGGTTCCATTTGATCCCATTTAGTCCCATTCTTGACATAAAGTTACTATTTTTAGACATTTTAAGGTTTTTTTTAGACTATTTTTAATTTTTTAAAAAGTAACACTTTTTGATAACACTCAAATGAGATTTAAAGTCATTTAAAGCAATAAAAATAATTTAAATTGAGAAGTGAAAATCATGATCTTATTTGAAAAATGTGACAAGAGTAGACAGTAAGTCTCACTGGGACAGTATGAGACTACTATCTAATGTTAAAACCGTGTAATGGGATCAGTCGAATTGGTAATGAAACTATCAAAAAATCTGGTCCTGGTCCCAGATACGGTCACACGGTCAGTCTAATCAGAGATCACAGCGCAGAATGAGAATTCAAGTATGAGATATATTAAGTCAGAAGATCTGCTGAAGTTATCAGACTTCAATGACAACTGAAAAAATGATGCTGCAATCAGCTGACTAAGTCAGATGCAATCATATTATCAGATTGAATATGAACTCACAGACAGACAGTCAACAGAATTTCAACAAGTCTTAAGATCTATCATATTTCTATGTGAAAAAGTGAAGTCATTATAAATGACTGATGAAAAGATGAATCTCACAGATTTAGAGTGATATTCATTCTTATAAACATGAAATGAGTTTTTCAAATGAATCTTGTATAACTTTGAGAAAGTGAATATATAAGATAAGTGTTATGAATACTTCACTGAGTGTAGACAAGTAAGTAATCTTATATTATACTTCACACACTTCAGCTTACACTATCTTATATTGAATGAAGAGCTTTCAACATCTTTCTGTTTACAGATCTTCATTCATAATCTTATATCTAAGTTGAGAGTGGAATGAAAATACTTAATCTTGTAATCAGATATAATGAAAGAAGTGTATAATATTCTCATTGTACAGAAATAAGTGAGTCAATTGTAATAGAAAATACTGCAATTGAGAATATCTCAGCAGAGAACAGATAATCAGACTTCTATAATACAAGTCACACATCTGAATGTGATGAATCTAGATCTGAATATCATTGCTAAAGCACTGAATCTTCTGAAAAAGAAATTCTCTGAGTGAAAATCTTGATATTATGAGCATTGAGCTTGCTTTAACTATAGATGTTAAAATCATGATGTAAAAGATTACACACAGTGTGTACAGTTAAGAAAAGTAAGAGAGTTAAAAAACTAGCAGAATCAGTGAGCTCAGAGACACTTACTGATATTCTATAAAAAGTCTTCAAAGTGAAAGAGATGTCTGTGTTAGATGATTCTCTGAATTCTGTGAATATTAAGAGAAAGCAGACTTCTGAATAAGATGCAGATGAGAATGATGAAGTGAACACTTATCTCAATATCTTGAGACTTGAAATGTTAATGTATAAGAGACACTTGAGTAAGAATTGAGAGATGACTGTAAAAGTGTTAGCAGACACAGAAGCTTCTACATAATATATTGATAATTATATAATCTGAAGACTGAAAGAAGTTCACTGAGTGAAGAATCTTCAATATATAAGATTATCTGATAATTAATATTTGATATCATCTGTAAGAGTAAGAGTTCTCTTACACTTTAGAGAATGATCTTGCTATATTTGAGCATGAGAGCTGCAGAATGTGAAATACAATCTTATTCTCAGACTCAATTGATTTCAAAGATTAAATTTGCAGATTCAATGATGTACATGTCATATGTAATTGACTGATAGAAAGAAAACAGTTCATATAATTCTATTAACTGATATAATAAGAATATTTCACATCTCTGATATAGAAGAATTAAATCTGCTTACACATTAATAAGTAAAGAGAACAATTTACAAGATCTCATCTGAAAGTAGACTGGCCGGCGGGACCATGAATTTCACATTTGGTCTCATTTGATCTGGTCTCATACATTTCTTGATGTGAATTCTGCTGGGACTGGCTATTAAAAAAACATGTAAAGTGACTATATATCAGATCTTAAAATGAAACCATGACTTGAAAAAAATGAGAAAGTGGTCTCATTTGGTCCCATTTAGTCTCATTCTTGGCATAAAGTTACTATTTTTAGACATTTTAAGGTTTTTTTTAGACTATTTTTAATTTTTTAAAAAGTAACGCTTTTTGATAATGCTTAAATGAGATTTAAAGTCATTTAAAGCAATAAAAATAATTTAAATTGAGAAGTGAAAATCATGATCTCATTTGAAAAATGTGACAAGAGTAGACAGTAAGTCTCACTGAAACAGTATGAAACTACTATCTAATGTTAAAACTGTGTAATGGGATCAGTCGAATTGGTAATGAGACTATCAAAAAATCTGGTCCTGGTCCCAGACACGGTCACACGGTCAGTCTAGCTATAACCCCTTTACATTCGTAAGCAAGTTCGGAAGCGGCCGCGTTATTATCCGACGGTCGTACGTTCTTCCGAATCACAATTGACTGATTTTGTGTCCTCTGTGTCAATCTCATGTACAAATCCTCATTTCAGCAGTAATTCCAGTGAAAGATCTGTTCAGAAGATCTTTTCATGCTTCTTCAGAAGCTTCTTCATACACTTATTCTCTCACATATTCTTTATCTTGATTTTCTCTGCTTTCAGATTCTGTATGATATACAGAATGCTTTTAAATGAGATCTTATGAATCATTCTCTTTACTTATTGATGTGTAAGCAGATTTAACTCTTCTATATCAGAGATGTGAAATGTTCTTCTTATATCAGTTAATAGAATTGTATGAATCATTTTCTTCCTATCAGTCAGCTGTATATGACATGTATGTCATTGAATCTGCAGATTGAATCTTTAGAATTAATTAAGTCTGAGAATAAGATTGTATTTCATATTCTGCAGCTCTCATGTCTAAATATAGCAAGATCATTCTCTGAAGTGCAAGGAAACTCTTACTCTTACAGATAATATCAAATATCAGTTATCAGATAATCTTATATATTGAGAATTCTTCACTCAGTGAACCTCTTTCAGTCTTTAGATTATATAATTATTAATATATTATATAGAAGCTTCTGTGTTTACTAACACTTTTACAGTCATCTCTTGATTCTTATTCAAGTGTCTCTTATACATTAACATTTCAGATCTCAAGACATTGAGATGAGTATCTACTTCATCATTCTCATCTGCACTTCATTTGAGAGTCTGCTTTCTCTTGATATTTACAGAATTCAGAGAATCATCTAATACAGACATCTCTTTCACTTTGAAAACTTTTCATAGAATATCAGTGAGTGTCTCTGAGCTCACTGATTCTGCTAGTTTTTTGACTCTCTTACTTCTCTTGACTGTGCATGCTGTGTGTAATCTTTTGCATCATGATTTTGATATCTGCAGTTGAAGCAAGCTTGATACTCAT
Organism: Blastomyces gilchristii SLH14081; assembly: GCF_000003855.2. Lineage (NCBI taxonomy): Eukaryota > Fungi > Ascomycota > Eurotiomycetes > Onygenales > Ajellomycetaceae > Blastomyces > Blastomyces gilchristii. The sequence goes on along the minus strand of NW_003101681.1, from coordinate 5,279,226 downwards.
AATATCAAGATTTTCACTCAGAGAATCTCTTTTTCAGAGAATTCAGTACTTTAGTGATGATATTCAGATCTAGATTCATTGCATCTGAGTATGTAGTTTATGTTATAGAAGTCTGATTATCTGTTCTCTGCTGAGATATACTTGATTACAGTATTTTCTGTTATAATTGACTCACTTATTTCTGTATAATAAGAATGTTGTACACTTCTTTCACTGTGTCTGATTATGAGATTAAGCATTTTCATTCTACTCTTAACTCAAGTGTAAGATCATGAATGAAGATCTGTAAATAGAAAGATATTAAAAGCTCTTCATTTAATATGAGATAGTGTAAGCTGAAGTGTGTGAAGTATAATATAAGATTATTCACTTATCTACACTCAGTGAAGTGTTTATAACACTTGTCTTATATATTCACTTTCTCAAAGTTATGCAAGATTCATTTGAAAAACTTATTCCATGTTCATGAGAATGAATATCACTCTGAGTCTGTGAGATTCATCTTTTTATTAGTCATTTATAATGACTTCACTTTTCTGCATAGAAATGCAGCAGATCTTAAGACTTATTGAAATTCTGTTGACTGTCTGTCTATAAGTTCACATTCAATCTGATAATATGATTGCATCTGACTTAGTCAGCTGATTGCAGTATCATTTTTTCAGTCATCATTGAAGCTTAATAATTTCAGCAGATCTCTCAGCTTGATATATCTCATACTTGAATTCTCATTCTATACAGTGATCTCTGATAATGTGTACACTTCTGAAGAGATTGTGAACAATTATGATGAGATCTTTAGATTCAGTGTAGTCATCTATCTATATAAATGTTTAATCTTCTGCTGTAGATCTAAGATCTGGTTTTCTCTATTCTTACTAATAATGATGATTATATCAGTGAAGCTCTTCATAGTGAATACTTGATTCACTGTGAATATCAATTGTTGTTTAGCTTCTGTCTCAGTCTATCACTGTGTACACAAGACCTTGATCTTGTTTAGAATTCTTGTACATATATGAAGCTTCAATTTCAGTTCAGTAGTTTCAGCTACTTTTCTTACTACTTTAAGTAAACTCTCTGAGAGATTCTGCACATCTTTCAGTTCAGATAGCAGAGAAGAATGTTATTTATATTAACTAGAGAAGATATTCATTTCAGTGATTTCTTATTAATTGTATAATGTCTATTATTATATCACTATATCATTATATTACTATATCATTATATAATTTCTGTTATCATTATATAACTCTGATGATAATCATCTTTCTTCTTTTATCTCTCTGAGTGAAGAGCAGTCTTCTTTGAATCTGGTTCATCACTCTCATTCTCTTTCTCATACCTTATTTATTTGTGTCTCATACATGATATTCATCTGAGTGTGGAGTTTTCTTCTGATAAGTGAAGCAGTATCAATCAGATGCTCTTTCACTCATCACTCTTTGTACACTATCTTTTGAGATGTTCTAGAATCACACTGATATGATAACTATGAATTGCTTTGTAGATGAAATTATCATATTCTGAAGAAGTCTGCACTTCTCATCAGTTTTTAGACATACTATCAGATATGATTCAAAGGTTGCTTGAGTCAGTGTATGATTACAGATGTATGCCAGCTTCTTATATATTGTACTGTAATGTGGCAGAACTGAAGCAGTGACTAGTCAGTGGTGTTACATAGAGATAGTTGTTTGAGAAGCTGTATAAGTGAGCTTGACTATCTTGCTTGAATAGCAAGCTCATAGGCTACAGGGTTATTGTGAGAATATCACAGATATGATACTTAGTATACTAAGAAGATTGTATAAGACATGCAGTAACTCTTATATATCTTTCAGTAGAAGAAAAACAAATCACTGACTTCTTTGATCAGAAGTCAGCATCTAGCTATTCTATATAGACAATGAGTGAATACTCTTCTCTCATTTCATAAGTGAGAATAGTCAGAGTGATACCTCAGCAGTGTCTCACTACTAAGAAAGAGTAATCTGCTAATCTTGTATAGAAGTGAGATTCTCATATTCATCAATCAGATCTTTCTATAATATATTTAAATAATATCATAGAGTGATTGAAAATCAGTTTAAATGAGATGAAATCACTCATATAAAATCAATGAGCTGTGTGAAACTGCAACAGAGTCTTGATACAGTTAGAAGTATAACAATATTCTTCTCTTTAAGAGCATAGTCTCTATATTCTCAAGATTATCAGATTAGAAATTATCTTTATTGTATAGTAATGATTATCAATTAATTTAACAGTGTATATACTGCATGTGATATAAAGAAATAGATGAGTTTTTCTACTGACTGTATAGATCTTTCTTTTCTCATCTTCATTCAAATTAAACATATGATAAGTGAGTTTCTTATATATTGATTTAAAATGTGAAAAATATAGTTAACAAGTGACTTACAGATCTTTGATCATATTCTATTCTATATATGAAATTCTCTGCAAAAGTAATGTATTTTAGAGATAAAGCTAACAGTAGTAACAGAATTTTTCAAAAAGATTCTTCTCTCTCTGTGATATATTTTTCTTTCCTCTCTCTTATCTGTAATAGTGAGTGCATGGGAGCATCATTCTTAAGAGATAATAAGAAGCTTATTCTGATATTTTCTAGTGAGTAATAAACATCTTCATGATACAGCTGCGGCCTTCATGACTGTCAAGAAAGCCAGATTGAAGACAGAGACAGCAGTATCACTGAGCTATGAGAGCATCACTCTCATTATTATATCTTCTTCTTCTTCTTCTTCTGCTGCTCTTACAGCTGTGACAGTAGTCACTGTACTCTGCAGTGAGGTGTTATCTCTTCTGCTGATTAATTCATCTATATTCAGTTCTTTCTCTGTCTCTTTCATTACTGTTGTAACTAGACTGACTGTGTAACTGTGTCTGAGATCAGAATCAAACTTTACAGTTATCACATTGTCTAAAAGCATTACTTCTAATCATGATTTGTGTTCATTACATTGATCTCAAATCTCATTATTTCAAATATTAAAGATCTCAGATTCACTTTTCAAATAAAAATCTAGTCTCAGATAAAGAATATGTTTGAATTCTTAGTCACATTTTCATTCTGATTTCATTATTGAAAATAACATTAAATGAAATTATGAAATCATTTCTCACTTATATAATATCATAACATAGTGCTCATTTGTTGAAAATTCAACAGAGAGTGTTATCAAATATTATTACTTTTCTAAATACAGATTATAATCAATATCATTTTAATTAAAAAAAAAATATAAAATACAAAAAATAATAAAAAAATAAAAAATAAAACAATAAGAAAAAATCACAATAAAAAAAAAAAAAGAGAAAGATAAAAAGAAGAGAAAGAAAAAAAGAGACAGAAAGAGAAAGAAAAATAAAAAAAAAAAAAGAAAAGAAAAATAAAAAAATAAAAAATAAAAATAAAAAAAAATCAAGATCACAGAGCTGCAGTATCTTTAAAATACTCACTCTTCAGAGTCTTTATAATATTCATTATCAATTATGTATTTCTCACAGTGAGAGTAATACAGCTGTAATGAGTCATTGTCTTAACATCATCTAATAAATAATCAGTATATATCTATATAAATGTGAATAATTAGAAAATATACACTTAAAAAGTGTGGTCAGGATGAACTCTGCTGTCACTTGAATGACATTAAGAACAGAACACTGAAATCAATGATTCTTCTCATCAATTTCACAGACAAGACATATGAAGATAGTCTTGAGAAATATAAGATTCTCTGACTTCTGATAGAAATGAATCTCATGAAGAGACTCTATTTTCATCATATTAGAGACTGAGTGTTATTAAAAAGTGTCACTTCAATATATATACACTTACTGTGACAATTCACTCTCTGCATATATGACTGAGAGTTACAGCTTTCTCACACTGCATAGCTCTCTCTGAAATGCTGCTGCTAATTTACAACTCACACAGTCTCTCAGTTCAGCATACACTGTGTATATACAGCTCTGCATGCTGGAACTGTGTTGGTCATTATAGCCTGATATAATACTCACTTTTCACAGGCCATGTTTCATTTGATTGAGGGGGGAGAGAACACAACTGCTGTTTTATTTAAGAGAGAATAAATAATTGAATCAGTAGAAGATAATTTAGTTTCTTCTGCATTTGAAATTTGATTAGTCTATACTCTTCAATTTGAGGGTTTCTGAGAGTGTTTTAATAGTTTTCATATCAGCTTGAAATTAGTGATTGATTGAAGAAGAGAAAAGAGAGAAGAAAGAAATGAGAATAACTTATCTTTATAATATGAAAATAGAGAATTGCTATAATCATTTATTCTAGCAATAAAGATCTGTTTTCTGCATGTATTTCTGATACAGATTATATAATAACTGTATACAAAGAATATCAACAGTGCATGTATTGAATAAAGATAATATTACTATACAATACTGTAGCTGTTTCTGTACATCACTGAAAGCTATTAATATTTTCTTTAAGTCTCTTTATATTTGATAAGTTAGTAATATATTTCAATACACTCTCTCTTTCATTATCATTATTATCATTATCATCATCATCATCATCATCACTATTATCATCACTATTATCATCATTATTATTATTATCATTACTATTATTATATCATTTCTGACTATCTCTTCTGCCTTCACCTCTCTTCAATGCTCACTGAAATCAATCATGTTATTTCTCTTCAAATATTCTGCAGTTCTGCAGATCATCAAGGCATGTGAGCACTGTCACAGATTGAAGAAAGAGAAGAAGAAGACATTCAAGTAAGAAGAGACAGATTGCAAGATATATTATAATGTCTTAAAGAGACTCTGTAAGAGAGTAGAATAATAATAATTTTAAGTAACACTTCTGATAGATTTAGACTGAACTAAGTATAGAAATAATATGAATGACACTGTCTGTGAGAGATTGAAGAAGAAGATAGTAAAGAGTCTCATACAGTAGTAGTGAGATCAGAAGAAGTTCTGAGAATGATTTAAGATCAAGATGAAGAGAGAAAGAGAGAAGAAGAGTATTACTGTAAATAAGTAGTAGTAGAAGAAGATTAAGAGAGTATTGAAGCAGAAGATAAAGAAGTTAAAACTGATAAGTTTTTTATTTATTGAGAGATAACAATTTTTAATAATACTTCTGTTCTCTAATTGATTAGCAGAAGCTGACAGAGGAGAAGAGAATTGAGGCCTTGTTCAGGTCTTAAATGCACTTCATGATTCAGAACATTGAGAAGATAGCTCTACTCTCTGAGCATGTCAATCTGCTTACTGCTGAGGTGAAACCTGAGACAGCAGATCAGAAAATATGAGATTTTGAGATACAGATTGACCTGGCTGAGAGAGAGCAGTAGAAACTCTTCTCTGAGAAGATAGCAGAGAGAGATTTTGAGATGATTATCATCTTACATGAGAAGAAGAAGAAGAAGAAGAAGAATGAGAAGTGAATTATAAAGAATGATAAGAAGAATAAGAAAGAGAAGAAGTAGATTTTTTTCTTTTTATATTAGTTAGTTATAAGTTTAAGTTTTTAATTATTAATAATTAAAATTGATTTTGAGTTTTCAAAAATTATTGTACAAGTTGTAATTAAGTCAGGAATGATATATATATATATATATATTTAACTATCATGATTTATAAATCACTATAATGTATAAGTATCAACATTTTTTCAATATTGATATTTACAATATTAATATATTTTTAATGATATTATCTGATAATGCAATTTGATAACACTCTCTTTCACAATATTAATACATTTCAAGAAATATGACAGAGATTAATCAAGATTGTTTATTTACTTTTATACATCAATGATATTCAATCTGAGTTAGTACTAAAATTATAACTAAGTTAAGAAATAAGATTATTTTCTCTTATATTAATTCTTCTTACACACATCAGTGATCAGTTATTGAAAATAAATTATTATCTTTCTTAAATTATTATCATGTCTTCTGAATTCACTTCTTTCACTTCTTTTACTTCTATTGAAGATTTATAAACTCTTTAAGAAATTACTGTGAATTATAAAGTCTACATTGTTTACAATTTAACACAGAATACTCTCTTTTAATCATGATGAATAATCACTTCATTCTTCACATCTGATTTCAGGTCATGAAATTTATGAAAAACTCAACACAAATATTGAGATGAACTATGAAATAATTATCAATAGATTATATTGCAGATTACTGAAGAGTTATCTCTCTGCTGCAATCACTGTAACTCTATTCAGAAATATTTATCATAAACTGATCATGATTCTGAAGGAATTTCCTGACATCTGAAGTCATCAGAATGCAGACAATAAAAGAAAAATAATCAGAAAATTACTACTGAGCTGATAAGTTACTCTACTAGATAATGATTTTTGATAATACTAACTTTCTAATTTGAAAGAAAATCATGTGAAAATAATCATATATTAGTACTCTGATTTCATAACTCTCATCTGATAACTTCTGTGAATAATTACTTTGTATATATATATCTCTGAATCTTTCTCTTTAATCAATTGAAAACCCTGAATTCTGAACACTTCTTCAAATGCTTAATTCAAATCTTCATATTTCATATTGATTCTGTCTTCAGTTCAATCTCAAGATACACTATAAAGTCAATATACAACATCTAGAATCAGAGTTGAAGAATCATTAAAGAGTGTCTCTTACAGTGAATGCATGAACTAGTACAAACAATCTTACATTTATAAGAGTTATATGTTATTACATTGATGAGAACTGAACTTATTAAGAGATATTAATTGAATTTGAATCATTGATCAGTAGTCATATTGAGAATTATATAGCAGAGATATTAATAACTGTGATTAAAAATGACTATTAAGATATTAGTCTCAGTCTTCTTACAATTATAACTGATAATGCTGTGAATAACTACACTATAATGAAGAGCTTGAAGCAAAAATTGACTTTGTATTTCTGAAATGATAAATAAGATCATATTCTCTGCATTGCTTATGTGATTTAACTTGTGATATAAACACTGATAAAGAATCTTAATATCAAGATAAAGAATAATGAGATGGCTGATTCTTGAGATGAGAATGAGATGAAAGTAATTACTCAAGTAACTTTTATATTCACTTTATAAAAGATAATATTTTTTAATAACACTTTTTAATATTACTTTTTAGTAATACTTTTTGATAATACTACTATTAATTTTGAATAGATTGACTAATAATTTAAATATCACAGATTCAAAACATTGCTAATATAATTTATATCTTCTCTAAATAACAATAATAATTTTATAATATTTAATAAATAAACAAATCAGTCATATCACTGAATATGATACAGAATGTTAGAACATAGTGAAGTTTAATATATAAGATAACTATTCAGACTCTTCAATTGTATCAGACAATTGATCATTGAGTGCAACACTCTGATTAGAAAAAGATTCAGATATTAAAACTTTCTAATATGAAGTGAACTCAGTTGAAATATGTAATTGATTTACTGTTTCAGTTTTATAAGATAATAAAGACAGTCTCAATCACTCATACATCAATACTGCAGTCAGTCTGATAAGTGTATAACAGTTTATTTACTCATCTTGAGAAGCAGTTGAATCACTCAAAAAGAAATTCAGTCTGAGATAATGCTATAGCACAGGCTATTATACTGCAAGAAATAAACTGACATATTACTACAGCAAAACTGAACAATCTTTTACACAGTACTATGCTATAGCAGCTCTACTAGATCTCTTCTATCAAGTTAACATTTACACTTCTCAAGATTGAACAGAGAAGAAATGAGACTTGTATGTTAAATTAGTCTGAGACTACTACAATGTCAACTATCAGAGATTTGAATGAGCAGATGTTCAAGATATGAAGACAGTGAAATACAATTCTCTAGTAAGTAACAATCTTTAGTAATACTTCATATCTTATAGAACTATAATACTAACTTTGAAACAGAACTTGCATACATTGATTACAACTGAAAATCAGGCAAAACTACATACTTATAAAACTGAATTTGATCACTATCTTCAAGATAATTCAACAAATTTACACATCAAATCAATTCTAGAGTTATGAAAAATTGTTAAGAGTATATATTTAACTGTTGCACTGATGATATGTGATATTCTGATAATTTCATTAGCAGAGGTGAGAATGAAGTAAAAGTTTAACTCAAGTCAAGATATTTATTACTATCACTAGAAACAATTATAAGAAGAAATAATCAAGAAACTCATGATTGTAAAACATGAAATTATCAGACAGTTTAATACCTCTGATCACAGTATATCAGAGAAGTGTAGTTTTCATGAGAAAGTGAAGAATAAACTTGCACAAGAATGTATTTAGTTATTTCATGAGCATTATCAATAATCATTACCAAATTCTGATTATATAAGCAATCACTGAATGAACTGAATGAGACTGATTTTGATCTTCAGTCCCAGTCTCATTCTGATTTTGAAAGAATGATCATCTTTCACAGTTTATTCTGAGAAATTACTCTCATTTTCACACCATCAGAGACAACCGCTTCACCACGAACTCGCTCGATTTTTCGAATAAGAACCCGCCGATAGATCCATCGAAAAGCCCTCGATCATACGAGCATTTTGACCCCATCGCCGACCGCATACCCCGTGTGGTGGTGGAGTTATCCAGCCAAATGTGAACCAGACGTCGTTCGAAACTCCTGTGTGGGATTATCCCCCATTCTCCCCTACCACACCACAACCCCGGGCCAAATTGCCATACAAATTGTAAGGTGAAGAGACCTAGCCATATGCACCAATCTTCTCGATTTTGGAAGATTCCTGATCTGTAGTTGTGGAGATATCTGAGGAGCGACCTCCGCGAAAACCCTGTCCATCTTTGATGTTTCAAAACACCAACGCCAAGTCCCACCCTCGTACCGCCCTTCCTAATCTGGCCCATCCCCAGCAGAAAAATACAAAAAGATACCTCGGCGATAATATCAAGCACATAATCAACAGCCACTTCTGAAGTGCAACCTCTGTGGTCTGTCTTCAGTGTATCTAGACATCAACACCAAGTCTCACCCTCATACCATCTCTCTCAATCTGGCTCATCCCTGACAGAAAAGTACAAAAAGATACCTCAGCAACTGTACTTGATACATAATCAGCAGATACAACAACTATAAAATCAGTATACTTCAAGATCTGACTGAGTCTTTGATCCCTGCACAGTGAGATATATTAAATCTAGTTTTAATATCTCAATATTCAATAGATTCTGCAAGGGATTGAGAACAGCAACACTAGATTTCTATTGAATTTGAGAATTATCTCTATATTAATATAATCATTGACAAAGTCTTCTATTTTGAGATATAAATAATCATTTTCTCTACATCTCACTGACAATATTTATATTATTATATAGAAACAGACTTATATTCTCTATAATATCAAGACTCTGAAGAGGGAAAGTCTTGATAGAGAATATACAGTAGTACATATCTTAGCAGTTTCTATCTCATTCTTCTGCAGCAGTTAATACAAAAAAAAAGATCTTAGAAATAGTTTTTTACTTCTCTTGAAAAAGTAAGGTGTTTTTCTCTGGATTTTACATAATATTCTTACAAAGAATTAAAAACAGAGTTGTTTTCTATCATAATTTTATATTCTTTTAAGTAAGAATTACTTTTTCAGTGACTGAAGAGCTTTCATTAATACTTAATTCTCTTTTACACTCTTTATTGACTGATTTGAGTTGCACACTTATTGTGTGAGAAGAATTGAATGATTTAGAATAAAATTGAATAGTTTTAATCAATTTCTCTACAAAAAATTGACTTATTTTTTGTCAGTTTTTCTCTCAAAAACTGTTATATTATCTGATTTATTATCAATTGATATCATACTTTTCCTCACTGTATTTCAAGAAAGAGTTTGTAAAGATTTTATTGATTTATCTTAAAAATCACTTTTAGTTTATTAGATTCTCTTCAAAAATCTAACCTAGTTACTGAACTAGTGTGAAAAAAATCAGGTGTTTTATACACAAAAGTCTTTCATTCTTCTTTTGAAACAGTCTGACCAACTTTTCAATTGAAAATAGACTAATAAATCTCTCAACTGAAACAGTCTGATCAACTTTTCATTTGAAAATAGATTAATAAACCTCTCAATTGAAACAGTCTGATCAACTTTTCATTTGAAAATAGACTGATAAATCTCTCAATTGAAACAGTCTGATCAACTTTTCATTCAGTGAGTAAAATGAGTTCAAGAGTACACTCAGTTGATGTGAAAAAAGATGTTTTCCCAGATATCATTCCTGAGATTGAAATTCTAAAGAGAAGAAAGAAGGAAGAAATAGAGAAATAACAAGTTCTTGAAATACAGGAACTGGAAAAAGCAAGCAAAATTCTTGAAAAACAGTGTCTGAGTAAGGAGAATAAAGAAGTTCTGTTAATTCTTCATACTCAGGCTAGACAACTACAAGAAGTGATCAAGTTCAAACTTGGAATTTCAAACACAATTCAAAAAACATTGAAATCTTTCAGTACAGTCACTGACTCTTTTCCATCTTCTACTTCTTCATCTTCTTCTTCAAATCAGAAGAAAACATATACTCAAGTAGCAGAATCTGCTGTCTTCAAACCTGCTAGTTCAAAATCTGCTCAAAATTCTGAGAAAACTGAGAAGAATATTACTCAGACCTCTGTTCATAGAAAAGAAAAAAAAGAAATGCAAAAAGAGAAGAACTTTCAAATCTTCAGAAATAGAAGACTTATTTTCAAAGTCTCAAATCAGGAGAGCATGTAAAAAAACAAGCTAAACTCAAATCTTATTTTCAGAATTAGAAATGAAATTAACCAGCAGTTCTTTTCTCAGTTAATGACTGATATTGAAGTTCAAAAATCAGTCATAGCTTCAATTGAGCCATCTTTCTTTGAAAATTCTATTATTTTGACTACAATGCCTGAATTCAGTGCAGAATTCCTCATTCAGAATGAGAATCTCTGAAAATCAGCAATAGAATCTCTACTGAATACAACAATTCTATCTGAAAGAGATGAAAAGTGAGACAAATTCATTCTTCATGATATTTCAGTTGAAATTTTTGACTGTGAGAAAGAAATGCTGCTTCTCAAAAATGAATTAGAAGAATACAATTCTATTCAACTGAGAAAAGAGTCTGTATGACTTAATTCAATTGAGTTCAGACAGAGCAGAAGAAATATCTCTGTTCTAGTGTATACAAAGACACTTGAACAATCAAGAATCTCTGAAGTAAGAGTAGCAGGTTTGAAAATGAGAGTTCATGAATACAAAAAGTCAAGAATGAATCTCAAAGCTCAAACACAGTGTTCAAACTGTCAAAGATATGAATACTTTGCAATCTCTTGTTTCAGAGACTCAAAATGCGCATTCTGTGCTAGAGATCACAAAACTAGTGAGCATAAATGTGAAACATGCTCAAAAAGAGGTGAAATATATTAACATACTCTGCTTAAGTGCTTCAATTGTAAAGAAAAACATGCATCTAGCTCAAAAGAATGTGTATTTGTTTCAAGAACTCAGAAGAACTGGAGAAAAGATGAAGCTCAAAGTGAATCTAAAACTGAAGAGAAAAGTCAAGCTAGTAAATTCATAACTGTAAGCTTAAAAAGAAGAAACTCTCAACTATCTAGGTCTTCAAACTTCAATTCTCCAGCTAAATGTAAACAGAATTTGAATCCTCAAACATCTGTTAAGATTAGAGAATTGAGAAATAACTCTGGTGATAAACTAGATAGAATGCAAGCAGTTGAGATTCCTGCTTTTCAAAATAGTTATAATCTACTATCTGGTGATAGTGATTAGATTCTACTATCTCTTCACTCTCTTTTAGTATGAATGTACAACAAAAACAACAAAAAAAGTTTAAAAACTCTTCAAAAATCACATTTATTTAAAACAATGTGAATAGAAACTTAAATTGTATTTATTCTTATCTTCAGATTGTATTTAAATAAAAAGTTGACTTTGTACTTCTTCAAGAACCAAACTTTGATACTGAGTAAAAGTACATCATTTCTCATTCAAGCTATTACTGCTTTCTTCCTGAAAAATCTGAGATAAAATCAAGAGTAGCAATCTATGAGAGAAAAAGATCAAGATATCAATTTAATCTGAGATTTGATATCATATCTGACTCTGACATTCTAGTGAGTGACATTATAGATAAAGATAATAAGTTTGATACTATTCAACTTATAAATATCTATAATGAAAAATCATTGAAAGAAAACAATAATATCTGAACAATTGATAGAGGATTTTTGAATATAACTCTCTTAAAAAACTCTATAATTGTAGAAGACTTCAATGCATATTATCTCTGATAGAACTCAGAGTGCACAAGAGCAGTGAGAGCAGATAAACTGGTTGAATGAACTTTTAAACATTTAATAGATTTAGTTAACAAGTCTGATCAACAAACATTCTTTAGAAAAGACATGAAACAGAAATCTTATTATAGATCTAACTTTCATGT